>NW_024070211.1:106130474-106448901 GCF_014754425.2 Oryx dammah | reverse complement strand
GAAGAGTTGACTCATTGGAAAAGACTTTGATGCTGGGAGGGATTGGGGGCAGGAGAAGAAGGGGACGACCGAGGATGAGATGGCTGGATGGCATCACGGACTCAATGGACGTGAGTCTGAGTGAACTCTGGGAGTTGGTGATGGACAGAGAGGCCTGGCATGATGTGATTTATGGGGTTGCAAAGAGTTGGACACGACTGAGTGACTGAACTGAACTGAGGGACATTTTAACATGTATGAAATAATTTATATATTTCCTAAGCTCAAATTTGCAAGAAAGAAGATTTATACATTTTATTTTAAACTATCAATTTATGACTTTTCATTTAGAAACCTTGGCAGAATAATTATTACAGTTTTTTAAATGTTTGATTTGCACAACTAATTTATAGTTTATTTTTTCTTATTTTCTCAACTGTGCTTATCATGACATGCTATACTTTGTTCCTATATGTACTGTACGCGCCCTTTCAATAAGAAGTATATATCTACATACTTGTCCAGACACTCCAAATGTTTTCTGATACATCTAAAGACTAAGTGGCCAATGGAAAAATTTTACATATGGCCTAATTCTCTAAAAAGTTAGTCAGTGAAATTGTTTTTTCAGTAACATGGTACATAATGGATTATTAACCAACTAAATTGAGGGATTTTATTTAAATGAATTCTTGAACTACAGCTAGGATTCCAGATGGCTGGTATATTTAATAGGCAATGTGGGAAAATGTAGAAGGAGAGCTGCTCAGAAATTATGAAATAAGTGTTAAAACTTTTGGACATACTGGTGATACTACTCAAACACTGCAAAATGCTTTTTACATTAAGTACAACTAATAAAAAGGTGAACTCATAAGCACAAGTTCTCACCTTTAAACAGGGGACAGAATACATATAAAAGCAAGGTCCTAAATAAATTATAAATTTATAACCAGATGTTGTAAGGGTAGATTAAAAAAATATGCTCTCTAAAACTAATAGCCAGCTCATTAAGGACACAGTCACCTTCTGCTTTTCTAATAGTTACATTGTAAATGAACACCATAGAAAATGGATATTATGGAGAAAAACAGCCACAAGCTAATAGAGGGAAAATAAAGGAAAGGAAAATGGACAATTTGAGAACTTATCCTCAATGGCTTTGGTCTATGTATTAGGCGCTAAAAGAAAAAAAAAACAACTGCATTTTATTAAACCATGATGGAAGCCAGTATTTTATTTTTATAAAACATAAAGGTTAAAGTATCCTCTTTCAGAAATACTTAAGTGCAATTAATATTTATCCCCTAATGGTATAAAAGATTTATATTTAGAGGGCATATGCCAAAATCATTGCAGATGGTGACTGCAGCCATGAAATTAAAAGATGCTTGCTCCTTGGGAGAAAAGTTATGGCCAACCTAGATAGTATATTAAAAAGCAGACACATTACTTTGCCAACAAAGGTACATCTAGTCAAAGCTGTGGTTTTTCCAGTAGTCATGTATGGATGTGAGAGTTGGACTATAAAGAAAGCTGAGCACAGAAGAATTGATGCTTTTGAACTGTGATGTTGGAGAAGACTCTTGAGAGTCCCTTTGATTGCAAGGAGATCCAACGAGTCCATCCTAAAGGCAATCAGTCCTGAATATTCATTGGAAGGACTGATGCTTAAGCTGAAACTCCAATACTTTGGCCACCAATGTGAAGAGCTGACTCATTGGAAAAGACCCTGATGCTGGAAAAGATTGAAGGCAGGAAGAGAAGGGGACGACAGAGGATGAGATGGTTGGATGGCATCACCTACTTAATGGACATGAGTTTGAGTAAGCTCCAGGAGTTGGTGATGGACAGGGAGGCCTGGCGTGCTGCATTCCATGGGGTCACAGAGTTGATGATTGAACAACTGAACTGAACTGCCTCTTAAAAGATTATATTTCTAGGGAAGAATTATAGATCTTAATGTGTAATGAAATAACAGAAAGGGAAAGGAAATGTTGAATTTCAGTGGAAATGCTGGGCCTTTGGTTGGAAGTCAAGAATAAATAATCTGGAAGGAAGCTATGGCTGGAAATTGATTTTATAAAACTCCTGCTGAGAATTTTAGCTAAAACAATGGGTTAATAGTCTATTCATTATGAGATAAACCAATAGACAACTAAAGTGGAAAATGTGCAAAGAAGGAAGGACTAAAGCTCTAACTTTGGCTAAGCTTTGGACCCAGAATAGGAGATCTTAAAAAAGGGAAATAAGCATGGTACTAAAAAGCAAGAAAATTACAAGGTTAATGTTACTTTATTAAAGTCACTAGTTTGATTTTAAGAAGAACTAAAGATGCAAATAGGATAAAATATAAACTCTTCTGGGCCATACTTATCTACTTATCTCCTTATCTACTGAAGGACATGGCATAGAAATGCCCAGAGATTGCTTCCAGCTCAAGAAATTTTATCAGTTGGCAATTAGAAGTTTGGGTGCTTTAGGACAATTTTAGTGGACTGAGAGAAAATTCAGATTTCAAGGGCCTATTTAAAGAGCAGCTGGGTAGTCAATGGTTTATCTCTGATGGCATCATCTTTGTCAAGGACTTTCAAAATATTCTCAGCATATAAAAATTCACAAACATTTGCACACATCTATTTAATCTGTAGAATTGACTGTTCCAGATATAATTACAGCTATCTTTATTTTCATGAAATTCCTATTTTTATAGTAAACTTTAAAAATAAAATGCTACTATTAATCATAAGACATTGCTGAAACTATCTTTGATCTTAATATTAACTTGGAAAGGCCAGTGAAGACATAAAGAATGAGCTATGCCTGTAACTATAGCAACAAGGTCAAACATGGTAAGTAGCAAATGGCAGACTTAACATCTTTCTAGGCAAGAGGGCCCTGACTCTGCTCTCTCTTTACATGGTGACTACATTTACAGTTTAAAAGAAATACTTAAATATTACTAAAAGAAATATGAGAAAGAAAGTAGTTGGAATAATATTACTAAGAAGACAGTATTATTTTGGACAAAATATTAGGAAATATGAGAACCAACCCACTAGAAGAAATATTATTTATGAACTTGTGTGCACTAATAAATTTCATAGAAAGAAACAAACCATAAACAGATAAAATAATAGAGAAAAACAAGACTATATTCATAGTGAATGCATGTAATATACTTTTATTAGAAACTGACAGTCATAAACTTAATCTGAATAGAAATGTAAATAACATAATGAATTGATTGGATGTGATATATACTGATATATTTATATTTATAGAATTCTATACCATAAAGAGAAATACATGCATTTAAAACAAATGGAATAGAACATATGAAACATTTACAAAATTTTATTGGACACCAGGTCTTAAAAAATTTTATTTTTAATTTGTTTTGTTAGATACCACTTTGCATATATTATATTTTGTGTATTTTAATAATATATTATATACATATATTGTTAAATATAACTTCCTTGCAGCTATATGTATTTATGTGACTAAGGTCTTGCTAATATAATGGAGTGGAAATGATGAGGGCAACTTCTGTAGCCCTTGTTACAAGTAAGTTATTTGCCTAAGATTTTCTTTCTTTCTTTTCTGTAAGCTGGATCTCACATAGGCACAAATGAGATTTCACTCTGCAGACAAGGGAGGCACCTCAGGGAGAGCAGAATAATCAAGATGGAAGATACCAGAACACTTGAGCGACCTTGTGGAGCAGAGCTGTCCCTCTGGCCTGGAGCAAGCAGACTGCCATATAAGAGAGAGAAATACATTTCTATCCTATTTAAGCTACTTTAGTATTTTTGCTACAGAAATTTAGAAGTGATGCTAAAAACATTTTTCAGAGGATTTAAAACCACCAGAAAGATGCAGATCCTTTCCAGTTAATGCAGACATGTCTGTATAGGATTTCAATTACTTTGGTATTATAAACCGTCCCATGCTAACTCACTACACACATGTACTCTAGTACCAGCAAGTTGATGTCTATCAACTATCTAAATCCTTTTATCTACAGCACATTGTTCCCAATTTTCAGTTCTCCCACAATTCAAGATTGCACTCAAATATTTAATGAGAAAACTGCTGTTTCAAACAAAGGCTAACTTTTTGCATATCATAAAAATTATATATATATATATATGTATGTATACAAAACTGCCAAAGTGATCAAAGATTCTATAAAGCATTTAAATTAGTAGACAGTTTCATGCATTTCTACCGCAAATCAATTAAGTTTGAGAGTTTTGTTCTAAGTAGAGAGATAACAGACTGAAACTTAGGCTTATAAAATCTAGTTGTTCCCTTGGAAGAAAAGTTATAACCAACCTAGATAGCATATTGAAGAGCAGAGACATTACTTTGCCAACAAAGGTCTGTCTAGTCAAGGCTATGATTTTTCCAGTGGTCATGTACGGATATGAGAGTTGGACTGTGAAGAAAGCTGAGCGCCGAAGAATTGATGCTTTTGAACTGCGGTGTTGGAGAAGACTCTTGAGAGTCCCTTGGACTGCAAGGAGATCCAACCAGTCCATTCTGAAGGAGATCAACCCTGGGATTTCTTTGGAGGGAATGATGCTAAAGCTGAAACTCCAGTACTTTGTCCACCTCATGTGAAGTGCTGACTCATTAGAAAAGACCCTGATGCTGAGAGGGATTGAGGGCAGGAAGAGAAGGGGACGACTGAGGATGAGATGGCTGGATGGCATCATTGACTCGATGGATGTGAGTCTGAGTGAACTCTGGGAGTTGGTGATGGACAGGGAGGCCTGGCGTGCTGTGATTCATGGGGTCGCAAAGAGTCAGACACGACTGAGCGACTGAACTGAACTGAGATTGAAAACAAACCTGAAGAAAAGGTGTTGATTTCTGAGTGTCAACTACGTGCTTGGCGTTGTTCTCTTTTATCATATGCCTGCATACAGCTAATAATCTCCAAGAATTTGATGTATGTAATTTGTAGTATTTCATCTTATCTTTTAACAAATCCTCATAAAGAAATTATTACTAAATCTATTAATTGGTTGGAGATCAGAGTTGTACAATGGCTGCTGTGGAATGTGAACAAAGATCTCTCTAATCACTGGACTGTTTCAGAAAAAGAGTAAACTTTGAGAACTAGAAATAATTTTCTAAATCCTTGAACTTTTTCCAGTGTAAAAACTATGACAAAGAAACCTGTCATTAGTCTAGATATTGGGGTTTAGATATCCCATTGATGAGAAAATTACAATGCTTAAGTAGAAAATTTAAATTTTAGTGGATTTAAATAAAATATAAACAGGTAAGCATTTTTTTTTGGAGAAGGAAATGGCAACACACTCCAGTACTCTTGCCTGGAAAATTTCATGGATGGAGGAGCCTGGTAGGCTATAGTCCATGGGGTCACAAAGAGTCAGACATGACTAAGCAACTAACACACACATATACACAAGCATTTATTTCATTTAAAGGAACTTGGAAGCATTACATAAATCTAAACAACAATTTATATCTTTCTGAAGTCCATCAAATATTTATAAATTTACCATTCACCAAATATTCATGAAATACTGAATTTGGCAATTAGTGATATTTAGCAATATATTTGTATTAAATATCAGCAGACTTTGTTAAATTTGGTCAACAAATTTTAATCTATTTATTAATATCTAGCTCTTTCTTTTATTCTCCACCATTGCCACATTCCTTTTCTCTGACTTCTTTAAAAGAAATCTTTTTTTACAAATATAAAAGTGGAGCATTCTGGATATATTTATCAACAAATAATTATTAAATAATGCTATCTTTCAGGAAAGTGGTGCTAGGCATATTGAGAGACAAGAAAGAAAGAAAAGGATTCATAAATCACAAGGAACTTGCTAGGTTATTTAGGAAAAAAAACTGATATAGCAGAAATAATGCAGTGTACAAGAACTGAGAATTGAAACTGAGAAGCAGAATATGTAAAGCAAATATAAATTCAGAGAAAGAGGTGGTTAGTGATGGTGAGAAGTCTTCTGTGAACCAGAGAGAACCTTAGAGAATGACTCATTGACAACTTGTTTATTAAGCCTATTCAAGTGTTTCTTTTAGAAGGGACAGCCATTATGGACATTTGTGTTTTTAAGACCAGTACTTAACATTCAAAATAATCAATATATAACATAAACTTAACAGGATCTATGTCTTGGACTTCTGTAGTATTTTATTGTGAATTTGAAATATTCTCCGTGCAAATTCTTCTACTATTGTACTGTGTACCAGTCATAGTCAAGGTGGGAAAACAGAAACAATTGTTGTTAAACAAAACAAAATAATAAGAGAATTTTATAGAGGAGATTAGGCTGAAATTAGAAAACAAAACAAGAATACTAACATGGAAAGAAATAGTAACTGTAAGAAGTAGGTAAGAGCCCTAACTAAGGCTAAGGGACCAAAAAGAAGAGTAGGGTTATCAGAAGTTAGCAGTTCAGAGGAATGACCCTGCAGATGTAGAACCAAACAATTTGAGGGGCAGATGCTATAGGGTTAACATTAATCTCTGGAACCTCAAAGAAGACCCCTGTGTAGCTGGGCCCAGACCCTGAGGGAGGAAGGCCAGCTTTGATGCTGACATTGCTGCCAAGGCCACTTCTAAGAGGAGTGAAAAACCTGGGAACTAGAGGTGATTGCTACTGCACCTGGTAGAGGGCCAAGGCTGGAGCAATGCCAATAAGAACAAACAAACAGATAAACGAAATTCCTTTCTCCCCTCTCCTGTTTTTTTGCACTTGCTCCAGTGTCCCTATGGAAGAACCTAATGGGGAGCCAACTGGCAAAGAAGAAAGGGGTTGGCAGAGGACCAGCCACAGCATAAAAATACTCCATATGGAGGATGAACTCATAGCTGACAACAACAGTTTAATAACTAACACAACTATGTTCTAAGATGAGGACTGGAATGTAAACATTTCATAATAAACTTACCATTTTACTATGAAATTGAAATCCCTCCCACATAATTTTATTGTACTGCATTTAGCTTTTGTTATTGCTAAATGTGCATCTCTCAGTGGGAAAAAGAAAATTCTTGAAAGGTGAGTGAATGTAATAATATTTAATATAATCACCAACTATTTAAAGATTATCACTGAAAAGAAGAAAACATTTTACTTTCTTTAAAGTTGTGTTTAGTGAAAGCAGAATTTTCACTGGTAAATTAATACAGATGAGAAGGAATTAGGGACTAGAGATCATCCATATGTGTGCTAATGAATAACCACTACATACCAAACGAGAAAGACAGAGTAAAAGAAGGCTAAATGATGATACTAACGAGCAGCAGCTGTGGAACATTCTTCATGCTTTTCCTACTTTTGTAGGTGAAGCAGAAAATCCCTGTCTGTAATCAAGGTGCTGGCTGGATTAGAGTTATTTTAAGGCTCTGTTGGGGCAGATCTGCTTTCAAGCTCAGCCTTGTAAGTGTAAGGACAGGCTCAGGTCCTTGATGGTCACTGGCCAGAAACACAAACTCCTGGCTACATGGGAATCCCTTAAGGTAGCTGTGAAATAAAGAAATACATATATCGGGGTACTCTTTCTACCCCCTTCTGATGTCTATGTCAGAAGCTTTCTCTATCTCCTTTATACTTTAATAAAACTTTAAAAAAAAAGAAAGAAAGAAAGAAAGAAAGAAATACATATATCTCTTCCCCCTGGTTCCTAAGACAGCATTCCTAAAACTCTTGTAAATAGAATTGCCAGGAATATTTTTTTTTCTAAAATTTAGAGTTTGAGCCCAGTTCTTAATACAGAACACTCTAATTACTTTAGTGATAGGAGCATCTGACACCAAACTCCCAAATCCCTTGAATTTTCTGGCTGATAGAAATGTCTTTTGTTCTTATGAGATAACTAGGCTCCTAGGTGGGAGCTGTTAACCAGAAAGACCCACCCAAGTGCGGGAGCCAGCATGAAGAATCCCGCCCATGGCAAAGGTCATGAGGTTAAGGGGCCTGACAGGCAAAGGCGAGTAGGGCCTTGATCTGCTCGTGCATCTGCCCCAAAACCAGAGTCTGCCTGCCTTACTGCATTGTGCTTTTCGCCTGCTCTTCTGACATTATACAGGGGGCTATCCCCTACCACCTCTCTCTGAAAAGGAGTTAACTTAGGACCCCAGTTAATAAATCTCCTGGGCATGGCAGGGGTGTTTCAGTCCAAAAACTCCTCTGATGGCTCTCTAGCCTGCCTGACAGGATTATCCGGCCACATGTGATTGTTTACAGCCTCCCAGCCTTGAGAGGCACAAGATGCTTTAAACTTTCTAAAAACAGATTCTCTTGAGAAGTTAGAAAATTATTAGTATAGTACTAGTGATTTAGTTAGAAATTATGGTGGTGAAGGGTTTCATTGCTGAGTTGATGATTGCCGCCAGGCCTCCATATCCTTAGGCACCTGGGAGTATGTTAATCAATGTAACTGGAATGTAGAAAAGGAAATATAGTAGTTTTGATGTTAGCAATACTAGACTTTTGAGTTAATGAATTTTCTCTTTGTTATAGATCACTGTACTTCTCTTTCTTTTTTATAAATCATTGTGTCCTTGCTATGTAAGAATGTAACTTTATCGCTATCTTAAGACTTAGTAGATCTTAAGAGGAAACAAGTTTTCTGATCCACTAACCTTTATCAATAGAAAGTAAGGTGGGGCCATAAAATGTTGATCGGGTCTCCAAACCAGAAGATATTGTAAACAAATGTAAGACCCTTGTAAGAACAAAGATATACTGAGAATACTGTCTTTAGATAAGGATCGGAGCAGCTGACCCTGTGTGACTCTGTTTCTTACATTTATCTGCATGTATAATTAAAAGTATAAAAGTGGACCTGGAAAATAAAGAAACGGACCAGTTCCTGGAAAGACTGATTTCCCCCATGTGGTCTTTTCTCGTTCTCTTCTTTTCTGGCTGAATTCCCATCTGGAATGTGGAGGCTCCCCAAGCCTACTAATTTTGCCCTGGCTTCTAAGACCCACGCAAGAGGGAGCCCAAGGCAGGGCACCCTCTGCTCTTCAAGTGGGTGCCGGTGGCCTACGTAGGTGGTGCAAACTCCTTGTCTTGGAATCTTATTGGCTTTCCATGTAAACCAAGTTATTCAGCATCTTTTTCTCCACTAATTTTCCTACTACATTATTTCTTTCTATTCTCCCTCCATATGTTTAATTAAGCAATTAATTCCTCCGATGCCAACGCCGTCCCCACTTTGAATTCCCTGGATCCACCAGGGCTGGACCCCGGCACCCAGGAGTAGAAATTTGAGACTTTCAGCCCCACGTCCCCATTCTCTGGAGAGGAAAGAAGGGCCGAAAATGGAGTTAATGCTCCATCAGGCCTACATGATGAAGCTTTCATAAAAACACCCATAGTATAAGGTTTGTGAGCTCCTGGGTTGGTGAACACACTCTTGTATCAAGAGTGGTACTCCACAACTCTATGGGGCCCAAAGCTCTGGCACTAGGGACCCTTTCAGACCTTGCCCTATGTATCTCTTCTCTTTTGTACATCATCTGTATTCTTTATTATATCCTTTTTATAGTAAAGTGCTAAACTTAAGTGTTTCCTGGGTTCTATGAAATGTTATAGCAAATCATCAAATTCAAGGAAGGAATCATGAGACCTTTTGATTCACAGGCAAGTCAGACACAAGTTTTGGGTAACATGGGGATCTACTACTTCAGACTAACATGTGGAATGGGTGTGGCTCAGATGGTAAGGAGTCTGCCTGCCATGTGAGAGACCCCAGTTTGATCCCTGGGTCAGGAAGATTCCCTGGGGAAGGAAATGGCAACCCACTCCAGTATTCTTGCCTGGAAAATCCCATAGACAGAGGAGCCTGATGGGATATAGTCCATGGGGGTCACAAAGAGTTGACATGAATAAATGACTAACAATTTCAAAAATTTGGGGTACAGTGCAGTCTTGTAGAACTAGCCCTTAACCTATAGTGTCTTTGCTAACTCTGGTTAGTGTCAGAACTGAGTTGTAGGACACACAGCTGGTATTGCAGAGAACTACTTGGTGTAGGAAAACTCCGCATTCATTTAGTATCAGAAATGGCATGCAGGAGGCAGTAGTGTGAGAGTAAAAATGAAACACACAGGGAGTAATTTTCCTATACAGCAGCTCACAGCACAGAATAGGGAGAAGAGAACCAGAGAGATCACCCAACATACATGCCACAATCTTCCTATAATCTGATCTCAGAAATGACAACCCATCACTTCTACTGCATCCTACTTGACAGAAGCAAGTCACTAAGCCTGGTTCACATTCAAAGGCATACATACATGCATAAATACCAGATTGCAGGAATCCTTGGGGACCATGAGAGGACCAACCCAGATGCTTAAATACTAAGACAACAGGGTGGTCTGTGTTCTATCCTCTGAGAGAATCATATGGAAGAGTTGGCATCAAATTTCTGAAGACTTTGGAATCTACTATTCAAAATATTTTCATAATAGATCTGTCAGTATCATATGCTTAAATAAGGTAGGCTACAAAAATGGGAGGAAACACAAGCGTATGCTTTGGAGTCATTTTCAGTTCCATAATGATTCTTCCCCTAAAGCTATAGTTTCCTATAGTGATCAGCTCATTAGATCAATAATGTTATCTCTGGGATGATAATGCTCTTTGTGCTGTGATCTCTGGGGTTTTTTCCTTAAGATGCAAGTTGGCTGCCACAACTTCAGGCATCATACCTTAGGTCAAGGAAAGAAGGAAAGAAAAGAGATGGGACTAGCAAGTATACTTCTCCTCTCATGAAGAGGAAACCTCAGGAGCTCTCTAAAACACTCTGCTTATATAACAGTGTTCCTCATTAGACCAAAGAGATTGAGATCACGTTGACAGGTTTAGACTGATGATGATTTATCTCTGGGATGGAAAAAAGAATGCATCTCCGTCAGCTGAAAAATCAGATCTTTGTAGAAACAACAAAGAGAAATGAGCAATATGCCACATTTACAACCAGGTTTCTGAATAATATCAATTGTTTATCCCTTCCTTGCATATTTTTGAATTCAAAGAAACTATTAGTATTCTAATTTATTTCTACCTTCTATTTTATCATATTCAATTATTAACTGCAGGAGGAAAAAAGTGAAGCCAGATGAAGTTAGATGAATCATGGGCCTTAAGGCAATAAAACATAGCTTTAATTTTGGAGTTGTTAAGTTACTTCTAGACAAAAATATATTAGAACAACAACCAAAAAAAAAAAAAAAAACCCACAGAGGGAATATACATGAGAAGTTAGTAACAAAACTTCTTTTTAGAAAATGTTTAACTACTAGAAAGCCTGTTATCAGGACTGTTACTTCTTTTTTCATTAAAAAGTCTGCATCTATTATTTTAAAGTCTGATTTAATTATAGATGGTGATGTTGCTGTTCAGTCACTAAGTCATGTCCAACACTTTGTGACCCCATGGACTGCAGCATGCCAGGCTTCCCTGTACTTCACTATCTCCCTGAGTTTGCTAAAACTCAGGTCCATTGAGTCAGTGATACCATCCAAACATCTCATCCTTCTCCTCCTGCCCTCAATCTTTCCCAGCATCAAAGTCTTTTTCAAGGAGTCAGCTCTTTGCATCAGGTGGCCAAAGAATTAGAGATTCAGCTTTCAGCACCAGCCCTTCCAATGAATATTCAGGGCTGACTTCCTTTAGGATTGACTGGTTTGATCTTGCTCTCCAAGGGACTCCCTAGAGTCTTCTCCAGCACCACGATAAAAACGCATCAATTCTTTGGCATTCAGCCTTCTTTATGGTCCAACTCTCACATCCATACATGATTACTGGAAAAACCATAGCTTTGACTATATAGATCTTTGGCAGCAAAGTGATGTCTGCTTTATAATACACTGTCTAGGATTATAACTTTCTTCCAAGGAGCAAGGGTCTTTTAATTCTGTGGCTGCAGTCACTATCTGCAGATTTTTAAGCCCAAGAAAGTAAAATCTGCCACTGTTTCCATTTTTTCCCTACCTATTTGCCATGAAGTGATAGGACCAGATGCCATGATCTTCATTTTTTGAATGTTGAGTTTTAAGCCAGCTTTTTCACTTTCCTCTTTTTCCCTCAAGAGGCTCTTTAGTTCTTCTTCATTTTCTGCCATTGGAGTAGTATCATTTGCATATCTGAGGTTGCTAATATTTCTCCCGACAATCTTGACTCCAGCTTGTGATTCATCCAATCTGGCATTTCACATGATGTACTCTGCATATAAGTTAAATATGTAGGGTGACAATCCACAGCCTTGACACACCCCTTTCCTAATTTTGAGCCAGTCCGTTGTTTCATGTCTGGGTCTAACAGTTGCTTATTGACCTACACACAAGTTTCCCAGGAGGCAGGTATGGTGGACTAGTATTTCCAACTCTTTAAAAACTTTCCAGAGTTCATTGTGATCCACACAGTCAAAGGTTTAGCATAGTCTATGAAACAGAAGTAGATATTTTTCTGGAAATCCCTAACTTTCTCTAAGATCCAACGGATACTGGCAATTGGATCTTTGCTTCCTCTGCCTTTTCTAAATCCAGCCTGTACATCTAGAAGGTTTCAGTTCACAGGCTTTTGAAGTCTAGCTTGAAAGATTTTTGAGCATTTCTTTGCTAGCAAGTGAAATGAGTGCAATTGTCCAGTAGTTTGAACATTCTTTGGCATTGCCTTTCTTTGGAACTGGAGTGAAAACTGATTTTTTCTAGTCCTGTGACCATTGCTGAGTTTTCCAAATTTGCTGGCATGTTGAGTACTGCACTTTAGCAGCAGCATCTTTTTGGAACTGAAATAGTTCAGCTGGCGTGCCATCATGTCTTCTAACTGTTTGTTGTAATGCTTCCTGAGGCCCACTTGACTCACACTCCAGGATGTCTGGCTCTAGATAAGTGACTACACCATCATGATTATCTGGGTCATTAAGACATTTTTTGTTCAGTTCTTCTGTGTATTCTTGCCACCTATTCTTAACTTCTGCTTCTCTTAAGTCCTTGCTGTTTCTGTCCTTTATTGTGCTCATCTTTGCATGAAATGCTCCCTTGGTATCTCCAGTTTTCTTGAAGAGATATCTAGTCTTTCACATTCTATTGTTTTCCTCTATTTATTTGCATTGTTTACTTAAGAAGGCTTTCTTACCTCTCCTTCCTATTCTCTGGAAATCTGCATTCAGTTGGGGATATCTTTCTCTTTCTCTTTGCCTTTCGCTTCTTTTCTCAGCTATATATGTAAGACCTCCTCAGACAACCATTTCGCCTTTTTGTATTTCTTTTTCTTCTGGATGCTTTTGGTTACCACCTCCTGTGCAATATTATGACCCTCTCTACATAGCTCTTCAGGCACTCTGTCTACCATTGATAAAACATGGTCCATTGGAGAAGGGAATGGCAAACCACTTTAGTATCCTTGCATCAAAAACTCCATGAACAGTTGAAAAACCAAAAAGATATGACAGCAGAAGATAAGCCCCCAGGTCAATAGGTGTCCAATATGCTACTGGGGAAGAGAGGACAAATACCTCCAGAAAGAATGAACCAACTGGGCCAAAGCAGAAATGATGCTCAGTCATGGATGTGTCTGGTGGTGAGTGTAAAGTCCAATGCTGTAAAGAACAATATTGCATAGGAATCTGGAATGTTAGGTTCATGAGTCAAGGCAAATTGGACATGGTAAAAAAGGAGATGGTAAGAGTGAACATCAACATTTTAGTGAACTAAAATGGATGGGAATGGGCAACTTTAACTCAGATAAACATTATATCTACCACTGTGGGCAAGAATCCCTTAGAAGGAATGGAGTAGTCCTCATAGTTGACAAAAAAGTCTGAAATACAGTGCTTTGGTACTATCTTAAACATGACAGAATGATCTCAGTTCATTTCCAAGGCAAACCATTCAATATCACAGTAATCCAAGTCTATGCCCCAACTACTATTGCCAAAGAAGCTGAAGTTGAATAGTTCTAGGAAGACTTACAAGTCTTTCTAGAACTAACACAAAAAAGATGTCCATTTCATCACAGGGGATTGGAATGCAAAAGTAGGAAGTCACGAGATACCTGGAGTAACAGGCAAGTTTGGCCTTGGAGCACAAAATGAAACAGGGCAAAGATAACAGAGTTTTGCCAAGATAACACACTGGTCAAGGCAAACAACCTCTTCCAATAACATGAGAGATGTCTCTACACATGGACATCACCAGATAGTCAATACCAAATCAGATTGATTATATTTTTTACAGCTGAAGATGGAGAAGCTCTATATAGTCAGCAAAAACAAGACCTGGAGCTGACTGTGACTCAGACCATGAGCTCCTTATTGCAAAAGTTAGGCTTAAATTGAAGAAAGTAGGGGAAAACACTAGATCATTCAGGTATGACTTAAATCAAATCCCTCAAGATAATACAATGGAGGTGATAGATGATGAAACAAATGTAAAATTGTTGTTACTGGTGTTGTATTAATGTGTGCTTTAAAACTTCTACATTGATGCTTAAAGCTACTTAGTCTGTAATGATAGGGAACTTAAACGTTTTAAAATTTTAAAATGGCATTGTGTAGACAGGCTATTGGAAAAGACAAATTAAAAATGACAAAAACTACATTTAGAAAGCTATAATATAATCAAGATTGTACTTTGTATTTATGGTGAAAATATAAACTTTAATAAATGGTATTAAGATATTTGGATAGGCATCATATTTTAAACAAAGATTAATATTTGCATAAGAAATATTGAGGAATAAAAACAATAGAACATTATTAAACAATAAACACTAAATGGAACAACAGAACAGTAGAGGAGCCAGCCTCTTTTCTTCCTCAGCCCCCTATTGCTGATATTGTGTGACAGTCCTATGACAGGCCCATAAGTAGAGCAGGAATAAGGGCAGGAATGGACATTATACATGGCCTTCTGCTCAACAGTAACACATCAAGAGTGGCTCCAGAGTGGATTTGTTAGGATATTAAATCATGATTAATGATAGAATTCCACATATCAATAAAATTTCTTTTATAGAGCCTTATTTCTATATCCCTTAATATTCTACCCCCATTTATCCCCAAACCAGGCCAGTACTTTCAAATTCCTATTGATATCTTTTAATTATCCAGTCTTTTGGTAAATCAAACACACATACACACAAAACATACAAAACACCTCTATTTTCAGAGCAGAAATA
Source organism: Oryx dammah (assembly GCF_014754425.2). Lineage (NCBI taxonomy): Eukaryota > Metazoa > Chordata > Mammalia > Artiodactyla > Bovidae > Oryx > Oryx dammah. The sequence continues at coordinate 106,433,713 of NW_024070211.1, read as the reverse complement.
GTCATTTTCTGCCAGTGATGTGATGATACTTGACATTAGTCATTGATTTAAAAAACAATAAAGATCAATATAGTGAAAATGAGTATACAACCCAAAGCAATCTATAGATTCAATGCAATCCCTATCAAACTACCAACAGTATTTTTCACAGAGCTAGAACAAATAATTTCACAATTTGTATGGAAATACAAAAAACCTCGAATAGCCAAAGCAATCTTGAGAAAGAAGAATGGAACTGAAGGAATCAACCTGCCTGACTTCAGGCTCCACTACAAGGCCACAGTCATCAAGACAGTACGGTACTGGCACAAAGACAGAAATATAGATCAATGGAACAAAACAGAAAGCCCAGAGATAAATCCACACACCTATGGACAACTTGTCTTCGACAAAGGAGGCAAGAATATATAATGGAGAAAAGATAATCTCTTTAACAAGTTGTGCTGGGAAAACTGGTCAACCACTTGTAAAAGAATGAAACTAGAACACTTGCTAACACCATACACAAAAATAAACTCAAAATGGATTAAAGATCTAAACGTAAGACCAGAAACTATAAAACTTCTAGAGGAGAACATAGGCAAAACACTCTCTGACATAACTCACAGCAGGATCCTCTATGAACACCTCCCAGAATACTGGGAATAAAAGCAAAAATAAACAAATGGGACCTAATTAAAATTAAAAGCTTCTGCACAACAAAGGAAACTATAAGCAAGGTGAAAAGACAGCCTTCAGAATGGGAGAAAATAATAGCAAATGAAGCAACTGACAAACAACTAATCTCAAAAGTATACAAGCAACTCCTGCAGCTCAATTCCAGAAAAATAAGTGACCCAATCAAAAAATGGGCCAAAGAACTAAATAGACATTTCTCCAAAGAAGACATACAGATGGCTAATAAACACATGAAAAGATGCTCAACATCACTCATTATCAGATAAATGCAAATCAAAACCACAATGAGATACCATTTCACGCCAGTCAGAATGGCTGCTATCCGAGGGTGTGGAGAAAAGGGAACCCTCTTACACTGTTGGTGGGAATGCAAACTAGTACAGCCACTATGGAGAACAGTGTGGAGATTCCTTAAAAAACTGGAAATAGAACTGCCTTCAGTTCAGTTCAGTCTCTCAGTCGTGTCCGACTCTTTGTGACCCCATGAATTGCAGCACGCCAGGCCTCCCTGTCCATCACCATCTCCTGGAGTTCACTCAGACTCAAATCCATCAAGTCCGTGATGCCATCCAGCCATCTCATCCTCGGTTGTCCCCTTCTCCTCCTGCGCCCAACCCCTCCCAGCATCAAAGTCTTTTCCAATGAGTCAACTCTTCGCATGAGGTGGCCAAAGTACTGGAGTTTCAGCTTTAGCATCATTCCTTCCAAAGAAGTCCCAGGGTTGATCTCCTTCAGAATGGACTGGTTGGATCTCCTTGCAGTCCAAGGGACTCTCAAGAGTCTTCTCCAACACCACAATTCAAAAGCATCAATTCTTCAACGCTCAGCCTTCTTCACAGTCCAACTCTCACATCCATACATGACCACTGGAAAAACCATAGCCTTGACTAGACAGACGTTAGTCGGCAAAGTAATATCTCTGCTTTTGAATATACTATCTAGGTTGGTCATAACTTTTCTTCCAAGGAGTAAGCGTCTTTAATTTCATGGCTGCAGTCACCATCTGCAGTGTGACCCAGCAATCCCACTGCTGGGCATACACACCGAGGAAACCAGAATTGAAAGAGACACATGTATCCCAATGTTCATCACAACACTGTTTATAACAGGCAGGACATGGAAGCAACCTAGACGTCCATCAGCAGATGAATGGATAAGAAAGCTGTGGTACATATATACAATGGAGTATTACTCGCTATTAAAAAGAATACATTTGAATCAGTTCTAATGAGGTGGATGAAACTGGAGCCGATTATACAGAGTGAAGTAAGCCAGAAAGAAAAACACCAATACAGTATACTAATGCATATATATGGAATTTAGAAAGATGGTAATGATAACCCTGTATGCAAGACAGCAAAAGAGACACAGATGTATAGAACAGTCTTTTGGACTCTGTGGGAGAGGGAGAAGGTGCGATGATTTGGGAGAATTGCATTGAAATATGTATAATATCATATAGGAAATGAATCACTAGTCCAGCTTCGATGCAGGATACAGGATGCTTGGGGCTGGTGCACTGGGATGACCCAGAGGGATGGTACGGGGAGGGAAGAGGGAGGGGGCTTCACATGGGGAACATGTGTACACCTGTGGTGGATTCATGTTGATGTATGGCAAAACAAATACAATATTGTAAAGTAATTAACCTCCAATTAAAATAAATAAATTTATATTTAAAAAGAATGAACATATAAAAGAGTTCATGAGAAAACAAAACATTCTGTAGAAAATGATAATGAAAATTCAAACAGAAAACTGTGTGATTTGTAACTGAAGTAGAACTTAAGGAAACTTTTTACTTTAGATATCTATGTTTTAAAGGAAAAAAGATTTATAATAAGTTATCAAGGTTTATAAATTAAGAAGCTAGATTAAAAATGAATTAAAATCAGAGTCAGTAGGAATTAAAAAATAACCAGTAGAAAAGAATAAATCAATGAAAACAAAGCAAATATTAGAATTAATAAAATCAAAATCTGGTTCTCTGGGAAGATTAATAAAACCAATTAAGCATATAGGAAGGCAGATAAAGAAATACAAAAATAACACAAAAAGCCAATACTAGGAAAACAGAATGTGATATTACTATAGAATCTAAAATCATTAAATGAGAATATTATAAATAGTATTATGTGAATACACTTGAAAATTAAGTGAAAAGGATGATTCTTTGAAAAATAAGTTATTAAAACTAGTGAAGAATAAAAGAGATAACCCAAAGTAGTATTCTACCTGTACAACTAATCAAACTCATAATTAAAAATAAAACCTAAATGAAAGCTCTGAAGGCAAATACTTGCTTTGGTAAATTTGTCAGACATTCAAGGAAAAAAAATACTGTCAATCATTTAACCATCCTTGAAAAAACAGACAAGAGCAAGAAACTTACCAACTTACTGTGTGATGCCAGCACAATCCTGATACAAATTCTGATCAAAACACTACCAAAAAATTACATAACAACAGCCCTTATAAACATAGAAGCAAAATATCAGAAAATCAAACACGAATATATATAAAAGCAAAACACATTGTGAACAACTGGGAATTATTGCAGGGATACAAAATTAGTGTAATAACTAAAAATCAATAATGTAATTTGCCCCATTAATAGAACAAAGGATAAAACTCATAATCAGCTTAATAGGTACAGAGAAAGCCTTTGACAAAATTCAATATCCATACACTAAAAAAGTTCTCAGCACACTTGAAAAATAAAAGAATGTCCTTAATTTGATAGAGGGTATCTAAAAACAACAACAACAAAAAAACAAAAAATAACTACATCTTTATGGTGAAATATTGAATGATTACTCTGTAAGACCAGGAACTATGCAAAACTGTACACTCCAACTTTTTATAGATATTGTACTGTAATGAGTTTTGACAGTGAAATACAGCAACAATTTTGGGAAAAAATAAATCTGTCTATACCCACACACTTCAGTTCAGTTCAGTCGCTCAGTCATGTCCGAATCTTTGCGACCCCATGAATCGCAGCACGCCAGGCCTCCCTGTCCATCACCAACTCCCGGAGTTCACTCAGACTCATGTCCATCAAGTCAGTGATGCCATCAATGAAGAGGAACTAAAAAGCCTCTTGATGAAAGTGAAAGAGGAGAGTGAAAAAGTTGGCTTAAAGCTCAACATTCAGAAAACGAAGATCATAGCATCCGGTCCCATCACTTCATGGCAAATAGATGGGGAAACAGTGGAAACAGTGTCAGACTTTATTTTGGGGGTCTCCAAAATCACTGCAGATGGTGATTGCAGCCATGAAATTAAAAGATGCTTACTCCTTGGAAGAAAAGTTATGAGCAACCTAGATAGCATATTCAAAAGCAGAGACATTACTTTGCCAACTAAGGTCTGTCTAGTCAAGGCTATGGTTTTTCCTGTGGTCATGTATGGATGTGAGAGTTGGACTTGAAGAAGGCTGAGCACTGAAGAATTGATGCTTTTGAACTGTGGTGTTGGAGAAGACTCTTGAGAGTCCCTTGGACTGCAAGGAGATCCAACCAGTCCATTCTGAAGGAGCTCAACCCTGGGATTTCTTTGGAAAGAATGATGCTAAAGCTGAAACTCCAGTACTTTGGCCACCTCATGCAAAGAGTTGACTCATTGGAAAAGACTCTGATGCAGGGAGGGATTGGGGGCAGGAGGAGAAGGGGCCGACAGAGGATGAGATGGCTAGATGGCATCACTGACTCAATGGACGTGCTTACATAGAAAGTCTTAAGGACTCTACCAAAATAATAAAAATCTAGACTTATTAAGTTAAATTAGCATGATTATAGTATATGAAGCCAAAAAATAATTTATTGCATTTATTTATATAAGGCAATTAAAAATTTTCAATGACACTATAATATTATCATAAAACATGACATTTATAGGAATACATTTAACAAAAGACAACTAAGATCTAAAAAGCACAAAATATTACTGTGAGAAATTAAAGGCAATTTAATAGATACCTATTCTATGTTCATAGATTGAAAGATTCAATATTATTAAGATGTCTATTCTCCCTAAACTGATTTACAGATTCATTGTAACACCAATCAAAATACCACCAGGAGTTTTTGCACAAATTGACAGACTGATTTGAACATTTATATAAAAATCTGAAGAACCTAAAATAACCTAAATAATTTTTTATTTTTTATTTTTTTTAATATAAAAATGTTTATAAATATAGGCATCAAAGTGGTAAGGTAATCACCTGTGTATAAGTGGAAGACAATATATAATGCCAGTATTTCCAAAATTGTGTTTGAGGAACACTAGTGTTTTGAAGATGAAGACATGAGTTTTATGATCCAATAGAGTTAGTGAAACATTGCAAATAAACAGTTCATCTTCAAAGTTTTAACATTTAATGGGTGGAAAGTGATTCTAAAACAAATATAGCTACTTTTACTTAATATATTGTCCCCCAAACTTTTTAAACCATAGACCATTCTCTCTAAAAACCTCAACTGTTCCATTTAACATGTTTAAACATTTTTACCTTGTACACAACAGTGTGGGGAACACATACTAGGCATATTCTCCTCAGCAGTCTGTAGAGGGAAAACAAAAGCAGATGCACTGACATCACGAAAGCATCAGAAAGTTATTTCATTATAGCAAATATAATAACTGGAAGTACAATTACACAGAATATTCTGTTTAGAAAGCACGCCCTCCTTTACATATGGTTTTCATTTAAATGATTAAACATAATTGCCATTTCAGTACTTCAGTTAACTAGAAATTCTTTTAGGTGAAAGAACTTATACCAATAATTCAGGATAACATAATTTAAGAGTTTTCACTATATCACTGTTACTTCTTAAGTATGTCCTTAGTTAACTTTATGTTCATGGTTAATCATAGATTCCTTGTGGGCTAGAATATGTTTTTTCCCCACTAAACATAATTAAGTGCTGCATACATATTCACCAGGAGCTTAATAAATGTTTTTAATCAATATTTCATGGAAAACATTGAGATTCAGTACCTCCAGAGTTCTTATTTTTTTAAACCAGAATTTATATTAATTTGTTTACTTGTTACTTAACATTTGTGTTAAAAAATATATATATATATACATGTTTCAATTTCAGTTTACATTTTTGAGACTATTTTGAGCTAATTGGTTATATTAATAGATGTTAAATTGCTACTTAACAATTATCCTGATTTGTTAATTTGATTATATAGAATTTTACATTTTGGGTGCAGTATCTGCTGGTGTGTTATCAAAAAGATGTTTTTGTTCAGATAAATCTATTGAATTAACTATTGTCTAATAAAATGAATTATAATCCTCACTAGATGTACAGGCCCTATATAGTATATTCAAACTGTGCAACATCAAATCCCTTTAAAATATACTTAAGTGATTAATACAGATGATTTGGAATGAAAACACAGTATACTATATTGGATCAATAAATTAGGCTTTGACTGTAAATAGTGGAAAATATTCATGAAATAATGGAATATGCACATAAACAGGTGGAAAGTGTCACTGATTAAAAATCAAAAACGTTATACAAGAAAGTGGTGAGGTTCCTGACTAACTTACAGACTGGAAAACATTATAATTACACAAAATCATGTTACTTAAAAAGCTGTCAAAATCTATTACTGTGAAAGTACCAGATTTGCAATTATACAATGTATCTAATACTAAACAGGAGACTGGCTAAATAAAGGATACTGGAATAGATGCATAGGAATTTATAACAAGGACCACATTTTACATATACTAGTTTCAATAAAAAGATGAATACAAAAATACTTTTCTTTTTGTTTTGGTTTTTTTGGTGGTTGTTGTTGGTTTTTTTACATTAATTTTTAAATTTTTTTTTGAAAAAAAAATTGGAGTTCTGTAATTACAAATTGTTGTTAATTGCAACTTCAAATTTGAAAATATTTACAAGCAACTTTTAAAAATAAAAAAAATCAGGTTTTGACTCTAATGCTCAAAACCCAAACAAAATAATTATCTAAAATAATATGTAGTATTAGCATAATTTATAAAATATACAATTTAATTTTAGATATCAGAGGATATTGATGTTTCCAGTTAAAGTTGTTTTTTTTTTTTTTTTTCATTGAAAGTTGGAACCCTGTCCTACTGATCTTTATTTTTATTTTTTGGATTTTATAACTTGATTTTTTAATATAAATTTATTTTAATTGGAGGTTAATTACTTTACAATATTGTATTGGTTTTGCCATACATCAACATGAATCTGCCACAGGTATACCATACACGTGTTCCCCATCCTGAACCCCCATCTCACCTCCCTCCCCGTACCATCCCTCTGGGTCGTCTCAGTGCACCAGCCCCAACCATCCTATATCATGCATCGAACTTGGACTGGCAATTTGTTTCATATATGATATTATACATGTTTCAATGCCATTCCCCCAAATCATCCCACCCTCTCCCTCTCCCACAGAGTCCAAAAGACTGTTCTATACATCTGTGTCTCTTTGTGAAAAGAGCAACTACTAAATCAAATAATCTTGCTAGATCTACATGAATCAACATAGTTGCATTTCCAAAGCATAATAAGTAAAAATAAACCAAGGATATGTTTACTGGAAAAGATAGGTTTATGATTTCATTATTTATGTAAATACACAAAGTACCATCCTTTTTTTCCTGGAATACTAAACTTTAGGAGAGTGAGAGAAGGGAAATATGTCATGGGAAATGAGTTTAGCTGTATCTGTAATGTCTAACTTATTGGAAAGAGATACAGGAGGGAGAGAGGGAAAGGCAGGGAGAGGGAGAGATCAAAAGCAGAAACAAGCCAACAAAAACCATTATTTGATGTCATTCACAACCAAATCTATAATCTCAATGTATATTTTTCACAGATCCTTTGAGTATTTGGGAAAAGAGAAGGAAATGAAGAGATGAAATTCTGAAATTTATAATGGCAATCCACTTTGTGTTTAAGCATCCACCTTGTGTTTATGGCACCCCACTCCAGTACTTTTGCCTGGAAAATCCCATGGATGGAGGAGCCTGGTAGGCTGCAGTCCATGGTGTCGCTAGAGTCAGACACAACTGAGTGACTTCCCTTTCACTTTTCACTTTCATGCACTGGAGAAAGAAATGGCAACCCACTCCAGTGTTTTCGCCTGGAGAATCCAAGGGATGGGGCAGCCTGGTGGGCTGCCATCTATGGGGTTGCACAGAGTCGGACATGACTGAAGCGACTTAGCAGCAGCAGCAGCAGCTTGTGTTTAAGTGGCTTCAAAGAAGCACGTCTCTCCACAGTGATGTTCTACCTGCCACCTCAGAGCCATAGTGTTAATTAAAGCTCAAAAGAAAATACTTGGTAATGCCCTTCTGGGAATGGCACTTGAACAGCTAATGTTAGAAATTTTAAATTCTTCCCTTTACTGCATGCTGAAAGACCACTTTGAATTAATTAAATGGAAGCAGTGAAAACATATTTATGATAATTATAATACAACTTATACTTTCAGTATTCAATCACCAATAACTCTTCCTCTCCTGATCATCCTCAAAAGGAGTATAAATCAAATAAACTCTCTCAGGAACAGACTTATTTGGATGCACCTTTTAGAACCCGAGGTGTCTGCAGCATAAACTGTTGGTAACCATCCATACCTGGAAGCAGCATTTGCACTGATGGTTTCTTGCTTCAAGCCCCAGTGACTATGAAAACTCTCTGGTATATGTTGTAAGTGGTCTTATTTACATTTTATAGATGAAACATTGCTAATGAGATTGGGCTGGTAATTTTTTTTAAAGAAAACTTAAACACTTTTAACTATGAGTATTTTTTAATATAAAATGTGCATATTTCAAAAAGTAGCCATCCATATCTCTACACTTAAATTCAACTACTATTCACTTTTACATCCCTCCTTCTCTCCTAGTATGCAGGCTCTTTCTCACTTCCCATCTCTATCTCCATCTTTAAGAACAGTATTTTCACAGAACTAGAACAAATAATTTCACAATTTGTATGGAAACACAAAAGATCTCAAATAGCCAAAGCACAAAGCAACAGTCATCAAGAAAGTATGGTACTAGGACAAAGACAGAAATATAGATCAATGGAACAAAATAGAAAGTACAGAGATAAATCCACGCACCTAGAGACACCTTATCTTTGATAAAGGAGACAAAAATATACAGTGGAGAAAAGAGTCTCTTCAACAAGAGGTGCTGGGAAACTGGTCAATCACCTGTAAAAGAATTAAACTAGAACACTTGCTAACACCAAACACAAAAATAAACTCAAAATGGATTAAAGACCTAAATATAAGACCAGAAACTATAAAACTCTTAGAGGAAAACATAGGCAGAATATTCTGACATAAATCACAGTAAGAACCCTCTATGACCCACTTCCAGAGTAATGGAAATAAAAATAAACAAATGGGACCTAATTAAACTTAAAAAATTTTGCACAAATGCTTTTAAGTTTAAAATTTAGTATTATTGGTGATTGAATACTGAAAATATAAGTTGTATTATAATTATCTCAGATATGGTTTCACTGCTTCAATTTAATTAATTCAAAGTGGTCTTTTAGCTTGCAGGAAAAACAAGAACTTAAAATTTCTAAAATTTGCTGTTCAAGTGCCATTCCTAGAATGGCACAAGAAACTATAAACAAGGTGAAAAGACAGCATTCAAAATGGAAGAAAATAACAGCAAATGAAACAACTCACAAATAATTAATCTCCAAAATATACGAGCAGATCATGCAACTTAATATCAGAAAAATGAACAACCCAATCAAAAAGTGGGACAAAGAACTAAACAAAAAAAGACATACAGATGGTTAATAAACACATGAAAAGATGCTCAATATCATTCATTATTAGAGAAATGCAAATCAAAACCACAGTGAAGTAGCATCTCACATCAGTCAGAATAGCCATCATCAAAAAGTCTACAAACTATAAATGCTGAAAAGGGTGTGGAGAAAAGGGAATTCTCTTACACTGTTGGTGGGCATGCAAACTGGTACAACCAGTATAAAGATTCCTTAAAAAAACTGGGAATAGAATTGCCATACGACCCAGCAATCCCACTTCTGGGCATACAATCTGAGGAAATCAGAATTGAAAGAGACACATGTACCCATGTTCACTGCAGCACTGTTTACAATAGCTAGGACATGGAAGCAACCTAGAAGTCCACTGGCAGACAAATGGATAAGGAAGTTATGGTACATATACACAATGCAATATTACTCAGCTATAAAAAGGAACACATTTGAGTCAGTCCTAATGAGGTGGATGAAACTGGAGGCTATTATACAGAGGAAAGTAAATCAGAAAGAGAAACACAAGTACTGTATATTAACACATATATGTGGAATTTAGAAAGACAGCAACAATGATCCTACCATGCAGGTCAGCAAAGGAGACACAGATGTAAAGAACAGACTTTTGGACTAAGTGGGAGAAGACAAGAATAGCATTGAATAGCATTTAAGCATGTATAGTCCCATATGTAAAACAGATGACCAGTGCAAGTTTGATGCATTAAGCAGGGCACCCAAAGCCAGTGTCTGGGACAACCCAGAGGAATAGGGTGAGGAGGGAGGTGGGAGGCGGGTTCATGAAGGGGGTACACATGTATACCTGTGACCAATTCATGTTGATGTATGGTAAAAAACATCACAATATTGTAAAGTAATTATCTTCCAATTAAGATAATTAATTTTAAAGAAGAAAGCAAATTAATTCCCTATATCCATTCTCTCCTTATGTCTTATCTGAACAAGCTAGAATGCTGCATGTCTCAGTATCTCTAGCATTGAGCAGTATCATACAACTAAATTTGGCTAAAGAGATAGAAATGAAAGTTAGTCCCTGAAAAGAATGGAGAGATGTTTTTAGGAACCCTTTTTCCTGCTACTGGTTTAGAATGCAAAAATGACAACAAAGGCTCCAACAACCATTTTGGATCATGACTTGACATAAAAATTCTCAAAATAGCTGAGAAGGATTGGGTGCCACCATGATGTCACCATACCAGCCCTGGTAACCTACCTCTTTCACGTGATAGAGAAATCAACTTCTATCTTCTTTAAATCACAATTTCTTGGTTTTATGTCACATACAGTTGAATATAATTCTACATGATATCTATTAAAAATTATACAAAGACCATTAACAAGTTGCTAATATAAACTGTTAAAGACAGCAGAATGTAAAGCTTACTTGGCTCCTTCTTCAAGTCCTATCTATTTGACATCTGTTTAGAAGTTTCCACTGCTATGTGTTTATGATTCATCCTTCCACTCCCTTTCTCAAAACTTTACATATGTATCCATAGCAAGTATATAGCATTTTCATTAATTTACATGAAGGATAACATGCTTTTTATGCAACTCACTTTGTTCATTCCATAATATGTTAAATATTTTTACACACTAGGAGGCCTGGCGTGCTGCGATTCATGGGCTGGCAAAGAGTCGGACACAACTGAGCAACTGAACTGAACTGATCTATACAGTTAAATTGTATAAATGAGTAAATTTTAAATATTTATATGTATATATCACTTTTTATTCATTTCTTTATCAACTAGCACATGTATCATTTTTTTCTAGTATTTCACTATACTCTCCAGTCAGAAATGGCCATCTTTGAATCTGTCTCATCTGACATATGAGTAAGTATACTCTAGAGTAGATTCCTAGTCATGTAAGTGTCGGTTGTAGGAACTGCACGTTTTCAATTCTCATAGATGTTTCAGGTAATCTCATAAAGAAAGATACAGTTAACACCACTTTTACACAGCAAGTACAATCCTGATAGTCTTTACAGATTTACTGTTATGAGCGATGCCTATATAAGTGTAACTTTTATTCACATCCTTACAGATTACCATAACCGGTATAAAATTTTTTATATAATTAGAGTAGACTTCTGTGGTTTCCTACATTATTTGCTTGGCAAGAAAGATGACAGAGAGAAACAAAAAAGATTAAGGGGAAGAACAGCCAAGAGAAACTTAAGACCAACAGAATAAAATCATCAGTATGCTGAAAACAACAACACTTTCCCTACTTTCTATTACTTATCAACTGGTGGGCAGAAAAAGATAAATGGCAATGTGAAAAAGATATGATTTTCTCTGAATAATAATTATTTTCTGTCCCATGGCACCTTCTATTTGACATCTGCTCAAAGTCTCAGCTTTATATCTACAGATAAGCTCTATTTTTATAAGTTCAGAAAAATAAGGTATAGTGAGATGTTAAAGGCTATGGCGGGCAGGGGAGCCCAGAACTATAAATCTTCTATCACATCTATTCACCTTAATAAACCACCTTAATCTTAGACATTGTGACCATGTGCCCTTAAACAGTAATATCTAAAATGATTACTTTCTTCAAGGTTACATTTTAAATGTTAATTTATGGGAAGCAAGAGCTCTGTAGAATTATCAATTACAGTATGTCAATCTCTTACTTTGAAGTCCAGGGAAGATGTTTGTAAACAGTGAAAACTCAGCTTTATTTATTTATTTTTTTGCAATCATTTTGCTTTCAAAATACATAAAAATATACCTCAAAGACAAAAGAGTCAAATTATAATCTTTGACATGTTTTTCAAACAGGAGTGGTTTCTTATGTTTATAAGACATTTTTGCACAGCTTCCTTAGATTTTGATGACATAATTTAAAATTATAATACATTTACCCAGTATAAGGAAAGGTTCATTTTTCATATGAAATCAACTTAAAAATACTTTCTCACTGGTTCTTCTGTTAATCAGATCAATAATAAGCAATCATTCAATAATATAACAAATTATTTCATTTATATTTGAAAATATATGTGTATCCCAACCTTATTATTTTATGACTTTTTAAAAATTTCAAAATAAATAATCAACCTAACACCACAAAGTTATTGCCATGAGGTTAAAAGCCTAATATGGAACGCTAAAGTGTTCTTTTATAAAAATATTCATAATTTTTCTTTAATAATACCTAGTTCAAAATTAAGTGGAATTTTTGATAAATCTCAGAAAATATGTTTACACACTTAACAAGGTTTCCTCAATAGTCAAAAAAAAAAAAAGACTGTTAATATTTTACATTAGAACTTCAATACTGGTCCTACATAAATTGAAAGTGTCTTACTGGCAGCATATGAAAAAACTTTACTATAATAGCTTAGACTTTGTATTACGGGCATGAATTTTGAAAGAGATTCTAACAATTTATATTAAAATAATAATATAACAATAACATCCAAAATGTAAATAATACAAAATTCAAATTCAATACTATAATAAAATACAAATAATATGTGTATTTGAAATTAATTGCCATCCTCAAAAACTTAGCCATACAAAAAAATATACTAACTGGTGCTTTGATTAATACCACATGGAGGTAACAGTCATTTGGTGCAAATAAAACTAGTGCTTTTTGTTGTCATTGTTTTTTCTGCATTTAGACATAATATCATATATCAAATAAAAATATTAATTCAGGTTCCTTTGACAAATGATAAAATGCTTAAGTGATCATTTATGTTAATCTATTTATCTAGCTTGTTTTTTGTTATGTGCTTCACCCTCATCAATAACACAGTTTGACAAGCAACTCTGTTCTGATTTGCTGGAAAGAAATTTGAGAAGCTAGTTTTAATAGCAGCAGAAATAAATGTGAAGGATATTATGTCCTTTTCTAGTTCTGTGAAATCAGGTGGCCTGGTGTGCTAAACCTGATGATTTGGCATCCTCAAATTATGCATAATAAATTACATTTGAGTACGGAACATCCCCCAACATTTTTCACAGTTCCTTCTAAACTTTTCTCTGTTGGGACTCTGTTTTCACTGAGCTAAAATATTTTCTTACAACATATCCCGAAGTAACTTTTTAAAGTACAGTATCAGGTACCTTTTAATAGTTCTTGTTTTCAAAACAGCATATGTACAAACATTGAGTAAAATATATGTTCAAAGTTGTTTTTAAAGAAAAAAAAGTTCAAAAAGAAAGTGTAATATTTTAAAATTTTTATGTCTGTTCACTATTCAGCATTTCACACTTTCTCCTAAAGGACTATTCTGAAAATAATTTTTAGATGTAATCAAAATAACTTTGTGTGGACCTCTCAAGTCAGTACTTTGACAAGACTAGCCAAGAGATAGACATGAGCACCTACCAGTTGTCTGCACTGTAGCAGACACTCAAGAGAATATAGGGAATGAGAAGTCACTGTCCTATTACTTTTTTATTGAAAATTATCTCTCCAAGCAGATCTAGCAGATGATTGACAATTATTTGCTCCATTTGAATTATTTAAGTCTCCAAAACAGCAACAATTTCAAGAGATTTAAGTCAGCCATATTTTTGAGCAATTTTTTCCATTTCATTTTTCAAATTTTTGACATACAATTTTTTGCAGTACTGTCTTAATATACTCTATAGTAATCATATACCCTTTTCATTCTTCAAACAGTCATATTTACTTTTTTCCCTTTATTTTTTAAAATCTATTTTACTAAAGCATAGCTTATTTACAATGTTGTGTTAATTTCTGCTGTACAGTAAAGTGATTCAGTTATATATATATACACATATATAATTGGAGAAGGAAATGGCAACCCATTCCAGTATTCTTGCCTGGAGAATCCCATGGACAGAGGAGCCTGGTGGGCTACAGTCCACAGGGTCGTAAAGAGTAGGCCATGACTGAGTGACTTCACTTTCACACATATATACTTTTTCATATTCCTTTCCATTATAGTTTATTACAGGACATTAAATATAGTTCCCTGTGCTACACAGTAGGACCCTATTGTCTATCCCATTATATATATATAATGCCTTGCATCTACTAATCCAAAACTCCCAATCCAGGTCTCCCCATGCCCTCTTTCCCCTTGGCAACCACAAGTCTGTTCTCCATATCTGTGAACCTATTTCTCTTTTATAAATAGATTCATCTGTATCATACTTTAGATTCCCCATATAATTGATATCATACAGTATTTGTCTTCCTCTTTCTGCCTTCAGTTAGTATGATAACCTCTAGGTCCATTCATGTTGCTGCAGATGCATTTTGTTGTTTTTATGACTGAGTAGCATTCCACTGTGTATACATACCACATTTTTATTCATTCACCTGCTGATAGGCATTTAGGTTGTTTCCACGTCCTTTCTGTTGTAAATAGTGCCACGAGGAACACAGGGATGCATGTATGTTTTCAAATTATAGTTTTCATAAGATTCTGCACAGCAAAGGAAACCATAAATAAAAAGACTACCTATGGACTGGGAGAAAATATTTGCAAATGATACAACTGACAAGAGAATACATTTCTAAAATACACAAAAATCTCATACAACTCAGTAACAAAAAACACTCAATCAAAAATGGCAGAAGACCTAAAAATTCCCTTCCTCAAGGAAGATATACAAATGGCCAACAGACACATGAAAAGATGCTTAATATCCCTTATTACTAGAGATATGCAAATCAAAACTACAATCAGGTACCACCTCACACTGGTCAGAATGAGCATCATTAAAAAGTATACAAATAATAAACACTGGACAGGGTGTAGAGAAAATGAAACCCTTTGACACTGTTGGTGGGAATGTAAATTGGTGTTCCACTATGAAGAACAGTGTGGAGATTTCTAAAAAATAAAAACAAAAATAGAGTTGCCATATGACCCAATAACCCAATTCATGGGCATATTCCTTATATTACTAGAGGGAATTTAAATATATTGTATTTTTGTCCTGAATAGAGCACATTAAAGGAAATAGCTACTACTCCCATTAATTCAATGATTAAATTAAAATTGTAGTTTTCATAGTCTACATGATAATGTAACTAGGTGGCTACAAACTATCTTTCTTTCTTAATCATCATTTTTTACAAAGGAGCATTTTATGCAATGATTAACTTCTACTTATTTGCAATTATATTGTATCTGATTTCTTTTTCTGACATCTCAACAAGATGAAGGGATAGATACGGCCTTTTTCTTCCCAAGTAAAATTTGATAAAATAAAGCATTTTCATTATATTCATCTTTATGTTATCTTTCTCCTTCTAGAGGACACAAAGAGATATATTCTGTATAGAATAAATTGCTATGTTATAGGGGCACACACAATTTAGAATAGCTAACACAATCTAAACCTTTATCAGTGAGATGCATTATACTGGCTTAACAATTTACCTCCACTTTTTAAGTAGTATCAAATACCTAGGTGAAAACAAAATTGAAGTTCTCTCAGATTTTTTTTCCTAGTTTACTTTCCCCTCACAGAATAGTAATTTCTAAACAGAAGAAAAAGAAAGTGGTGGGGGTGGGGTGTGGTAGAGGAGAAGGAGCATGTAGTAAATCTCTGGTAGAAATCCGGTCTGAATGTCTATACTTATATTTTTATCTCTATTATAACTCTACTGTGTTTCTTTACACAATTGAAAACTAGGGTTGCTGGATCATATGGCAACTCTATTTTTATTTAATTAATTTTTAAAAAATCTCCACACTGTTCTCCATAGTAGCACACCAATTTACATTCCCACTAACAGTATCAAAGCTGATTAATGTTGTAAATAGTAGTTAAATTATGTATCTATAAGCTGGAGAACAGAGAAGGCAGTGGCAACCCACTCCAGTATTCTTGCCTGGAGAATCCCAGGGACGGGGGAGCCTGGTGGGCTACTGTCTATGGGGTCACACAGAGTTGGACACAACTGCATTGACTTAGCAGCTGATAGGCATTTCTCCAGGAAGCTGGAGAAATTCAGTTTATCAACTACTTTCTTTGGGGGCTAGGCAAATAGAATCTAACTCTAACTAATTCACTGAAAATGAAATATACGGGGAAGGTTTGAAGTGGCCCACAGGAGAAGCTGAAGGACTAGAACTTAGCATCCATAGGAGAAAGAATTACACAGGGCTGAGAGTCCCTTGGACTACAAGGAGATCCAAGCAGTCCATCCTAAAGGAGATCAGTCCCTAGTGTTCATTGGAAGGACGGATGCTGAAGCTGAAAACTCCAATACTTTGGCCACCTGATGCAAAGAACTGACTCACTGGAAAAGACTCTGATGCTGGGAAAGATTGAAGGTGAGAGGAGAAGGGGATAATAGAGGATGAGATGGTTGGATGGCATCACCGACTCAATGGACATGAGTTTGGGTGGACTCCAGGAGCTGGTGATGGACAGGGAGGCCTGGCGTGCTACAGTCCATGGGGTCACAAAGAGTCAGACAGGACTGAGCAAATGAACTGAACTGAACTGAGAATTCAAGAGCAGGAAATAAAGACCAGTCTCTTCAGGGCAAAACTTTAGAAACACAGACATTCCAGTCATTTTCATTCTTAAAAAATTGTTGTTGTTATTGCTGTTTTGTTTCATTTCTTTAAAAATCATTGTTCAATGTTAAAGTTCCTGGAAGCATGTCCCATTGGCCAATTTTGAGTCATGTGTCTAACCCTGGGCCAAAGGGATCTAGAGTATCTTCACAGATGGTATCATCAATACTATATCCAATGAGGAAGAGATAATTTCCCAAAGCCAATCCATGATCCTTTGTTGAAGATGTGAACAAATGTTCAGGTGGCAGAACAGATTTCTACTGGTATAACTATTAACAGAGATATGAGTAAAATTCATATGTTCACATTGACTATCAATAGAAAATATTGATTGACTTGGGTTACTATATTACAGAGATTCTTGTCAATAAATTAATTTAGCTCCATAAATCAATGTCAAGATATATATTCTATTGCAATTAAGATTTTTCATATATAAATTATCTTATTTGCACTTCAATGTAGATATTACTTTGCATATTTTATACAGAGAAAAGTAGATTCAAAGGTATTAAGAGACATAGTCATGATTAAAGAGATAAAAAGGGAAAGAGATAGAAACAAGCCATTTTCAGTTTTGATTTTATTTTAAATGTTAAGTGCTCAGAAGTTCCGTGGGTTTATCAGTCACATTTTGTATTATAAGAATGAGAAAGACTTAACTTCAATCAATATTTTTATAAAGTAATGATTTCTATATTTTTCTACAAAGAGTATTAAGAAAAAATTTACTTTCTTAAACAGTGATGATTCTGCATAATTTACTATCTACTTATGAATATTTATGTTAGTTATCAAATTTCCCAAACCTGCATTTTCTTTTCCAATAAAGAGACTCTTTTCTGTTTATTTGTATTATGACACCCATTATACCTCTTACTTTTTAAAAAGTAATTTAGCTTCTCTCTCCATGTTGGATCTCTGTCTTTTTAAATCAAATGTATTATGGAATCTATTGAAATTCTTTTTTTTTTTTATACTTGACAATTTCCCAGGTATCTATATTTTCATTTAGGGGTGTGTGTTTGAAATGTGCTCTGGTCTTTGTAATCCTGATACAAACTACAGAATTTTCATACATTCTTCTGTTGCTTATGCTTTCTTTCACTTGGTCTTTCTTTTGCCCTCAAACCCCAACTCTGTTTTCATTTATTTAAGTCTTAACTTCGGGCAGGGGATTGTGAGAGTGCTTTCACACTCAGATTTAAACTGATCAGATTTAACCTAAGTAATGACAGATTTAACAAGTACTGACAGTTTAAATGATACAAATTGTTGGGAGCTGCATTAGGCATTACTGACAAAATGGAGGCAAGGTCCCCAGCCCCCTCTCCTCATTCCGCAGGCACAGATCCCGAGATGAAGGAGTTAGGCCTTGTAATTCTGACTTCTCTTTTCCTCTCCTCAGCTGAGTTGACTGAAAAGGAATATTAAGGTGCTTATTGTTCTTGAGAGGAGTATAAGAAGGCACAAAGCCTTCTGCAGCATGGCTCAGAAAGTAATTCATAAAGTTAATCATTGACATTTGTTCAAGGACTTTTACAAAAGAGGATGAACACATAGGCCGTAGCTTGAGGCCATGGGAGGGATTGCTATCTGAAGCCTATTTGTGAGGAGAATGTTTATGGCAAAGGAGTTTATTGAATTTAGGGCTTAGAAATAATTAAAACAGAAGTTAAAGATTTAAGGAATGTTGTAAAGTTAGTATATTTTATTATAGCTTATAGAAGTTAGGAATTTTTAGAGAGACTATAGCTAGAAGCCTTTTTATGAGACAGTGAGCTCAGGATTTTAGGGGCAAACAGGATTTAGGAAGATAAGTAGTAAACTGAGGAATATAGCATGTGTTACAATGTAATCATAAGTTAACTACAGGACACATTAGAAGAGGTAGATAATAGATGATAAGGCTGATTCGGAGAGAATCACTAAAGCAGGAACTCTGTTTGAAGAGCAACAATGATTGATGGAGATAATAAATCTGGGAGAGAGGGAACTGAAAATGTCAAACCTCTGGCCTAATGTTTTTGTAAAAGTATAAAACAGAATCTTAAACTTGGAATAAACAGGCAGTCCAAAAGAAAACTGACAGGCTGCCTCATCACCAACACCGTTCATCTCTTCAGGTTGAATCCCTGGTTGCTGGAGTTGGACTCCGGCAACAAATAAATGTTGAAATCAGGAGCTATGCTTGGAAGCATTGATAACCCAAACAATGTGGTTGAAAAGAGAATAGGCAGGAACTACCAAGATTCTGGAAACTGGGAGATGCTTCTCTTCCTTGACCTCTCATTGTTCTATTTGTCTTGATATGAATAATGCTGGTCTTTTTATGGCAATGGCAGTTTTCCATAGTTTTTGTTTGTATATTATATTGTTGTGTTTAGTTTTCAAACACAGAAAAACTTACAGAAATGAATATAAAAGGGACCTATATATTATTTGAAGACAATTGATGATAAAAATGCCTTTTCATACTGTCCATGTAGTTCTCAAGGCAAGAATACTGAAGTGGTTTGCCATTCCCTTCCCAGTGGGCCACATTTTGTCAGAACTCTCCACCGAGACCCGTCTGTCTTGGGTGGCCCTACACGGCATGGCTTAGTTTCATTGACTGCAGCCGTGAAGTTAAAAGATGCTTATTCCTTGGAAGGAAGTTATGGACAACCTAGACAGCACATTAAAAAAGAGACATTACTTTGCCAACAAAGGTCCATCTACTCAAGGCTATGGTTTTCCCAGTAGTCATGTATGGATGTGAGAGTTGGACTGTAAAGAAAGCTTAGCACCAAAGAATTGATGCTTTTGAACTGTGGTGTTAGAGAAGACTCTTGAGAGTCCCTTGGACAGCAAGGAGATCCAACCAGTCAATCCAAAAGGAAATCAGTCTGAGTGTTCATTGGAAGGACTGATGTTGAAGCTGAAACTCCAATACTTTGGCCATCTGATGCGAGAGCTGACTCATTTGAAAAGACCCTGATGCTGGGAAAGATTGAAGGCAGGAGGAGAAGGGGATGACAGAGTATGAGATAGTTAGATGGCATCACTGACTCAATGGAGATGAGTTTGAGCAGGTTCTGGGAGTTGGTGATGAACAGGGAGGCCTGGCATGCTGTGGTCCATGGGGTCGTGAAGAGTCAGACATGACTGAGCGACTGAACTGAACTGAAGCTAAAAATTTACATATTGGCCTTGAATTTTTGTTAAAAGCTGAATACTACAATGTTATATACACTAAATAATTATCCCATTTCATTATATATCTATATATATTTGTGTGTTTATATATGTATTATACTTGTGTATTTACATATATCATACATAATACATATGGGTATATACATACATACATGAATAAATATATATGTCTTAAACTTATGCATGATCTTTCTAACGGAAAATAGTATATATATTTAAGCCTTTTAGAGGCACTATTTAATGTAATAAAGAGACATTCCTTTGTTTAATGGAAGTATAGCTTCTAGAACAGATTATCCAAATGCATCAATGAGAAGCTATCAGTAGGAGGGACAAAGTCCAAAATTCCAAATTCTTTCTCTACAGCTTACTTTCTTTAAGACAGTAGCTGAACATGTTGTTACCTAATGAAATCAGGTTACAAGTTCTTTTTCTACAGTGCAAGTTTCATGGAGGTAATATTATATCTACACATTTTTATAGCCCTTTATGTCTGGCACAGTGGACTTGAACATTTTAATCAATGAAATAAATAGTGATTATATGACTGCTTAGTGAAAATGGTCTATTTTGATTTCATCCTCACAGAATTAAGCTTTTACTACCTGGGACTTTTGTTCTTCTTGGTTTAAATTTAATAAGTAGAGACACATTTTTCTTCATAAAATATTGTAACTAAATCCTTCTTTCTTAGTCTTTATGTAATATTACAGCACATTCAATATCTAAATACAAAGATGTTCCTTGCTGCTGCTGCTGCTAAGTTGCTTCAGTCATGTCCGACTCTGTGCGACCCCATAGATGGCAGCCCACCAGGCTCCCCCATCCATGGGATTTTCCAGGCAAGAGTACTGGAGTGGGATGCCATTGCCTTCTCAAAGATGTTCCTTACTGTATATCTAACTCTGCTTACAACAGAGTTTGTGTTCAATCTTTTTTTTTTTTTTTGCCTGTTCAACTGAGTCTTCCACAGTTACAACTGTCATTCATTCTACAAATCTGAATAAAAGTGGTAAATTTACTACAAAAACCAAACCAAAATCACTGAAATCATAAGTGAGGATAAACTTTCTCCACCTAAAAGTTAAAATGAGAAGAAACATGTTTTCAGTCTTCTTGCCTTCATAACAGTAAAGATGTTTTCATTTCATTTTTAATTTTGCACAAGAATTGCACCATTACCCACACTGTAGCTTTATTACTCTTTTCCTATTTTTGTTATTAACATTTCTAGGTCATTCTTCAACTATAAAGTAGTTAGCACTTCCATTTCACAGTTTTGCAGCAATCTGGGCCTAGTGATCTTAGTATCCTGTTATCTTAATTTATTTTCCATGTTCTTGATATTAAGAATTAAAGCAAATAAGTAGAGAAAGTGAATGGGATGACAATGTGCAAGGGAGCAAGAAGCAGGTAGAAGTTAAAGACTGAACTGTCACATAATATGCAGTCTTTGGCCTGACTTTTAAAGAGCTCTTAACCACTGAGGTGTCTTACAACTGTGTACAGTCGTGTCCGACTCTTTGCAATTCCATGGCTCCTCTGTCCATTGGATTTTGCCAGCAAGGATACTGGAGTGGGTTGCCATTTCCTCCTTCGGGGGATATTCTCGACTCAGGGATCGAACCTGTGTCTCCTTTCGCTCTTGCATTGGCAGGAGGATTCTTGACCACCGAGCCACCTGGGAATCATCACCTTATGCCTAATGTTCTTCAAATTTATTTTTTAAAATATGTTTACTGATTGATTCCAGTCCTCCACTTTTTATGGGATTTTAATAGAACAACCTTGAAATTGATTAGGTGTCAAAAGTGCTAGACAGCAACCATTGAATGAATTTAAGTATAGGCATATCTCAGAGATACTAGGGGGTTCAGTTCCAAACTACCACAATAAAGCAAATATCAGTAAAGAAGCTCACAGAAATTTTTTGGTTTCCCAGTAAGTATAAATGTTTTGCTTACACTATGATCTATTAAGTATACAACAGCATTATGTCTAAAAAATATACACACCTTAATTAAAAAAATAATTTATTGCTAAAAAATGCTAACAGTCATCATAACCATAACCATTCACCTTCAGTGAATTATGTTTTTGCTGGTGTAAGATCTTGCCTCACTTTTAATGGCTGCTGACCAATCAGGGTGGTGGCTGCTAAAGGTTGGGGTGGCTGTGGCAATTTTTAAAAATAAGACAACAGTGAAATTTGTTGCATCAATAGAGTCTTCCTTTCACAAATTACTTTTCAATAGTATCAATTCAGTTTTGATACTATCTATCCACAGTATAACAAACAAAATTAGAGTTAATCCTCTCAAATCCTGTCACAACTTTATTGACTAAATGTATGTAATATTCTAAATCTTTTGTCATTTCAATAATCTTCACAGCATCTTCATCAGTAGATTGCATCCTAAGAAACACTGTTTTTGCTCATCCATAAAAAGCAACTCTTCATGCATTAAAGTTATAACATGTGAAGTGAAAGTCACTCAGTTGTGTCCAACTCTTTGTGACCCCATTGACTATGCAGTCCATGGAATTCTCCAGGCCAGAATACTGGAGTGGGTAACTTTTCCTTCTCCAGGGGATCTTCCCAACGTTAGGGATCAAACCCAGGTCTCCCCACAAGCAGGCAGATTCTTTACCAACTGAGCCACAAGGGAAGCCCAAGAATACTGGAGTGGGTAGCTGATCCATTCTCCAGGGGATCTTCCCAACCCCAGAATTGAACCAGGGTCTCCTTCATTGCAGACTGATTATCAACTGAGCTATCAGAGAAGCCAGATTGCAGCAATTAAGATACATCTTTAGGCTCCACTTCTAGTCCTCTTGCCATTTCCACCACATTTATAGTTACTTTCTCCACTAAAGTCTTGAACCCTTCAAATCATCTGCAAGAACTGAAGTCAGCTTCTTCCAAATTCCTATGTATATTGATATTTTTACCTCTTTCCATGAATCACAAATATTGTTAATGGCATTTAGATGGTAAATCCTTTTCAGAGGGTTTTCAATTGATTTTGCCCAGATTCATTAGAATAATCACAATTATGTAAGCTAAGGCCTTACAAAATGTATTCCTTAAACAATAAGACTTAAATTTCTACATTACTCCTTGATTTATGGGCTGCAGAATGGATGATGTATAAGTGGTCATGAAAAAAAGATTAATCTGATTATACATGTGCTTTGAGAGTTCTCATATGACCAAAGAATGGTAATACTTTGAAAGAAATCTTTTTATTTCTGAAAAAGAGGTCTCAACAGTGGTCTTAAAATATTCTCTAAACCATATTATAAACAAATATGTTGTTATCCAGGTTTTGTTTTTCCATTTGCAGAGCATAAGCCGAGCAGATTTTGCCTAATACTTAAGAGCCTTTAGGATTTTCAGAACTGTAAATGAGTACTGGCTTCAACTTAAAATCACCATCTGCATTACCCTCTAACAATAGAGTTACTCTGCTTTGATGCTTTGAAACAAAATACTGACTTCTCTTCTCTAGCTATGAAAGTCTTATTTGGCATCTTCTTCCAACAGAAGGTTGTTTGCCTACATTGAAAATCTGTTGATTAGTGTAGATGGTCTTAGTTAATCATCATAGCTAGATCTCCTGGATAATTTGCTGCAGTACTTGTTATATCTACTTCAGTACTTGTTAAATCACCTTGTACTTGATATTGTGGAAATGGCTTCTTTCCTTAAACCTCATGAGTCAACATCTGCTATCTTTAATCTTTTCTTCAGCAGCTTCCTCACCTCTCTCAGCCTTCACAGAATTAAAAAACCTTAAGGTCTTGCTCTGGCTTAGGATGTGGCTTAAGGGAATGCTGTGACTGGTTTGATTTTCTATCCAGACCATTCAGAATTTCCCATACCACCAATAAGGCTATTTCACTTTCTTGAAATTCATGTGTTTACTGAAGCAGCACTTTTAATTCCCTTCAAGAACTTTTCCTTTGTATTCAAAACCTGGCTATTTGCAAAAGAGGCCTACTTTTAGCTCATCTTTACTTTTGACATGTCTTTCTTACTAAACTTAATCATTTCTAGCTTTTGATTTCAAGTGAGAGATAAGACACACTTCCTTTCACTTGAACACATATTGCAGGATTATTAATCAGCCAAATTTCAACACTGTTGTGTTTCAGGGAATAAGGAGGCCCATGGAGAAACAGAAAGACTGGTGAGTGGTCAGTTTTTCAGTGGATCAGTGAGAACACAGGATTTACTGATCAAATTTGCCATCTTATATGGGCATAGTTCACAATGCCTTGAAATAATTATAATAGAAAAAAAGATCATTGACCTCAGATCACCATAACAAATAATAAAAAATTTGAAATTGCAATAATTTCCAAAATGAGACACACAGTCACAAAGTGAGCAAATGATGTTGGAAAAAAATGGTGCTGACAGGCTTTCTCATTGCAGCATTGTCACAAATGTTGAAATTGTAAAAAATGCAATATTTCTGAAGCACAGTAAAGCAAAGCACAATAAAATGAAGTGTACCTGTGTTCAAAATAAAATGAGAAACTGAATTTTCCCTCCCATTTCCATAAAAATAAGTCTAAACTTTCCAACTTCCTTAATGATTAATTCCTCTTTGTTACTTTTGAGTAATACTACAGAAAAACTTTGCCCACCTCATGCAAAGAGTTGACTCACTGGAAAAGACTCTGATGCTGGGAGGGATTGGGGACAGGAGGAGAAGGGGCCGAGGATGAGATGGCTGGATGGCATCACCAACTCGATGGCATCACCGACTCAATGGAATCACCGACTCAATGGACATGAGACTGAGTGAACTCCAGGAGTTGGTGATGGACAGGGAGGCCTGGCATGCTGCAGTTCATGGGGTCTCAAAGAGTCGGACACGACTGAGTGACTGAACTGAACTGAACAATAAAACTGTGCAGTTAGATATGAAACCAGGATACGGGGAAGGAATAATATTTATGAAGAGGAAGATAATCAAGAAGGGAATTGAGACTGAAAAATGAACAAAATAAATTGAATTGGATTAAATATTTACCCTGAATTAATTACATGAAAGAGCATTTTAAGCATTTTGCTGCTATAAAGGAATGCTGCTGCTGCTGCTAAGTCGCTTCAGTCCTGTCCGACTCTGTGCGACCCCATAGATGGCAGCCCACCAGGCTCCCCCATCCCTGGGATTCTCCAGGCAAGAATACTTGAGTGGGTTGCCATTTCCTTCTCCAATGCATGAAAGTGAAAAGTGAAAGTGAAGTCGCTCAGTCGTGTCCGACTCTTAGCGACCCCATGGACTGCAGCCTACCAGGCTCCTCCGTTCATGGGATTTTCCAGGCAAGAGTACTGGAGTGGGGTGCCATTGCCTTCTCCATATGGGGGCACTCATAAATAAATTAAGATTAAATTGTATTAGAAAAATTAAATTTTAATTACTTATTTCCTGTCTTTTTATGATTAAGCAAGTGATAAAGCATTTATTAAATGCATACTATGTTCAAGGTTTTCATCTAGATTCTCAAAGATAAGATTAAAAGAAATACACAAACATCACAAAGCAGTGACATTTTAAAGAAAAAGCCCTGGATATTGAGGCCAGTTTCTATCCCTCTCTGCCTGTATCAGCCATGTAGTTTATAATCTGAAGAACAACATTGAGGTGCTCCCTAACTGGGTTTTTGTGAGAATCTAATGCAAAGTAATAAATTACAAAGCAGTGTAAACATCTAAGAGACTATTATTCTCGTTGCTCTTGAAGAACGTATAGCATAGCAGTAGTATCTTAGCATAGGAAAGAATCTTTTAAAAACTTCTAATCAAATTCCATTTAAGAAAGGAGAAAAAAATTAGTGGTGAACCTCAGATTACATATATTAGTTTGGTGCAAAAGTAATTGTGGTTCTGTCTCGCATATAAGGGTCATCATTACCATCTTTCTAAATTCCATGTATATGTGTTAATATACTGTATTGGGAGAAGGCAAGGGTGGGATGATTTGAGAGAATAGCATTGAAACATCTATATTACCATAGGTGAAATAGATGACCAGTCCAAGTTCGATGCATGAAACAGGGCACTTAAAGCTAGTGCACTGGGACAATCCAGAGGGATGTGGTGGGAGGGATGTGGGAGGGGGGCTCAGGATGGGGGGACACATGTACAACCATGGCTGATTCATGTCAATGAATGGCAAAAACCACCACAATATTGTAAAGTAATAAGCCTCCAATTAAAATAAATAAATCAATTAAAAAAATAAAAGAAAAATTTTGAGTCTAACATAAAAAAAACAAAGCAATTGTGGTTTTGCATTGTTGAACTTTGCTTTTTGATATTGGAATACATTCTTAAAGGTGGTTATGTTATACATTATTTTAATGCACATTTCTCGCTTTATGCTGTTTTGTTAATGACTTATTACTCATTGTTTATTTTATACTTGTTTTAGACTACAGAAATGATGTTAGACAAAAAGCAAATTTGAGTTCAAAATGGGTCTTAAAGTAGCAGAGACAACTTGCAATATCAACAATGCATTTGGCTCAGAAACTCCTAACGAATATACAGTGCAGTGGTTTGAGAAGTTTTGCAAAGGAGAAGAGAGCCTTGAAGATGAGAAGAACAATGGCCGTCCATCAAAAGTAACAAGGACCAACTGAGACGATCATTTAACTTGATACTCTTACAACTACAGAAACTGCTGAAGAACTCAATGTCGACCATTCTGTGGTTGTGCTGCATTTGAAGCAAATGGGAAAAGTGAAAAAGCTCGATGAGTGGGTGTCTCATGAGCTGACCAAAAATCAGAAAAAACGTTCTTTTGGAGTGTTGCCTCCTCTTATTGTACTTCTCTTAATGCAACAACAAAGAACCATTTCTTGATTATATTGTGATGTGTAACAAAAAGTGGATTTTATATGACTGGAGATGACCAGCTCGGTGGCTGGACCAAGAAGAAGTGCCAAAACACTTTTGAAAGCCAAACATGCACCAAAAAACGGTCCTTGTCACTCTTCGGTGGTCTGCTGCTGCTCTGATCCACTGCCGCTTTCTGAATTTTGATGAAACCATTACATCTGAGAAGTATGCTCAGCAAATCAATGAGATACACTGAACTCTGAAACACCTACAGCCACATTGGTCAACAGAATGGGCCCAACTCTTCTCCATGACAACACCTGACCGCACATTACACAATCAACACTTCAAAAGTTGAATGAATTAGGCTATGAAATTTTGCCTCATCCGCCATATCCACTTGACCTCTTGACAACCGACTACCACTTCTTCAAGCATTTTAACGACTTTTCACAGGGAAAATGCTTCCACAATCAACAGGAGGCAGAAAATCCTTTCCAAGAGTTCATCAAATCCCAAAGCAGATATTTTTGTGCTACAGGAATAAACAAACTTATTTCTCATCGGCAAAATTGCATTAATTGTAATGGTTCCTATTTTGATTAATAAAGATGTGTTTGAGCCTAATTATAATTTAAGGTTCATAGTCTGAAACCACGATTACTTTTGTACCGATCTAATAGATCTATTACATAAATTAGATAATACTACAATATTTTTAATGTTCACCATGTGTAATTATAAATTCTGTCCATTTCTGAGGATTTTTTTTTCTTCTAGGGGAAATAATTGAAAAAGATACCCCTTAGATAATTTAGAATCATTTACCATTCAAATTAATACATTCCCAAAATAAAATTATGTTCAATTATGCTACTATAATGCAATATACACACCCTTTCTCCACAGGAAAATCATATGCAAATGTGCAAATATATGTATTTTTTGCTATTCTATTTTAATCCCATCAACTGCACCTAGTGATAATTGTACCCTTAACACTGACCTGTTAACAATTTGCATGCAACATTCTACTCCTTAAAAATGACTATTAGGTAATATATTCTTATTAATATGATTTTATAATTCTTATGTTACACAGAGCAAACTGAAGCTTACTGATGTTTATTATCTTAGTCAGCTTGCAAAGCTGGTAAGTGAAAGATCCAGGCTTGGAACTCAGCTTCAAAGTCGCTCCTTTTAACCACTACACAATTCTACTTCTCTCTAATTTTCCAGAAGTTTTAATCTATTCTGCTTTTAAATATGTAAAAACACCTCACTCTCCTTCTGACAAACTGGGAGAGATATAAAAGTAACTATAGATATAAAAAACATATTCAAGAAAAGTAACAGAAATCCGATAAAACAGTGCCAATGTCTCCGAGTTTTGAATGTTTCCATTTTAGCTAGAAAGTCAGAATGACAGGGTCTATTCATTATAACAAGAGAAACCAGTGATATATTTCAAATAAGAGATATTAACATTGTGTTTGTCTCATTTATTGATATGAATCATAAAATGCTAGTATCCAAAACAGAAAATGTAAGGAACAAGTAATCCATATACTATTATCCCATTTTAGTTGTACAGATAGTATATTACCAAAACCTTGCTTCATTTAACTGTAATTTATATTTAAAATAAGGTAGTTAGGATTCTGTTTTAGTTAGTTATCGCACCATTTCCTTTATTTTTCCCCCTCAGAGACTGAAAGAATTGTACAAAATAAAGTTATCTTCAGATTGTGCTAGAATGTATATAGGACTGCAGGTGGCAAGGCAATGTATTATTCATCAGGTTCTTAAATAATTACTCATTTTCACTGATCTTTATACAATTCTCTATGTCTATTTGGAATTAAGAGGTATGGTTTAAAAATGTTTTATAGAGAGCCAAGATCAACAATTTCTAGTTATAAAATAGATGTACGGATACTGTTCTGTTGGAAAAGGCTTTTGTAATGCATTCAATTTTATGAATAATTTAAAACTTTCTTTTTGTTTTTCTTTGCTGACATTTTTTCCCTTTGTATAGGTACAAAAATGACCTTGACTTGCTTTCCATAAATCCTCAGCACATTTCAAGGTTTGTCTTTGAAACATATGTCTCATCTAGCTTCTCTACATAATATTTTTACAAATTGAACAATGTGCACCTTGAAAACCCCAGACAAAGCACCTTGTATGATTTACTGGTACTCATTCTTAGAGCTTTACTACAACCAGCCAAAATCAAAGGCTAGTAGGTTGGTTTCTAACCCAGATAATGAACAAATGTCATCTAATAATTTATGTACTCTTTCTGCAGCATCCATTACATTTTATTGTAATAAGATACTTTTAGTATTATATTTTTTTCCTAGGACTGTTTTTTTTTTTTTCCCTCGAATTTTGGCTCTTCCTGTAGAGTACAACAAAATGTAGCTGTCTCATAAAAATAAATCTAAACATGTTGCTTTGCTTTAGATACTGTTTTGATTCTGAATAATTTTCTCTAAGGTTACCTGTTTCCTCTCTGCTGCAATTAATATTATTTATCAAATTAAATTGAGCCATAACTTTCACAGTCCAAACTCTATGACTTTGCCCTATTTGACTATTTTCAATTGTTCCTCTAAACCCGAGCTTCCTTGTGAAATTTAAACATTTGTTCAATTCTTCATTTCATCCTAATTATGGCTAAGAGGATTATACAGATATTAAGTCTTCATTTTTTGGTAGAGAATAATGGGTTTAGAGGTGATTTTATATGTAAATAGCGATTACACTATTTTTCATTTTTTTAAAACCTTAATTTATCTTACACTCTGATTTCTTGGTGGCACTGTTTTACAGTGGTGTTTCAATAACATAAATATATTTGGCTATGAAAGAAACTACAAAAGTTACTCTCTTGAATTACTTCATAATGACACCAGAATGAAGGACAATCCTGGAATTTGAGAAGACATCAAAAACCTATCTGTTCCTTGGTAGAGTTCAACATGGTACTTAAGCAACAGGATGAATTAGTAAGAAAAAAGATGTGAGGGTAATATGTTTCAGGCAAATATGCTACAGATGAATAATTCCAATACCATTTGAAGCTAAGCTAAATAATCTGAAATGAAGTTAAAACTGATCCAGTTGTTACTATAAATCTTAGAGTTTAGCACAATATCTTATTTTGCTAATAATACCTTTGATGAGTAGATTTCTGCACAGCTAGAAAAATTTGGTTAGAAACCAGTTCTCTACCTCCACATTTAAAGGAGCTGTGTTCTCAATATTTACAATAACCAAGACATGGAAATGACCTAAATGTCCATCGTCAGATGAATGAATGAATTTTGAATATGTGATAATATATAGTGGAATACTACTCAGCTGTTAAAAAGAGTGAAATGGTGCCATTTGCAGCAACATGGATGGACTTAGAGATTATCATATTAAGCAAAGTAAGTCAGACAGAGAAATATCATATAATATCACTTAAATGTGGAATCTAAAATACTATACAAATGAACAAATCTTTGAAACAAAAAACAGATTTTCAGATATATAAAGAACAGACTTGTGGTTGCCAAGGTGAGGGGGTATAGGCAAGGGAAAAACTGGGAGTTTTGGATTAACAGCTTCAAACTACTACCTATAAGATGGATAGACAACAAGGTCCTACTATATAGCATAGGGAACTATATTCACTATCCTATGATAGATCATAATGAAAAGAAGGAAAAGGAAGATATATGTGTAACAGAGTCACTTTGCTGTACAGAAAGAATTAAACACAACATTGTAAATCAACTATACTTCAATTAATTTTTTAAAAAAATTTAGAAAATAAAGAAGCTATGTGTTAAAATTTTTTTATAATATCTAACTCTGCTTTAATCTGCTAATACTATTTGCACCATAGTCAACACTAAGTGACTTCAACACTATGATTCATGAAGTCATGGTATGATTTTTCACAGAGTATTCTCTTTAATATTCCTAATCTTAAAGTACAGTTTGGAAAGAATTGAATTGACTGAATTTTTTGTCATTACAATAGAATTCTACAAGTCTTCCTTCAAAGTTTTACTCTCAAACCTTTTCTTCCTTCTATAGTTATTTCTATAAACTAATCTTTTAAAAAGCTTTTTCACCATATTTACTATACTTATTGTGGATCATAAATACTTTATCATATAATTCCAGCATCTCTTTCTATATATCCTCCTAACTCTTAAAACAGCAAAGAATTAATGCAAACATAATGGGAAAAATTGAATTATCTTGATATTTCATTGTAAAATTGATAAATGAAGTTGTGACACTCATCAAATAAACCAAGTAATTAAGTTTTAATTTTTTCATATTTAATTTTATTATTGTTTTCTATTTACATAAAATTTGCAAAACACACAGAATTCCCGTATATCCCTCACCACCCATATTGTTAATATGTTACACTACCATAGAACATTTTTTTATAACTAGGAAACTAGTATTGGCACGTTAATATTAACTAAACTCCAGACTTTTGATTTCACTACTTTTTCCCCTAATATCTTTTACCTGCCCCAGTACTTTGGCCACCTCATGCAAAGAGCTGACTCATTGGAAAAGACTTTGATGCTGGGAGGGGTTGGGGGCAGGAGGAGAAGGGGATGACAGAGGATGAGATGGCTGGATGGCATCACGGACTCGATGGACATGAGTCTGAGTGAACTCTGGGAGTTGGTGATGGACAGGGAGGCCTGGCGTGCTGTGATTCATGGGGTCACAAAGAGTCAGACACGACTGAGAGACTAAACTGAACTGAACTGAGAGTCCTATTTGATATCAAAGACCCCATTGAAAACACTACTTTCTATTAGTCAGCAGGTCTTCTTAGCCACACCTGATCCGAGAGTTTCTCAGTCTTCCTTTGTTTTATGACACTGACAATTTCAAAGAGTACAATTCAATTACTTTATAGAATGAGCCTCAATTTGGGTTTAGGTGATATTTTCCTCCTGGTTAGATTAG
Source organism: Oryx dammah (assembly GCF_014754425.2). Taxonomy (NCBI): domain Eukaryota; kingdom Metazoa; phylum Chordata; class Mammalia; order Artiodactyla; family Bovidae; genus Oryx; species Oryx dammah. The sequence continues at coordinate 106,401,606 of NW_024070211.1, read as the reverse complement.
TGTTATGTATTTTGAGGAGAAGGCAATGGCACCCCACTCCAGTACTCTTGCCTGGAAAATCCCATGGACGGAGGAGCCTGGTGGACTGCAGTCCATGGGGTCGCTAAGAGTTGGACATGACTGAGCAACTTCACTTTCACTTTCACTTTCATGCATTGGAGAAGGAAATGGCAACCCACTCCAGTGTTCTTGCCTGGAGAATCTCAGGGACGAGGGAGCCTGGTGGGCTGCCGTCTATGGGGTCGCACAGAGTTGGACACGACTGAAGCAACTTAGCTGCAGCAGCATGTATTTTGAGGAAGAATATCACAGAGATAAAATGCCTTTCTCATTCCATTATATCAGAGGACAATGATATGAACATGAGGTATCACCGATAATGTCACTTAGTCATTTGCTTAAAATAGTGTTTGCTAGGTTTCACTTGTAAAGATACTTCTTTGTTCCATATTCTATTTCTTGGAAGAAACCTACTTACTGCAGCCCACACTCAAGGGCAGGGGTGGCTTAAGTTCTAAATATTGGAAGGGGCAGTATCTAAATAAATTATTTGGAATTTTTCTGTAAGGAAAACTTCTCTCTTCTCCCACACTTACTTACAGTACTGGTTTAAATGGAACAAAATGCTAATCCAGCAAAGTGAGAAGAAAGAGAAGGATGTTTTCAGAAAACCTTCCTTTGAGAAAGGAAAAGATTTAGAAAATGTGCATCATCTGTCCTTTGACACTCTCACCAGGTATAGAAATGATCTGGAAATGAAATGATACCAGATTCCAGTGTATCCTAATAAAAGTTCATAGGAGAGAATAAAAAATGAGGATAGAACATTAAGATCACAATCACAATTCTTAAACATTCATACATATACCAACTACAGCCGGTAAGCATTTATAGAAGAAAAAAAAAAACTTACATGTCAAAATACTTCAAAAAATATTGTATTTTCAGGTCAATTTCTCCCTGAAAAATGTGAGCATTCACTCATCCATCAGCTTTCAGTAACATCTGGTGTGCGCCCTCATGCACACTGTTGAGTATTCCATCTTCCCTCTACAAACCTTTGCCAAGACAGACTGCTTTACTATCCTTATCTATTCCAACCGTCACATCCTTTGGAAGATTTATTGTGTTCAGAGTCCTGTCCTCAACTCCAAAATGTCATCTGACAGTATCTCAAAATCAAGAGCTACACACATGAGACAGAAGGCATCAAACACTTCATTTACTATTTTTGTATTTCCATACTTCTAGATCAGCCATGGAAGCAAATAGGGCAAAGCTTTTTATTTCCTTGGTACCTATATTTTTAAGGAAAAAAAAAAAAGCTGCAGATAATTTGCAGTAGAAAATAAAGCATCAATTAGGCAGTGCAAGTCCCTCATTTTACAGACTGGGAGCTAAATTTCAGAAAGGGACTGTGACTAGGAAAGACTCAATATAGCTGAGATTAGGAAACAGTGCCCATTTCTTACAACACAAAATTCTTAAGCAAAATAAATCGATTTAAAAACAAAATTTCCATTGTACCAAAGAGTTGAACACTACAATAAGGCTATGTTTTATCAACCACCGTGAAAATTTGTCCAGTTAGTGATGTAGGCCATACAGAGGAAGAAAACTTTTCCTTTCTTCCATCTAGGTTCTTTGACACTGGATCATACAAAAAGCAAAGGAATTCCAATAAAAAAAAAATCTATTTCTGATTCACTGACTATGCTAAAGGCTTTGACTGTGTGGATCACAACTGACGGGAATATTGTTAATGAGATGGGAATACCAGACCGCATTACCTGCCTCCTGAGAAACCTGTATGCAGGACAAGAAGCAACAGTTAGAACTGGACATGGAACCATGGACTAGTTCAAAACTGAGAAAGGAATACCTTAAGGCTGTATATTGTCACCCTACTTATTTAACTTATATGCAGAGTACGTCACGCGAAATGCTAGGCTGAATGAAGCACAAACCGGAATCAAGATTGCCAGGAGAAATATCAGTAAGCTCAGATATGCAGATGATATCACTTTAATGGCAGAAAATGAAGAGGAACTAAAGAGCCTCTTGATGAAGGTGAAAGAAGAGAGTGAAAAAGTTGGCTTAAAACTCAACATTCAAAAAACTAAGATCATGGCATCTGGTCCTATCACTTCATGGCAAATAAATGGGGAAAATGTGGACAATGTCAGATTTCATTTCTTGGGCTCCAAAATCAATGTGGATGGTAACTGCAGCCACAAAATAAAAGATGCTTGCTCCTTGGAAGAATAGCTATAACAAAACTAGACAGTGTATTAAAAAGCAGAGACATCACTTTTGCCAACAAAGGTCTGGATAGTTTAAGCTATGGGTTTTCCAGTAGTCATGTGTGGATGTGAGAGTTGGACCACAAAGAAGGCTGAGCACTGAAGAATTGATGCTTTTGAACTGTGGTGCTGGAGAAGACTCCTGAGAGTCCATTGGACAACAAAGAGATCAAACCAGTCTATCCTAAAGGAAATCAACCCTGAATATTCACTGGAAGGACTGGTGCTGAAGCTGAAGCTCCAATACTTTGGTCACCTGATGTGAAGAATTGACTCATCAGCAAAGACCCTGATGCTGGGAAACATTGAAGCCAAGAGGAGAAGAGGCGACAGAGTGTAAGATGGTTGGATGGCATCATTGATTCAATGAACATGAGTCTGAGTAAACTCAGGGAGGCAGTGAAGGACAGGGAAGCCTGGCATGTTGCAGTTCCTGGGGTCACAAAGAGTTAGACACGAATTAGTGACTGAACAACAACAATAAGTAAACTGACATAAGACAGATTAATAGAAGAGAAACAAATTTTAATTGTGCATGTACATGGACCCAAGTCACCAAAAAATGGCCAAAGTAAGCAGTTTTTATACCTCTTAGACAAAGAAACAATAAATATGCAAAAATCTGACTAGATAAAAGATTTGGGGTTGAGGTAGTAAATTAATAAAGAAGTAAAAAGATTTATTTATCCAGCCCTTTTATCCCCAAATTCCCCAGGAGTAATGCTCAGTCATGTCAGACTCATTACGACTCTATGAACTATAGCCCACAAGTCTCCTCTGTCCATGGGATTTTCCAGGCAGGAACAGTGGAGAGGGTTGCCATTCCCTACTCCAGGGGATCTTGCCAACCCAGGGATTGAACCCAGGTCTCCTGCATAGACAGGCAGATTCTTAACCACTAGCACCTCCGCATTTCCTATCTCTGGTGATAAAGATGTCTCTGTACCACTAGGTACAAGGAAGGCACAGGAGAGATTTCTCACGAAAGATTTATTTCACACGACAGATCTAATTCATGCCTTCAGGAGGACAAATAAGAGTCAGAGTGTCCTTCTTGCATCAGCTGATTTTTAAGTAACTTTAATTCAAAATAATCAATATGGAAAAGTGGTATGTTTGGGGACACTCTACTCTAAACTGCATCACCAAACTGAGCTGAGAAGAAGTAGGTAGGGTTCTGGAATTTCAAACTGGAGGAAAACCATTCATGTGGAGATGGCAGTCTTTCTGACTTAAAGAATATTATTTTCCTAATAGCTCCCTACCTTATTAGGGGTTCCTATCTAAATTCTTTTAGGCAGTTAAGGGTGGGGGAAGTAAAAAGCTCTTGAGTCTGTAGGGCTTTGATTGTCTTCAGTTCAGTTCAGGCACTCAGCCATGTCTGACTCTTTGCGACCCCATGGACTGCAGCACACCAGGCTTCCCTGTCCATCACAACTCCCAGAGCTTGACCAAACTCGTGTTCATCGAGTCGGTGATGCCATCCAATCATCTCATCCTCTGCTGTCCCCTTCTCCTCCTGCCCTAAATCTTTCCCAACATCAGGGTCTTTTCTAATGAGGCAGTTCTTCTCATCCAGTAGCCAAAGTACTGGAGCTCCATCTTCAGCATCAGTCCTTCCAATGAATATTCAGGACTGACTTCCTTTAGAATTGATTGGTTTGATCTCCTTGCAGTCCAAGGGACTCTCAAGAGTCTTCTCCAACACCACAGTTCAAAAGCATCGGTTCTTTGGTGCTCAGCATTCTTTAGGTCCAACTCTCACATCCACACATGACTACTGCAAAAACCATAGCTTTGACTAGACAGACCTTTGTCAGCAAAGTAATGTCTGCTTTTAATACCCTCTCTAGGTTTTTCATAGCTTTTCTTCCAAAGAGCAAATGACTTAATTTCATGGCTGCAGTCACCATCTGCGGTGATTTTGGAACCCAAGAAAATAAAGTCTGTTACTGTTTCCATTGTTTTCCCATTTATTTGCCATGAAGTGATAGGATCAGATGCCATGATCTTTGTTTTCTGAATGTTGAGCTTTAAGCCAACTTTTTCACTCTCCTCTTTCACTTTCATCAAGAGGCTTTTTAGTTCTTCTTCACTTTCTGCCATAACAGTGGTGTCATCTGCATATCTGAGGTTATTGTTATTTCTCCCTGCAATCTTGATCCCAGCTTGTGCTTCATCCAGTCTGGCATTTTGCATGATGTACTTTGCATATATGTTAAATAACCAGGGTGACAATATACAGTCTTGACATAGTCCTTTCCCAATTTGCAACGAGTCCATTGTTCCATGTTTGGTTCTAACTGTTGCTTCTTGACCTGCATACACGTTTCTCAGGAGGCAGGTCAGGTGGTCTGGTATCCCATCTCCTTAAGAATTTTCCATAGCTTGTTGTGATCCACACAGCCTTCAGCTTCAAATAATCCACATGCCAAAATGTCACATTCTGAAGCGGGCATCTGGCCCTGAAACCCATTAGAGAAAATAACATATAAGGTAATTTGGTGTTGCAAATGTTTTAAATTGTCTTTTTGTTTAAAATAACTAGGGTTTAAATGATTTTGCAGCCTGAAGGGCTCCCTGGTGGCTCAGCAGTAAAGAATCTGCCTGAAATTCAGGAGACACAGGAGATGCAGGTTTGATCCCTGGGTCGGGAAGATCCTCTGGAGGAGGGCATGGCAACCTACTCCAGTATTCTTGCCTGGAGAATCCCATGGACAGAGGAGCATGGTGGGCTTTGGTCCTTGGGGCCGCAAAGAACTGGATATGACAGAAGCGACTGAGCACAGCACCGCAGCCTGAAAGGGCTTCCCTCTATAAAGGAAGAAAGTCTGATAGGTTCAAGATATGTGCTTGGAGAAGAACAAATTTAATATAATAATGATTATTATACTCAGCCCTTTGTTTTGAGTCAGAATGAGCTGATTTGGCTTTGCTTTTATACTACATTTTTATTTTGTAATGAAATAAATGTTCATTTGAATACTTTCCTTAAACTTCCTCATTGAAGTAAATGTTCTTTTTCTTCTGTCAAGTATTCATGTTCACTCAATGGCAAAAGGCTTCAGAAAACTCAGCCTCTCAACCTCAAAGACCTTCAGGAAGAACTAAAGTTTATATATTAATTCTAAATGAGGTAAATCCATTTTAAGATCCTTATTAACTGAGTAAAATAGGAAATGCATTATTCTTGATGACAAACATCTAATGGTTTAAGTTCTCATGCTGCGCTTTGAGCATTTGTCTATGGGATTACACAAAATAAAAAATTTATTTCTACTTACTCAAAAGTCACAAAATCATTACTCAACCAAATGAGAATTTTAAACTTGTGGTTTAGATTTTACCTTTAAGAGCCCTGCTGCCTTCTTCTTCCTAGTCATGTTTTTAAGTTATGAGATTTTGGTAAGCAAATTACTTAGCTCTATGAAGGTCTTCAGATCTTTGTGAGCACTGTATAGATTTCAATGCCAGGAATTCTGAGCAAGCTTTGGTACATGTAGACAACAAAATGACCCATCTAGGTACAACTGAATAAGCCAAGGGACCTGTCATATCATGCATCAGTTCATAGTTTAAAGCCTGAAGACTGCATATCTGTAGAATAGAGAAGGACTCATATACAAAGAATGAAGGGATGAGTACAAACTACCAGTTCTTACAAAATTTACCAGCAATGATTTTTGCCAGTTCCATTTAAACCCCATGCCCTTGCTGAATTTTTCACACTTGACCAGAGTGGGGCTGGAGTTAAGTAAAGGGATTGAAGAGGAGTTGAGGGAATGAGTTGCAGCCAGAAAATACAAGAGAGGCAATCTGGCATCAAGTGTTTTCTTCTCTTGGCTGATCTAATCAAAATTTAATGGGAGACTCAAAAAAGGCAACCTGTGTTCCACTGAGTATGGATGAGTATTAACGTATATTTAGTCATCAAAGACCTCAATAGGCCTGCAGACTGCATCTATTATTCCTTTAGTCTTTATCTGAGAAAAATCCCATCTTACACTAAAGGGTGAAAGTGATGAGCACTCTGTGGGCAATTATTCATTTATCAGAGAATTTCCTAGTCTCTTTGCATTTTAGGTAAGTTCAAATGAGGGTATAATCATAAAGGTGTTCGCCACTCTGGTCTGTGACTCAGAGCTGCATCTTGATGAAATGAACTGAAACAAAAAGCCAAATAAATCATCTGACTGCATTTTGAATACACTGTGTTATCCTAAGTGGAAACTGCTTAGGTTAAACTGCTCTCAGAATGTTATCTTCAAGAAATGCATAAATCTATTTTCCTCCTATGCTTATGCTTGAAATTGATTAATGCTGAAATACAGTCATTCATCTTCAAGACTAAGTATTGTGGAAAATGAAATCTTTTTAAGATTCAAAACTTAATGGGGGGTGTTTTCTGCTCTAAGGGTGTATCCAATTTTCCTCGCTATAGCTTTGTCATCATCAAAACTGTCTACACTTGAGTAGATATTATATAAAGAAAGTTAGACACTTGCATAATATCTACCTTCAAGAGTTGGCAAAAATATAAACATTAGAAATTGTGCATGTAAACAAATTACTGTGGCAATTGAAACAACACACTATGTGTATTTCAGTTACCATTTCAAAGTGATTTGGAAGAATATACATTTGTATCTTTCACAGAGTTCTCTGTGGAAAATTCTTAAAGAGATGGGAATAGCAGACTACCTTACCTGCCTCCTGAGAAACCTGTATGCAGGTCAAGAGGCAACAATTAGAACTGGACATGGAACAATGGACTGTTTCAAAATTGAGAAAGGAGTGCATCAAGGGCAAAATGCTGGGCTGGATGAATCATAAGCTGGAATCAAGATTGCTGGGAGAAATATCAAAAGCTTCAGATATGCAGATGATAGCACTCTAATGGCAGAAAGAAAAGAGAAACTAAAGAGTCTCTTGATGAACGTGAACGAGGAGAGTGAAAGAGTTGGCTTAAAACACAGCATTCAAAAAACTAGATGATGGCAAAAACTCACTTCATAGCAAATAGAAGGGGAAAAAAAAATGGAAGCAGTGACAGATTTTATTCACTTGGGTTCCAAAATCACTGTAGATGTTAACTGCAGTCACGAAATTAAAAGATGCTTGCTCCTCAGAAGAAAAGCCATGACAAACCGAGATAGCATATTAAAAAGCAGAGACATCACTTTGCCGACTAAAGTCTCTATAGTCAAAGTTATGGTTTTTCCAGTAGTCATGTGTGGATATGAGAGTTGGACCATAAAGAAGGCTAAGCACCGAAGAATTGATGCTTTTGAACTGTGGTGCTGGAGAAGACTCGAGACTTCCTTGGACAGTAAGGAGATCAACCAGTCAATCCTAAAGGAAATCAACCCTGAATATTCATTGGATGGACTGAAGCTGAAACTCCAATACTTTGGCCACCTGAGGCAAAGAACCAACTTATTGGAAAAGACCCTGATGCTGGGAAAGATTGTGGGCAAGAGAAGAAGAGGGAGACAGAGGATGAGATGCTTGGATGGCATCACTGACTCAATGGACGTGAGTTTGTGCCAACTCTGGAAGATAGTGAAGGACAGGGAAGCCTGGCTGCTGCATTCCATGGGGTGGCAAAGAGTTGGATGTGACTTAGCAACTGAACTTTTCTGAACAACAGACTTTTCTGAAACTGTACATATTTTTTTCCCATTCTAATTATAAGCACGTTTTTCTACTGAAACAACCACACTAGAAGGTAGAGAATAATTCTAGATTTTCCCTCTCTCTCACCTCTTACTTTCAATCATTAACTGTGCCCTATTGATTCTACTACCTAGAAATCTTTCAACCAATCTTCTCAACTTCTATCTCCTCTGGCTTAGCCTATACCCTTAGCATTTATCGCCTGGAGTTCTTCAATATCTTTCCACTTCATCTAGCTACTTAATAATTATATTCAATCCATCTATAATATACCCAGAGCAAGATTTCTAAAATAAGGAACTTATTATTTGACTTCTCAGTTTATGATCCTCCAGTGGTACGCTATTATGTATAGTCAAGCCCAAACTCCTGAGCATGGAAAATAATCCTTGCTCCTTCCCTTTCCTGCTACCACCTGTCCACATGTACCAAGAACTCCAGATGTACTAAACTTTCAGTTTCTTAAATGTCCCACACATTTTCCCCTCCGTGTCATATTTAACTACACTTTCTCTTTTGCCTAAATTATCTTCTCTCTCATTTCCTACTTCTCCAGGAATGCATCCCCACCACACATACCTTCATATTCCTGAAGAACCTTTAGTCTTTCTTTGTTTAGTATTGAATTCAAATGTTTCCTCTTGCAGAAGTACTCCATGTAACCCCAGGAGACATCTTCTATGGTCTCTTAATGAATTGTTCCTACTTCCGCTATATCACACACTACATGGTGGTAATTAAATGTTGTCATGTTTGTCTCCCACTTTGTTCTATCTTTGTATCCACAGAACATAATTGGTACCTAATTAACATTTGATTGATGAATAGTTGAGTGAATGAATGGATGGATGAATATTGGCTGGCTATTTAACAGGAAATACTTACTGCTTAAATATTCCAATTAATGGGATTTTTGATAAGCCATAGAATATAACATTTAAAATGAAACTTATTTGTAGATCTATTAGCATAGAATTATTAAGTACTAATAAACAGCAGTAAATAATCATGAAATCTCCATCAAACTTGCATAGCATCTGGTTCTAAATGCTTACTATACTTAAAGGTCTATTAAATTTCAATTTAGACTGTAAACTTCATTGAATACAAAATATTGATTTCCTATAAACAAGTGCTTCCCAAAGAATAATGTGTTCTTATTACTTTGTAATAAAATATAATCTCACCTTAGCCTTCCTTGGTGGCTCAGTGGTAAAGAATCTACCTGCCAATGCAGGAGATGCAGATTCAATCCCTAGGTCAGGAGACCCCTTGGAGAAGTAAATGGCAACCCACTCCAGTATTTTTGCCTGGGAAATCCCATGGACAGAGGAGCCTGGTGGGCTACAGACCATGGGTTCAGCAAAAGAGTTGGATAGGATTTAGTAACTAAACAACAAAATAATCCTATCATATATTTAGTTAATCTTGTCCATCAAATCTTGTTCTCATCCTCTTCTATTAAAAATTCCCACCTTTATTGGTGGAACTAAAGCTCTCTTTGTTTACCTTTCTAACTTCTAATCAAAGATGGAAGGCAGCAAAGGCATGCTCAATCAGAGAAAGAAGGGACATTTGGGAGGAAGTGTCTAAAGGCTGGTTTAGGCTCCATAAAGAAAAGAGAAATGATGGAAACATTTGATAAAAACCAAAAGTAAAGGGCACTACCTTAATACAGCCCATGGGCACCACAAATTATTATAAATGACTTGCGTGCAGGTGAGGGAAAGGCTACTCTCATAATACTTTCTTTCCTATCTCCACATTCCAAATATTCTGAAAGTTCTTATTTTTTTTTTTTTTTTTACTTCCAAGTTTCAAGGACCAAAAAAAATTCCTAAATTTTCAGAATTTTCAAATTTCAACCAGTGCATTCTAAAGGAGATCAGCCCTGGGTGTTCTTTGGAAGGAATGATGCTGAAGCTGAAACTCCAGTACTTGGGCCACCTCATGCGAAGAGTTGACTCATTGGAAAAGACTCTGATGCTGGGAGGGATTGGGGGCAGGAGGAGAAGGGGATGACAGAGGATGAAATGGCTGGATGGCATCACCGACTTGATGGATGTGAGTTTGAGTGAACTCCGGGAGTTGGAGATGGACAGGGAGGCCTGGCGTGCTGCAATTCATGGGGTCGCAAAGAGTCGGATACAACTGAGCGACTGAACTGAACTGAACTGAGTTATTCTTTACTGAGACAGAATGGTCCTAGATAGACTTGTCCTGCCTGTTAATTTTTCCAAGTAAGGACATTAAAAAGAAAGAAACAAAACTCATTGATTATCATTATCAATTCATAAACTATTTTAATCCACAAAAGGAATTAACACAAAATGTCTTAGTAAAAATGACTGCACTGAATTTAACTTTGTAAAAAATCAATTAAAATTCTATGAATGAGAAGGATCTGACCATGGGCTCACCCTAGACTGAACACTGGTATCTGGGGTCACTCCTCTAATGATGGAAGCAGCACAGATTCCTGACTTTAAAGAAGGACCAGTCACAGATAAATCAACTACCTGAGAGGACAGAGGACAATAAAAGAAGATTCAAAAATACAAGTCATGCACCTGGGTCCAGTAATGGTGATGTTTTCTTAAGTGTCAAGGAGATCTTTTATGATTACTAGAATCCAGAGAAAAATATACAATAAAAATTAATACCATAAGATTGATATTTATGAATAGCCATTAGGTTTTAAAAATGCCATCATCAGCACTTCTACTTAGCTTTATCAGTTATCTTTCCCTGTTCACTACTGCTCCCTGACCTTTGGGGATATGTATTTCAAATCCTACCCATTTACCATGTGTGAGTCTCTACCTCTCCAGGGAGCACTTCACTTCACTTCTCTTTCCTCTTAAAGTTGAAATAAAAATGATCTCTCTTCTTTTAGTTAGACATCCAAACAAACCACCAGCATTATGATAATTTAACTCAACTAATGCAGTAATTTAGAAATAACAACTTCTCTGAACTCTGAAATTCAATCTGATTTGCAATCCAGATTGTGTATAATGATGAAGATAAGAGTATCCTTAATGTTATGCATATGACAGCTTAGAATAATGTTTATATGGTTAAAATATATACTTTCAGGAAAATGGCAACTACTAGTGTCATGCTAAATAAAAACATTACCTTTTAAAACAGCAGTTTCACTGTTTACCAACCATTTTGTCACAGAACATTTTATTGACTAAGCACTAACATGCTTGTGACTTGTTTACTTTTTTTTTTTTTCTGTAAGATAAGCATTCAGTTCAGTTCACTCACTCAGTAGTGTCCAACTCTTTGTGACCCCATGAATTGCAGCACGCCAGGCCTCGCTGTCCATCACCAACTCCTGGAGTTTGTGCAAACATGTCCATCGAGTCGGTGATGCCATCCAGCCATCTCACCCTCTGTCGTCCCCTTCTCCTCCTGCCCCCAATCCCTCCTAGCATCAGGGTCTTTTCCAGTGAGTCAACTCATCACATGAGTGGCCAAAGTACTGGAGTTTCAGCTTTAGCATCAGTGTTTCAAATGAACACTCAGGACTGATCTCCTTTGGGATGGATTGGTTGGATCGCCTTGCAGTCCAAGGGACTCTCAAGAGTCTTTTCCAACACCACACTTCAAAAGCATCAATTCTTCATGCTCAGCTTTCTTCACAGTCCAACTCTCACATCCATACGTGATCACTGGAAAAACCATAGGCTTGACTAAAGAGACCTTTGCTGGCAAAGTAATGTCTCTGCATTTTAATATGCTATCTAGGTTGGTCATAACTTTCCTTCCAAAGAGTGTTGCTGCTAAGTCGCTTCAGTCGTGTACGACTCTGTGCAACCCCATAGACGGCAGCCCACCAGGCTCCCCCGTCCCTGGGATTCTCCAGGCAAGAACACTGGAGTGGGTTGCCATTTCCTTCTCCAATGCATGAAAGTGAAAAGTGAAAGGGAAGCCGCTCAGTCGTGTCCAACTCTTGGCGACGCCATGGACTGCAGCCTACCAGGCTCCTCCATCCATGGGATTTTCCAGGCAAGAGTACTGGAGTGGGGTGCCATTGCCTTCTCCTTCCAAAGAGTAAGTGTCTTTTAATATCACGGCTGCAATCACCATCTGCAGTGATTTTGGAGACCAAAAATAAAGTCTGACACTGTTTCCACTGTTTCCCCATCTATTTCCCATGAAGTGATGGGACCAGATGCCATGATCTTAGTTTTCTGAATGTTGAGCTTTAAGCCAACTTTTTCACTCTCCTTTTTCACTTTCATCAAGAGGCTTTTTAGTTCCTCTTCACTTTCTGCCATAAGGGTGGTGTCATCTGCATATCTGAGGTTATTGATATTTCTCCTGGCAATCTTGATTCCAGCTTGTGCTTCTTCCAGTCCAGCGTTTCTCATGATGTACTCTGCATAGGAGTTAAATAAGCAGGGTGACAATATACAGTCTTGACGTACTCCTTTTACTATTTGGAACCAGTTTATTGTTCCATGTCCAGTTCCACCTGTTGCTTCCTGACCTGCATACAGGTTTCTCAAGAGGCAGGTCAGGTGGTCTGGTATTCCCACCTCTTTCAGAATTTTCCAGTTTATTGTGATCCACACAGTCAAAGGCTTTGGCATAGTCAATAAAGCAGAAATAGATGTTTTTCTGGAAATCTCTTGCTTTTTCCATGATCCAACGGATGTTGGCAATTTGATCTCTGGTTCCTCTGCTTTTTCTAAAACCAGCTTGAACATCTGGAAGTTCACGGTTCACGTATTGCTGAAGCCTGGCTTGGAGAATTTTGAGCATTACTTTACTAGCATGTGAGATGAGTGCAATTGTGCAGTAGTCTGAGCATTCTCTGGCATTGCCTTTCTTTGGGATTGGAATGAAAACTGACGTTTTCCAGTCCTGTGGCCATTGCTGAGTTTTCCAAATTTGCTGGCATATTGAGTGCAGCGCTTTCACAGCATCATCTTTTAGGATTTGAAATAGCTCAACTGGAATTCCATCACCTCCACTAGCTTTGTTCGTAGTGATGCTCTCTATGGCCCACTTGACTTCACATTCCAGGATGTCTGGCTCCAGGTGTGTGATCACACCATCGTGATTATCTAGGTTGTGAAGATCTTTTTTGTACACTTCTGTGTATTCTTGCCACCTCTTCTTAATATCTTCTGCTTCTGTTAGGTCCATACCATTTCTGTCCTTTATCGAGCCCATCTTTGCATGAAATATTCCCTTGAACAATCAAATCAAATATCTTATGATTATACAGTGGAAATGAGAAATAGATTTAAGAGACTAGGTCTGATAGACAGAGTGCCTGATGAGCTATGGAAGGAGGTTTTGACATTGTGCAGGAGACAGGGATCAAGACCATCCCCATGGAAAAGAAATGCAAACAAGCCAAATGGCTGTCTGAGCAGTCCTTACAAACAGCTGTGAAAAGAAGAGAAGAGAAAACCAAAAGAGAAAAGAAAAGATATAAGCATCTGAATGCAGAGTTCCAAAGAATAGCAAGGAGAGATAAGAAAGCCTTCCTCAGTGATCAATGCAAAGAAATAGAGGAAAACAAGAGAATGGGAAAGACTAGAGATCTCTTCAAGATAAGCATTACTGGAAAGTAAAAAAAAAAAAGAAAGAAAGAAAAATGGAGGGCTGCTTAACCAAGATCACATGCCTGAGGCATTCACTCAATAGATACTTACAGTCCTATCAAAGTTTTTCACCTATTAACCGTATCTTTACTCTGCTCCTGAATTTGCCCACCTCCATCATCTCACATGCACACACCTGAATTAATCTATCTAGATCTAAAAGAAAAGAACAGACAAATCTTTGAAATCAGAAAAAAATAGCTTTAAACCTTGGAACAATCATCTAGCTTGGGTAAGCCTCAGTTTTCTCAAACTTAACTAGGAATTTCATCTATTTTTCTCTACAAGATTGTTTTTCCACTTAAAGGCAATCATATGTATGTTAACATTATGGAAAGTTTCTTTCTATCTTTCATTCAGCTTCAGGAATTTCAAATCCTTATCTGATTTTCTGGAAATACATCTGATTCACTAGAAGCAATAGCTTGAGAACTAAACCTCATTCAAAACATCATTTGTTATTTGAATATTGTACAGCTTAACAATCCAATAGTAAGGAAAATAGATTATTGAAATAAATGGATTAATTCTAAGTGGTTCTGAGCAGTATTTCTGAGTAATAGAAGCAACAGAGTATGAGCAACCCCAAGGAGAATGTGTTGCTTAGACAAGTAACAGCAGACAGGGTGACATGAGCCTTTTGCGTGTACAACAGTCTGAAGTCAATATACCTTAGTCTCAAATACTAACAAACCTGGTTTTACCTATTCATGACCTAAATCCAACTTAGGAATAGTCTTACATTAACTGAACTTAAGTGGTTTGAGTTTAAAACCAGAATGCCAAATTTCTCTATGTTGCAGGAGAATTATACTTGTTGAGGTGAAAGACACAAGGGTCCTCTCTTCAGCATGTACTGACTGCCCCTATAGGCAACTCTGAAGAATGTCAAATTTGAACCTGGATATCACCTTGTTTATTTAATATGAAAGCTCTAATCCGTAACTGCCAAAGGCACTGGACAGGTGAAATTCTGTAGTCAATATATTATTTCTTGGTAAGTAAGCTTCACAAAAACCTAAATAGTGATTAGAAGGCTCCCTGGTGAGTATGGGGTCAGAGTACATGAAATGTACAACCCAATGCCAGTAAACCTGTGAATCATGTAAAGAAAGTTTATACTTTGTTAGTCCATTCCACAGTCATAACCACCACCTGGACCAGACAGATGTTGTAATCTCAAACAGTGTGCTCCTGCCTACGGGCGACTGCAGCTAATGTCTGCCTCTTCCCATGAGTCCAGGACTGATCTACCTCCCCACTGTCTATTACAGCCCCTCAGTAATGTATATTAACACCTTTAAGCAGAGTACAAGTAAGTCTTAACAAGTTTGGTGCCTGGTTGTCTCTAAACTGTGACAATATTGCTTTGCTTTTAACTGTGGATTTTGAAACTTAACTCTTAAAGGACAATTCTGCTTTGTTAAGTTCCCATTATTGGGGAAAGCCTGAAATCCTCATCTTCTGAAAAAAAGCAGACCCAGCAGATGGGGTATAGTGAGTATGAGGAATCAGGAAAATATCTTTATCTTTAAATGGGGAGCATCTACAGAAAGAAGTAGGAGGAAGAGGAGACAAGGAGGAGAGCAACAAGAACATTCTAATCATGGAAGCTTTCAGATTTGGGGCTTACAATTCTCTATAGTATATATCTATAGAAAACATACCACCATTTCCAACTCATAATAACAAACTCCTAATTAAATTGAACCTTAGTTATTCTGCTGTAAGGTTACACATGCAGGGATATGAAATATTCAAATCTCTTTGACCTTGGTCAAATGTGTCATCCTTCATGGTCAGCTTACAGACCAAAATCACATCCCAGCAATTCGAAAGGGCAAATCTAAGAAACAGCAGAAACAGAACTGCTCCTTCTTTCTGCCTCTTTCTATGGGGGAAAAAAAAAAAAGAATGAATGTGTACAGGAGCTCTCACACCACAGGATATCCCCCAATTACAGAGTTCAATAAAAGGATTTGCCTGTAGGACCTCCTGAACATAGTAAATCATCATGTTGGCTTGTTTGAATTCTCTTTTCATTTGTAACTCTTATGGCCCTTTTGATCACCACTGTCTACTTCTGCAGTGGTTCAATACTTGCAAGATGCCAGAGGAATAGAAATCTCGAAGTCCTACAGTGAATTTATTTAAAAGATATGAGTTTTCAGATTGCCTAGAAAAATATACACTCCTCTATAATAATAATAGGAAAAATTCCATCAAAAATATAGTTCTGTGATGCAATACGATACCTTCTGTGGACATTTAATAAGGCTATCACCGTTTCTTAACCTGACCAACTTTCTGACCCACCAAAACAATGACATCATGTAGACTATTCAGTAGCTTTATCTCAGTGTCTCCATTTTTCCTCTGACCTTTCCCATCACTACTCTGAAACTGAAGAAGGTTTGTACTCTTCAGTGAAAGGAGATACACATTTATTTTCTGAGCACTACTGCTCACCACTTTCATTAGTTAACACACCATCCTGCCTGTATAAGAAGCACCTCTTGCGAATGAAATTTTACCAACATATCTTGCAAATTTTATTATCTTCTTTGTGAAGTTGCTTGAAAACCTAACCATGCAATGTCTTTCTACAGTTATTGTCAAGCCTTTTATGAGCTGACTTGTGAGCTGATAAGAATAAGAATAAGAAGGATAGAAAGAAATTGCTTGCTTCCACTATCTTTATCCTACTCATGTAGAGGAAGATCTGAAATACAAAAATTAAAAAAAAAAAAATAGCTAGAGAAATCAAGAAGGGCAAGAAAGGGACCCATAGGACTTAGACGAAGGAATATAGGCCTGTATGTCATCAAACCAAGAGAACAGGATATCCCGGATGACAGTTGCCCAGTTTTAACCCATTCCACGGATAAAGGTCACACACGTGCTCTGCTCCTGGCCACTGCATAAGATTAAAATTAAGCTCAGTGCTCTCACTTAGTTATAATTCCAGCCCTTCCTCTCTCACTCTGAAAAGCAAACACAAGTCAGTGAACATGACATTATTATAGGGATAACCTTGAATCCACTATAATTTATAAGACAGCTAATCTTTCAAATACCTGACACCTTACAACTGATCTCCATATGTGCTGCTGCACCATAGTTAAACCTCGAGTTAGACTATAACATGCATTATTATTCACAAAGGATGTGACAGAGACTGCATGATATAAAAGGCCTGACTTGTAACTTAAGAAACCTTCAGGATCTGCAGTGAATTCAGTTTTTGCTTTGCTTAGCTGTGTAGTAAGGTGGGAACTTGAAAACAATTGTATAGGAACAGAGAATGAAAAGGGTGAGAGAAAAAGAGCTACCAATCTGTAACACAGAATGATGGATTTGTGCACTAGGGAAACAGCAGGAAGCAGGGGAGAAAAAATTATTCAGTAATCAAGCATTTCCTTTTGAATTGTTTGATGAGTTTGCATTGGTTGTCATTTTTTTGCCTGCCCTGGTATAATGCTCCATGAATACTATCCCCTCGGATTTCTCTACAAATGCAAGATGTGTTTCTTATAAGATTACTCCCCAGAGCCTCATTCTGAAATAAACTGTTCATTGCTTATAGAATTTTTATAGAGTAAGTTCTCTTTCAATAGGTGTAAGACTCAAAAAAAAAAAAAAAAAAAGGAACTGATTTAAAACAATTCCTACATTCTTTTATCCCCAGACTGTGGGGTTTCTAGCTTCCTTTTTCTCAAGTGAGTCCTGAGGTCCTCTTACCCCTTCATTTGGAAAACCACACTGCTCCACACTATGCTTATGCAAATTGTTTGATTCCTAAATGCAATTGGCTGCCCGCATATAATATTCTACAGTATTTTCTCAACAGTGTATAATAAAGTCACACAACATAGAAATCATTAACAAAGCTCCAGGTGCCATAGATAAGTTCTTACAATTTTTAATCACAAAGAAAACTGACTTTAACTCATGGCATCTCCAACTTTGGACTTTAAATTCTGTTCCTAAACGTTCTGTCTTAAGATCTCACCTTAAGAATGAAATGGATGCCTGGTTGGTGTGCTTGTAAAATGCCTGCAAGCAAGAAATATAGATTCCTAACATTTATTTTTATGATCATTGTGTTCAGTACTTTTCTCTTTACCATGCTATTCACTTTTTAAGTGCTATGTTAATATGACATAAAACCCCCATTTATAGTCCCAAGACTCCAGTAACCAAGAAGTATAAACCGTTTTCTCAGACTTTCAAAATAACTTCAAAATAAATTATTTCTAGCATAGAAAAGGGAGAAAATAGTAAATCTACTTTAAGAATAATGAACGTCTGCCGCGATCATATAGCACAGACTTAAAACAAATCTTTAAATAAGTTTTACTTTAAAAAAATTAGTTAGCCCACTATTTTCCACATCCTGAACTGAGAATTTATCATGCAAGCAGCCAAGACATGAAGGCCCCAAATAGACATTTTGTCATTTACTTTGACCATCTAAACTCTGTTCAGTTGCTCTAGAGCAGAATTCACTGGGAGAAACTTATTCAGGGAGGGTCAGTAGCAGAATGTGAGTCCTTCCTTGCTCCTACACATTCTGGCATAGCAGCACATGGAAATTTGACAGAGCTGGACATCAGACTCTAGGATAGGGTCTCCTTCAGTTGTGGGGATTTTTAAGCTACATCATAGGGGAGCCCTGATCTTCCCCTATTGGATTTAGGAACCAGGACTCAATAACAATACAATGTGCTAATAACATGTCTCTAACCCTCTGTTACCAGCTCAGCATCCACAGCTTGGGCAGGGGGCCACCCGTGAGACACAGCATGCCAGCAACAGAATGACAAATGAGTACTCTGGAGTGGCAAAGCAGCCATCCCCAGTCTGGCATGATATTGTAGTTAACCAGGTTTGATTTCCTAAAAGCACTGAACCATAGCCTCCCTACACTGAAATTTAAAGAGGACCATTATTTTTCTGGTGAGGTCCATCTGCAGAATTAGTACTGGATTCACTCAATTCCCCTTCCTGTTCTCAAGTGATGGAAACTGGGGTCCAAGTCTTATCCTTGACCTTAACTGTCTTAAGCACAAGCCATAGCCAGTATTCTGCAGTTTTGCAGGGAGGTCAACTCCTTTCCTGAAAGGCCAGCCAGCACATGATGAGTGTTGGGCAGGTCAACCCTTTCCTCTCAGTAAGAAATTATATTATATAAGGCATTAAGAATTTTATAATACATTATCCCTATCCTTATGGCAGAAAGTGAAGAAGAACTAAAGAGCCTCTTGATGAAAGTGAAAGAGGAGAGTGAAAAAGTTGGCTTAAAGCTCAACATTCAGAAAACGAAGATCATGGCATCGGGTCCCATCACTTCATGGCAAATAGATGGGGAAACAGTGAAACAGTGGCTGACTTTATTTTGGGGGGCTCTAATATCACTGCAGATGGTGACTGCAGCCATGAAATTAAAAGACGCTTACTCCTTGGAAGTTAAGTTATGACCAACCTAGACAGCATGTTAAAAAGCAGAGACATTACTTTGCCAACAAAGGTCTGTCTAGTCAAGGCTATGGTTTTTCCAGTAGTCATGTATGGATGTGAAAGTTGGACTATAAAGAAAGCTGAGCACCAAAGAATTGATGCTTTTAAACTGTGATGTTGGAGAAGACTCTTGAGAGTCCCTTGGACTGCAAGGAGATCCAACCAGTTCATCCTAAAGCAGATGAGTCCTGGGTGTTCATTGGAAGGACTGATGTTAAAGCTGAAACTCCAATACTTTGGCCACCTGATGTGTAGAGCTGACTCACTAGAAAAGACCCTGATGCTGGGAAAGATTGAGGGCAGGAGGAGAAGGGGATGACAGAGACTGAGATGGTTGGATGGCATAACTGACTTGATGGACATGGGTTTGGGTGAATTCCAGGAGTTGGTGATGGACAGGGAGGCCTGGTGTGCTGTGGTTCATGGGGTCGCAAAGAGTAGGACACGACTGAGTGACTAAACTGAACTGATCCCTATCCTCGAAAAGCTTGCAGATCTGGTGGCACTGGGATGGTTTTAGCATCAGCAGAGAAGACCCACTGCAGAGGCATTACTTGGAATCTCTCCATTTCAGATTTGATAGTTACCTCATTTCATTTTAGCATGGTCACAGTGCATGGAGAAACTAGTTTGCTTGTGTCATTCTCTGAATTTTCTTTAACATTTCATCCTTAGTATGAAAGGCTATGGCACCCCACTCCAGTACTCTTGCCTGGAAAATCCCATGGAAGGAGGGGCCCGGTGGGCTGCAGTCCATGAGGTCGCTAGGAGTCGGACACAACTGAGCGACTTCACTTTCACTTTTCACTTTCATGCACTGGAGAAGGAAATGGCAACCCACTCCAGTGTTCTTGCCTGGAGAGTCCCAGGGACGGGGGAGCCTGGTGGGCTGCAGCAGCAGCAGCAGCAACAGCATGAAAGGCTTAAAATCAGTCAAAATGACATAAAGCATTTTAGTTGATATTTACTGAAACTATTGTTATTATTGAAGGTTTGCTAAATGGCTCCCACAGCTCTGGGTTGGGCAAGAGAAAAATATTCAAGGAATGAGTATTTGAAGACTATCCCTAACTCCTAATACTTTTGGCCCTAGATTCATCACTTAATCTCCTAGGCTCCTGATTGCCTTATTTACAAAATGAGAAAAGCAGAAGAGTTTATGCATCAGAATGCCAGAACATGTATAGAGTGATGAGTATTTTTATTTAACCAACTTGAGTGAGATATGTAAATTATAATAGGCAACAAGTTAGAATGTTTTCCAATATGTATCTTTGCCCGAGGAATTTTCTCTCCTCTCCTAAACATCAAGCAGAAGCATTTAATGTCTAAATCACATTTCCTCTGACAGAAGTCTTTTCAACCTAGCATTTAAGTTGGGTTGTATTTCTGTCTTTGTATAAACCTCTTCTGTATAATAAGGTTATAAGCTTCCAAAGGGCAAGTGATGTTCCTAATACTTCTCTGTGTCTCTAAAATGACTAATGCATTTAAGGCCACAGCAGAAACTGTTCAGTTACTTGTTGAGTACCACACTCAACAGCTAGGAAGAGAGCATGTTTCCTTACACTACATCCTCACACACTTACATTATCAGGGACAAACCTCCAAGACTTCAGCCTTTCATTGCTAGAACCAAAACACTGCTACTTTATTTTAGATGGGTGGCTGATGTCAGCAGGATCATAATTACAACTCTCTGAGCCAAACATCAGGAGGTTAATAGAGGCTGTTGCTGGAGAGAAAAACATCCTGTTGTTCTTTGCCTCCAAAATATCCCAGCAGGAATAAGGACCTCCTACCAGATGAAGAGCTGGAAAGAAGGTCTCCGTTTGCAAAACAATTATCTCATAATCATACTTTCTGTTACCCCCACGGTCCGATGAATGGGCTAATAAAAAAGAGTACTCCTAAGGATGGTTTTATTTGCTTCTCAGCTCTAAAAACACAATGTCCTCATTGATACCAATGACAGAAGAAAATAGTTTCATCCCCTGTGGCCATTAGCTTTATCGGCTCTTACTTCCACTGTTAACTAACTTTTTTGAGATAATGAACATTTTTCTAGGTCAGAGGTGTAGAAGTAGCTAGTACACTATTTATTACATAGCACATTCAATGCAGTAATGGATTTTTTTTCTATCAAAACAATACTACCCATAAGTCATGGGGGTAATAATGTATAGCATAAAGAATATAGTCAATACTATTTAATAACTTTATATGGTGACCATTTCAAAATGTATATAAATATTGAGTCACTATGATATATACCTGGAACTAATATACTTGTATCCTATGTATACGTCAATTAAAAAAAAATACTTCCAGCTTTGCCAGTGAAACTTTGCTGGTGGGTCTTGCTATCTTCACAAAGCAAACTAATATACCTTCACCTGAAAAACTCTAGAGTGTTTTGAGATTCTCCCATTTAGCTTTGCTAAAGAGCAAAATGAAAGGCATTAAGCTGGTTAATGTCTGTGAGAGGGAGACAGATGATGGCAAAGAACATGAAGAGTACAGAAGCCAAAAAAGGAAAGTGTCACGGCTACCCATCATCACTCATGCTGTCCCATCCAGATACACAGGGTTTCTTTATATCATACTAATCCTTCTTAATCTATTACTCAATTTAAATCTTAGACTGTTTCAGTTCAGTTCAGTTTAGTCACTCAGTCGTGTCTGACTCTGCGACCCCATGAACCGCAGCACGTCAGGCCTCCCTGTCCATCACCAACTCCCGGAGTTCACTCAGACTCACGTCCATCGAGTCAGTGATACCATCCAGCCATCTCATCCTCTGTTGACCCCTTATTCTCCTGCCTTTAATCTTTCCTAGCATCAGGCTCTTTTCAAATGAGTCAGCTCTTCACACCAGGTGGCCAAAGTATTGGAATTTCAGCTTCAGCATCAGTCCTTCCAATGAATATTCAGGACTGATCTCCTTTAGGATGGACTGGTTGGATCTCCTTGCAGTCCAAGGGACTCTCAAGAGTCTTCTCCAACACCACAGTTCAAAAGCATCAATTCTTCAGCACTCAGCTTTCTTTATGGTCTAACTCTCACATCCATACATGACTAATGGAAAAACTGTAGCCTTGACTAGATGGACCTTTGTTGGCAAAGTAATGTCTCTGCTTTTCAATATGCTGTCTAGGTTGGTCATAACTTTACTTCCAAGGAGTAAGTGTCTTTTAATTTCATGGCTGCAGTCACCATCTGCAGATGGGACTGGATGCCATGATCTTAGTTTTCTGACTGTTGAGCTTTAAGCCAACTTTTTCACTTTCTTCTTTCACTTTCATCAAGAGGCTCTTTAGTTCTTCACTTTCTGCCATAAGGGTGGTATCATCTGCATATCTGAGGTTATTGATTACTCAGTAGATTTTCTTCATGTCAATGTATGGCAAAAAACCACTACAATATTGTAAAGTAATTAGCCTCCAATTAAAATAAATAAATAAAATTTTTTTAAAAGTGTTAGTCACTCAGTCGTGTCTGACTCTTTGTGACTCCATAGATTGTAGCCTACCAGGCTCCTCTGTCCACAGAATTCTCCAGGCAAGCATAATGGAGTGGGTTGCCATTTGCTATTGGAGGGGATCTTCCTGACCCAGGGGTTAAACCCAGGTCTCCCACATTGCGGGCAGATTCTTTACCATCTAAGCCACCAGGGATGTTCATTTAAAACAAAGTAATTAGCCTCCAGTTAAAATAAATAAATTTAAATTAAATAAATAAATAAAATCTGGGGGCGGGGGGGAACCAACAACAACAGGTTTGGTGGCCTTATTTTTCATAAACTCAAGGAGCTGCTCAGTTTGTGTTAAACAATAAAGTTAGCTAGTGTTCTGAGGTTCTAAGACCCTATCAGTTTACTCTTAAACATTGTGTCCAAAAAACTGTCATCTGCTACATACATCCTGCTCAAACCAAATCAAACCGAATGTTGTTTTCCATCCTTGCTCATCATGTGGGCAAGTCACTGATCAGGATGTGCTAATATATAGGATTTGCTGCCCTCTGCTGGCCGTCTAGGAACCAGCAACTTTTTGAACAGGAAAAATGGTAACTCACTTGTCTGGTCTGAGATTCAAACTAAAAGGAAGAAACAAATTTACACATAGTATGATATTAAAAATAAAAACTAAAAGCCAAAATTTAAAAACAAAGAAAAAACAAAAACAAAATTAACACAATTTTATTCTTACTTTAGCATAAGCAGAATTCTATGATCTGCATTTAATAACTAAATTTATCTTGCTGAAATATGGTAGTTTGCAATAGCAACAGCGAAAATAGTGAGCAATTATGATACCTTTCTATGATGGTGAATATTTAGTTGGCAATGAACATGCTTCTCAAACATTAAAACAAATATAAAAAATTACTTCTTGTTTCTATATCTGTAAATGTTTACCCCATCTCATGTTGCTGAATTCTGGAAATAATAAAACAGGGCAGACACTGTACACTTATGTCATTTTCCAAAATGTATCTACATGTTACCTTTATTATATATAAACATAACATTTCAGTAAAATGACTATAATTAAATTATTCTAAATATTTGTACAACCCTTAGGATTTAGACACACAACCAACAATTTTTTAATTTGATATTCCACATATAAGCAAGATAAAAATACCTCCCATTTTATAGTTTTGTTATTTTTCAGAACATTCTTCCTAAAGTTAAGAATCACAATTATGAAATATCACTAGATGAATTTCCCTATACCCATGCCAGTTAACTGATTAGGATCAAACATATATTTGACAACTCCTTCTTACTTGAATACAAATTTTATAATAGAAAATCTAACATGCTCTAAAAGGATTAATTTTTAGTTACTTTAACACACAGGTTAAAAAAAAAGAGAGAGAGAGAGACTAAATTATGAAACTCTTAACAGACTGAGCCATCAAATGAGGGAAGTTATTTCTATCATGTGCAGCTTACAAAAGGAATTTCTTTGAAAAGCCCAGTAGGTTGGGAAGATGCCCCTGGAGAAGGAACTGGCAACACACTCCAGTGTCTTGCCTGGAGAAACCCATGGACGGGCTACAGTCCATGGGGTTACAAAGAGTCGGACACAGCTGAAGCAACTGAGCACAGCAGAGGATACTAAATGCACAGAAGCAGCTGTTCGTGTGTTTTGTATATCAACTCAGAAGTGTGATTATAAGTGAGAATGAGGTTCATGATCACTTTCTCTAGGAGAGGCTAATATGGAAAGAAAATAATCACTATTAGCATCATCAACCACCAACCTAACTACCTTTTACTGAGCATATTCTATACATCAAATAGAAGACTAAATACTTTCCCTTTACAACTTCATTTCACTCTCACAACAATGTGTTAGTTGCTCAGTTGTGTCCAAATCTTTGTAGCCCCACGGACTGCAGCCTGCCAGGGTTCTCTGTCCATGGAATTTTCTAGGCAAGAATACTGGTGTAGGTTGCCATTCACAACAATATTCCTGGGCATTATCACCTCCACTTACAGATGAGAGAAAACTGTGGCACAGACAATCTAGGTGTCTTGCCTCAGATCATACCTTACGAGTCAGAGTGGGGGTCGGTTTCCAACCCTAGCTTGGCACTGAGGTTCATGTGTTTTTTAGTTAAGTGATAGCTCTATGTATTACAAATGCTTTGTTTATTATCAACATAAATATATCAAATATTGAAAAGAAGTTTAGTCATTAAAACTTTAAAAAAGACTCCTTTTTACTGTGTGTGTGTACGTGTGTATGTAAATCTTGAAGAGTGAGCACATAAAAGGCCAAGTGAGATCATTAATTTTAATTATTCTATTCCTATGCACTCTACCAAATAGCTCTAATAAATATGAAAAGTCTTTTGTTGCTTTGGAAACAAAAAGCTGTCTGAGCAACACCAGAACCATCCTTCAGTTTGGCTGAGTCACTTGATTTGAAACATCTTTTATCCTTAAAGGCCACAAGAAGTCAGTCTTGAAGAGACTTCTCAAAAGCTTGAAATATGATTCTCTTGCTAAAAAAGGCACTATTTAAGATTTGTTTAAAAAATCTACTCTCTTTTGAAAGATTTAAAACAAACTTAACCACACCATATACACACATTGAAATTAAGTTCTTGCATTTTTCTTCTGGATAAAGCAATCATATGAAGTATAATGAGAGGACCAGTTAGAGTCAGAATCTATAAAATCCCATGTTCTCAGAGATTTCACAGAAAAAAAAAAAAAAGGAGTAACACTGTTCTTTTTTGAACTATGTCAAGGAAAAAAATAATTTACAAAGAGTTTACTTAATGGGACCTGAAGTTATGCTGAGAATTTAAGTCTGAAAATATGATTAAAAGCAAAGTGGACTTCCCACTGCACCTTTTCTTAGAAGGCATCTTCTAAGTGCTCACAATGTGTTCTCTTTGCTCTAGTAAACTCTATGAATCATTGATCTACCTTGTAGCTAATCAAGATGCTTTGCTTCACCTCCCTTTTGTCAGCATACAAAAGCTTATGTCAGGAAAATTTTCTGAGGTAATCAATCCTAAGGGAAAAAAATGAATCAGGAAGAAAAGATCATGAATAAGTGCTTCATAGAACTACTTAAATTCACTGTTTTTAACATTGCCATATCTGCAAAGGCAACATTTCTTCCATCCTGTTTTATAGTAATTGATTTTTAATTAGAAAACAACTATGATTAAATCAATTCATCATCCAAAATCGTGTTTTACTATCCATTCCATCACTGTTTAACTACTTATTACCAATTTCCCATGGACTGTAATTAACTAAAGTTTTTCTTTGTCCCCATTAACTCCAGTTCATCAAGGTTACTGTCTGCTTATTATTCACTTTAAACAATCACTTTAAATCATGAATCATGTTGAAGGAGAAAGAGATAGCTGAAATATATCTTTTTGGAAGATATAAAGGGATGACAAAGACCCTTACCTATAGTCACAAAGTGTTACTTCATAAAATACCAGACTTTGAATAGAAATAACCTCTAGCTTTATGCTCCTGATGTACGCTAATTCTTATTTAGTGTTTACTGTATTTTGAGACAGGCTCTTTGCTAAGTACTACACATGCATGGATACAATCTTCACAGGCATATTATAAAATAAGCACTACTAAGAGCAAAGTTATAAAAGGTATTTTAAATTGCTTAGCTAATAAAAGACAATACCAGGACCTGAGTCTGATCTGACTGACTCCACAGTTTAATCACTCCATTCCTCTACTGTAGAGTTATTATAAGATTCTCCTTTAGAGCTGTGTATTCTTAGTGGATGAACTAGCATTTTGTCCAGAATAGGCTGTGTGTGTGTGTGTGTGTGTTCAAAGCATTTCTACAGTTCATCTTTCTTATATATGACTCCTTATAAAATCTTACTCCTTTTTAAGTTGCATATTTTCTTATTTCCCAACTAATTTTAAAAACTGACTGCACTGATAGAGTGATAGGTGCACATTCATCTGTGAAGGACTGTACTTTATTCAGGCCAGTTAGGTGGCAAACCATAGAAATCCATCTCATACTGGCTTAATAAATAAGGGGAATACACTGCTGTGCATGACCAAATCACAGGAGTCTCAGAGATGGGGTGGAAGACAAGCAGAAATGTAAACTCAACAAGTGTCTCTCAACGTCTGTGATCTCTTTTCTCTAGTTTCTCTTGCCTGAAACTATCTTCTCGATGCAGGAGGATTGGCTGCCAGAACCTCTGGGCCCCAAAGCCTGAAAAAAAGTGAAAGTGCTAGTTGCTCAGTTGTCTCCCACTCGTTGGGACTCCATGGCCCACAAGGCTCCTCTTTCCATGGGATTTCCCAGGCAAGGATACTGGAGTTGGTTGCAATTTCCTTCTTCAAGGGATCTTTCCAACCCAGGGATCGGGCCTCAGTCTCCTGCATTGCAGGCAGATTCTTTACTGACTGAGCTATGAGGGAAGCCCATGATCCTAGTATAACTGAATCTATTTTGATGAATTCCCTTTATCAAACAATGATGCACATTTACAACGAGGTAATTTGTACAGCTATATCTGTATGCAGGCCAGGAAGCAACAGTTAGAACTGGACATGGAACAACAGACTGGTTCCAAATAGGAAAAGGAATACATCAAGGCTGTATATTGTCACCCTGCTTATTTAACTTCTATGCAGAGTACATCATGAGAAATGCTGGACTGGAAGAAACACAAGCTGGAATCAAGATTGCCGGGAGAAATATCAATAACCTCAGATATGCAGATGATACCACCTTTATGGCAGAAAGTGAAGAGGAACTAAAAAGCCTCTTGATGAAAGTGAAAGAGGAGAGTGAAAAAGTTGGCTTAAAACTCAACATTCAGAAAATGAAGATCATGGCATCCGGTCCCATCACTTCATGGGAAATAGATGGGGAAACAGTGGAAACAGTGTCAGACTTTATTTTGAGGGGCTCCAAAATCACTGCAGATGGTGACTGCAGCCGTGAAATTAAAAGATGCTTACTCCTTGGAAGAAAAGGTATGAGCAACCTAGATAGCATATTCAAACGCAGAGAGAGACATTACTTTGCCGACTAAGGTCCGTCTAGTCAAGGCTATGGTTTTTCCTGTGGTCATGTATGGATGTGAGAGTTGGACTGTGAAGAAGGTTGAGCACCGAAGAATTGATGCTTTTGAACTGTGGTGTTGAAGAAGACTCTTGAGAGTCCCTTGGACTGCAAGGAGATCCAACCAGTCCATTCTGAAGGAGATCAACCCTGGGATTTCTTTGGAGGGAATGATGCTAAAGCTGAAGCTCCAGTACTTTGGCCACCTCACGAGAAGAGTTGACTCATTGGAGAAGACTTTGATGCTGGGAGGGATTGGGGGCAGGAGAAGAAGGGGACAACAGAGGATGAGATGGCTGGATGGCATCACTGACTCGATGGATGTGAATCTGAGTGAACTCCGGGAGATGGTGATGGAAAGGGAGGCCTGGCATGCTGCGATTCATGGGGTCACAAAGAGTCAGACACGACTGAGTGACTGGACTGAACTGAATAGGGAAAATGTTTCTATATTTTTTCATGGAGATTAAAAATAATAATAATAATTTTCAAGACTAATATTATTACTTTTGACCTCTTCAAAGAGATAGTGGTTACAAAAAGAAGTTTCAGTTGGAGTAGACAAAAGATTGTAAAGAGGCGACCCCTGGAAGGATCTCTTCATAGAAGGCATGGCTGGGAATCCCACTCCCTCATGCCTCATCTTAGGTAAAGTAGCTGGCTAACTATAAAGGTTTAGTTGATTGGATCTTCACTGGGATTATACAAAGAGGCCTCTGGTGTTAGAAAAGTCAACTCATTGGAAAAGATGACAATACCGAGAAAGATTGAGGGCAGGAGGAGAAGGGGGTGACAGAGGATGAGGTGGTTGGATGGCATCATTGACTCAATGGACATGAGTTTGAGCAAACTCCAACACACAGGGAAGGACAGCAAAGCCTGGTATGCTACAGTTTATGGGGTCACAAAGAGTTGGACACGACTGAACAACTGAACAATAACATTGCATTGGCATCAGCTTGAACTCTAAGAATTTATCAAAGTCAAGGATGCATGAAAAGTTTCCCATGAATGAGATATGGAGAACTTGGGTAAGTGAACTTATCCCTATTCAAGAAGTTGCTGCTGCTGCTGCTGCTAAGTCGCTTCAGTCGTGTCTGACTCTATGCGATCCCATAGACTGCAGCCCCCCAGGCTCCCCCGTCCCTGGGATTCTCCAGGCAAGAACACTGGAGTGGGTTGCCATTTCCTTCTCCAGTGCATGAAAGTGAAAAGGGAAAAGGAAGTCGCTCAGTCATGTCTGACTCTTAGCGACCCCATGGACTGCAGCCTACCAGGCTCCTCCACCCATGGGATTTTCCAGGCAAGAGTACTGGAGTGGGGCGCCATTGCCTTCTCCAATTCAAGAAGTTAGGGACAGAATTCAACAAAGAGTATACATCCTTTGTATACAAAGAGTATACAAAGAGTAGTCATCCAGGAAACCAGACTAAGGGGCTGTGGCCACCAGAAGACAGTCTGCACTCAAGATATAGCATTTGTACACAGAGAAGCCCAGCACAAGTGATCTACAAGCAAAAGAACTGACCCTAATGTTCAGCCAAGTACAGAGAGTCAAAGTCTCTGGAGCAGATGGATCTGCCGCTAAAAGTTAACAATCAAGAAATAGTTATTTCAATCCACCTAAACAAAGGTCATTGGGCAATTTGGTTGGCAGGGAAATGAACTGGTCAACAATTTAGCTTCAATAGAGTGTGAAAAAATGCTAAATTCTTGCTGTTTTTAAAACAGGCATTAGATAGTACATTGTGTGGTGCCAAATTTAATGTATTCAAGGAACTTATTTCAGCTTAAGAGTCAAATTGCTAGAGAGGATACGATGGAACATGATAGTTGCACTTTTCTAATCTATGCACAGACACCTTAGGTTTACACTCCAGACAGCTAGTATCTAGGATTTCATGTTCATAATTTTCTTTTTATCTGACTGTAATAAAGTAAGAAAACTTGAACTCTCACATCCACAGATCTCTCTCTCTTTTTCTTTTTTTGATTCACATGGCTTTTTTGAGTCTTTCTTCATGCAGAAAGTTAGGAAAATTGAACTGTCTCCCTCTAATGACCAAACCAAGCATGACCAAGAGAGATATTTGAGCTGTCTACTAGATTTCCATGAAGGAAATTAAGTCCCAATGTCCTGAGGCATACATTACATGAAATAAACTACCACCTAGAATATTATTAGTAACGCACCATCTTTGGGAGAACTGAACAAAGTCATTCAACCATCTATGTTCTGTGGTTTAGATGAGGAATCTAGATCAAAAATGCAAACCTCTGCCACGGAATGGGTATCTCCAAATGTCTTTTCTTTTTGGTAAGATGGTTGTTTGAGAAATCTTATTTGTTTGTATCATCATCTGGCCCTTATCTTCCTCCCATAGCATTCTGTTCTGCATGGCACTGTTTATTTTCTATTAAAATGAGAAAGCTTTAATCTCCCCTGCTACATCTTATGCTACATCAGGACAGGAACTGCTTCTTAATTCTTTAATATCTAGCAAAGAACATATTAATGTTGGCTAAAAAATGACTTCTTCAACTTCTTCAACTCATGATTTAGAATCTCAACAACAACAAAACAGAATAATGATGATGCTTGCTCACTCTGTGAATTGTAAGTTTTGTCTGTTTGCCCAAACATGGCCTTTCGCAGAGAATCTAGTATCACCAACAGGGAAAGGAGGGGCAGTGTGAATTCAATAGAAATACAAAAATTCTGATGTAAAATATGAGTTACTATTTGCATATCTAATCTTACAAAACATCGGCATTTATAAAATTACTACAGGTTTTGGTCTAACTTTGCTCTTAACTTTGGTTAAGTCTCTTGCAAGTGTGAAGGAGGATAAACATTACACCAAGGCTCAGCTGCTAATAGATTAAGCACATTGGATAAAGAAGGTTCAGTAGAGAAAACCTCTGATGTTCTGACTTATATTCCTAAGCCACATAGAATCATCTGAAGGCACGAACTCAAAATACAAAAGACAGAGGAAAGTTTTCCTATTAGACTGAAGACTTTTTTTTGTTTTTCTTACATTAAAATGAAACTCACATCTTAAGTGCAATTGAAAACTAGGATTCAATACATATGTCACTGAGGAAACAAAGCAAAAGAAAACTAGAGGGGTGGGGTGGGGAAGAAGGTAGGAGGGAGGGTCAAGAGGGAAGGGACATTTTATATATATATATACCTATGACTGATTCATGTTGATGTTTGGCAGAAACCAACACAATTCTGTAAATCAATTATACTTCAATTGAAAAATAAGAAAAATGATAGACTTCAATTCTAATCTAAATTTCTATCCAAAAGCTTTGCAAATTTAGAAAAAAAAATTACTTATCCCTTCTGAGATTTGGTGTTCTCCTTCATTAAACAAGCAATTTTGTGAGGTGACTTTTCTCTTCTCATTCTAAGCTATAACATAGCCCCCAAAATGTTTACAGTATCCTCATAAACTTTCATGTATATTGACCCAGTTTTTTTAAGGGCAATGAGTATCTAAAACAAAATAAAAAGCCATTTTATAGCTAAGAGTGAAAAGGGGGCAGAGCAGTGTCTATGTTGGCAGAATTTGTCTCCCTCTCCTGAAAGTAATCTTGGAAATCAGACTCTTTAGATGTGCCAGCTACTCCTGAGATCACACTCACAGGCTGGGAAGGAAGAATATTGCACATGGGATGTGATGAACTGCCTGTGATAAATTTACACACTAAATATGGAAAAACACCTAAGTAAGAGTAAGATTATGCTGAAACACATGATACCTGTGCTCAGAATACTTGGAAAGATTTTGAAAGATGCATTTTTTATAAAGGTGTGAGATTTGGGCAAATGGTATATTACAGAAATAAAATGTGTCAGAAGAAGTGTATACTATGTACAACATGACACATATTAAATTATTTTTATATACGAGCTATAATACATAAGAATTTTGTATACATGTTACATTGATATATATGAGAGTTGAGAAATATGTATCAGATTTTACAGCTATATATATAATTTGAGATATAAACGTAGCTTAAATTCACCTGTGTGACTGTGAGTATAAACTATATATATGTGTCTACATGTAATATACACTTTTTTTAGTTCTTTTTCAATGTTACTGACAAGCAAACCTCTCTCTCGTATGTCAGAAAATAGAAGAAATAGAGACAGAGATTTACAGAAGAATTCTCTGTCCTTTTAGTTATATTGCCTGCATGCTCAGTAACTTAAGTTGTGTCTCACTCTTTGTAACCCCATGGACTGCAGCCCACCAGGCTCCTCTGTCCATGGGATTTTCCAGGCAAGAGTGCTGGAGTGGGGTGCCATTTCCTTCTCCAAGGGATCTTCCTGACACAGGGATCAAACCCATATCTCTTATGTCTCCTGCATTATCAGGCAGGAATTTTTTACCACTAGTACCACCTGGGAAGCCCCTATTTATATTAAGTGTTGTTGAATATGCTATAAGAGAAAAGTGACTTTCTCCTGGAAAGACAGCTAACTTCTAAACATGTGAAACTGTAAAGATCACTATTACATGGAGATCTACATTTATCCAAAATATTAATGAGACAGTTTTCAATTAATTCTAGAAATAATGGCAATCTTCTTGCTATTAAAGTTTCTAATAAATTTGGTTTATAAGACTGAATTCATAAGAAATGTATTTACACATGGCTTGCAGAAGAAAACTTACATCTATAATAAGGATCTATGCTGCTGCTGCTGCTGCTGCTGCTGCTGCTGCTGCTGCTGCTGCTAAGTCGCTTCAGTCGTGTCCGACTCTGTGCGACCCCATAGACGGCAGCCCACCAGGCTACCCCGTCCCTGGGATTCTCCAGGCAAGAACACTGGAGTGGGTTGCCATTTTCTTCTCCAGTGCATGAAAGTGAAAAGTGAAAGTGAAGTCGCTTAGTCGTGTCCAACCCTTAGCGACCCCATGGACTGCAGCCTACCAGGCTCCTCCGTCCATGGCATTTTCCAGGCATGAGTACTGGAGTGGGGTGCCATTGCCTACTCCGAATAAGGATCTATATAGCATAGTAATTTATGGGCTAAATAACCATACGTAAAATTTCTGATTCTCTATTTCTTGTTATTTCTCTTCTTCTCTAAGTTTCACAAATATAGGTATTCTTAAGTGTCCTCATTCATTTTTTCATTCTTTTATTTCATCACTCATACAAAACGGAGTATCTATTATATACCAAGACATTGCGTGAAGGATGAGGAGGAGGTGGTGGAGGACGCAGAGGAGGAGGAGGAAGGCAGGGGATGGAAACAGAGAGAGGCCCAAGGGGAAGCAGCAGACTGAAAAGACTTCCCCGTGCTTGGGGAACTAGGAGCCGGCCCTTTGTGCTTCTCTTGCCCTCTCCCTCTGTCCTGTCCTTTCTCCAACCTTACACCTTCTATGCAGATCATTCCTCAGACTATCTCCCCAGTCTTAAAGTTTCTCTGCTGCTGCTGCTAAGTCGCTTCAGTCGTGTCCGACTCTGTGCGACCCCATAGATGGCAACCCACCAGGCTCTGCCGTCCCTGGGATTCTCCAAGCAAGAACATTGGAGTGAGTTGCCATTTCCTTCTCCAGTGCATGAATGTGAAAAGTGAAAGGGAAGTCGCTCAGTCGTGTCCCACTCAGCGCTCTTGTCAAATACTCCCACTGAATGGCTTCATCAGATTCTTAAATGTGCCTGTGATAGAGTATTCTCATCTTTCCTTCCATTTCCATGCCCTCTCTGTTCTCAGTGGTATCACTGATTCTCTCATTTACCTAGGTTCTGAATCTAAGATTTGTCAGTGATTTTTTCACTTTCCTCTTATAATAATTAGTTGGCACACAATATCTATTCTACTCTGACAATATTTCATATTAATTTCTTCTTATCTTCTCTTACTTCCATTACCCTAAATTTAAATCCTTATTTCTCTTGGCTGGATTTTCTGAACACCTTCATAACTGATTTCTCACTTCTCTTGATCTTTACATTGATCCAGTATACAACTTGTCAGATATTTTGCCCAAAACACTACTTTATATTTTGGTAAATTTCATTACTTTGCCTCAAAAGTCTTCAGTGCCCTAGGTTAGAGGACATATGATGATTAACATTGTGTAATGCACTTAAAGTGCTTAGTGTGATGCTTACCATATATTAAGTTATTCCATTATAATGAACAATTTTTATATGTCATTGTTTACAAAAAACAAAGCATTTCAAATTATTCAACTCTCCATCTAGCCATTCTTTTAAAATGTCTGTCTTGCACAAGAGCTCTGTACCAGACTGCCTATACTCAAGTCCTCTGGATTGCAAAATGTTATGCTTGGGTAAATTGCTTAACCTGTTTGTGCTTCCATATATTGATCTACATAATTGTAATGATATTAGTGTCTACTTTGCAGTACTATTGCAGTGATTAAATAATAGATGCATCCAAAGCAAGTATAGGACACATTTAAATATTCAGTTAAGGTTAGATATTATTCATGGCTATTCAAAGCCAGCCATAATCCTTCTCCAAATTACCCAACAGGCTTTCTCTCTCATTCTCTGTTCATTAGTTCTGTTTCATCTCTTCTGCTTTTCTACCAGTGTGTTCAAGCTCTTAGACTGTCTTTGTTCCTGCCCCTTCTAGATGAAAGTTCCTGAAAACCATACCTTTTCCACATTTATATATCTAAAATATCTTTTGCATAGGAATGTAATAAGTACTTGTAGAAAAATGTATCAATATTGTCAAACCCTCAAGTATTTCAGCATGCCATTCTATTCATGGTGCTTCTAAATACTTGAATCTTGATTGATATATGGGAATTTTCAGAGGCTGAGATGAATATATAAGCCATCATGTGCCCTATTTTAAAAATTTTATTATGAATAAATTATAGCATCTATTTATGAATCAGCTAAATCATTTATTCTGTTCACACACACACACACACACACACACACACACACAAACTCAGTCTGGGCTAATTTTTGCTTGAACTTTTCTTATAAGAATTTCAGTCTTTTCCTTGGTCTATTAGATTCATTAAACCAGCTTTTCAAGTTAGGTGTGTCAATTCATAAGCAACAGAGGAGGTCTGGATTTTGGTTTAGATTGGTTTGTGCGTGGAGATTTCTTCCTTTTTTTGTTTTTCCACAGAGTTATAGGGTGGATTTTTATATAGTTTTTTCAAACGTTAAAGGTGCTTGTGGTTAAAGAGAGAGAAAGAGAGATCTCCTCTAGGTTCCCTATCCCTGGTTATATTAGTTTTCCAGGGCTGCCATAACAAATGGGGTGGCTTAAAACAAAAGAAACTCAGTGCTTCACAGTTCTTGAAGACAGAAGCCTAAAATCAACATGTAAGCAGAGCCGTGCTTCCTCTGAAATACGTGGGGGGAATCTTTCCTTTCCTCCTATCTTCTAGCAATGGCCGTAATCCTTGGCCTTCCTTGGTTTGCAGCTGCGCCACCCTATTCTCTGCCTCTGTTACCACATAGCATCGCCCTGTGTGTCTGTGTCTTCACATGGTGTTTTTCTCTTCTTAAAAGAACACCAGATATTGCATTGTGTGCATGTGTGCTCAGTTACTCTGTCTTTCCCAACTCTTTGCAACCCTATGGACTATAGCCCATCAGGCTCCTCCGTCCATGGAATTTTCTAGGCAAAAATTCTGGAGTGGGTTGCCACTTCTTACTCCAGGGGATCTTCCTGACCTGGGATCAAACCCATATCTCTTGTATCTCCTGCTTTGGCAGGTGGATTCTTTACCATTGTACCACAAAAGACCTCAACCTGATTATATCCTCCAAACCCCTACTCCCAAGTAAGATCACATTTATGGGTAGAAGGGTTAGAAACTCAACACATTGAGGGTGGGGGCATGGGAGATATAATTCAAATCATAACACACAAATGCATCCAGGATAGGCCACTGTGGCATAAAAATTATTTTAAATCGAAGGGCATTTGAGTTCCTAAAATCTCTTATCTGCCTAAAAGCAGAAGGTCTCAAAAGAACTCAGAAGGAACTCCTCATAAATCTCTTCCCAGGAGCAATTCTAACACTGCATGCATGATGCTAAGTCGCTTCAGTCATGTCTGACTCTTTGTGACCACCCTATGGACGTAGCCCGCCAAGCTTCCCTGTTCATAGGATTCTCCAAGCAAGAATATTGGAATGGATTGCTGTGCCCTCTTTCAGAGGACCTTCCCAACCCAGGAATCGAACCCAAGTCTCTTAAGTCTCCTGCATTAGAGATAATTCACTCTAAAATGAGAAGGCCTCACCACACCCAAACAGACATTGTCTCAGAACCATCATCTCTCCCATCTACTTCCCTAAGGCTCATTTATCTTTCCTAAAACTCATTTGTTTTCCTATCAGTGCACTTCTCCCATTCCCTGTCACCTGTTAAAATGGTATACAAGTCCCATATTCTAACTACCCCTTTGAATCACATTTTTGGTTTTTTTTTGCATTTATTTTTAAAAATTTATTTATTTTTTAATTAAAAGATAATTTCTCTACAGAATTTTCTTGTTTTCTGTCAAACCTCAACATGAATCAGCCATAGGTATACATATGTTCCCTCCCTCTTGAACCTCCTTCCATGAATCATATTTTTAAATAAACTTCTATATGTATGGATATAGTTAATTAAACCTGTTTTCCCTTCCTGTCTTCTCTGTCTTTTGTTAATTTAATTTGCAAGCTCCTCAAAACAGAATCCAAGGGAAAAGAGAAAAAGTTTTTCTACTGACATAGTGGTAAACTGAATATATGCTTGATGATGAACTACCTGGAATTTTTCCCTACACACCTGCCCATCTTGCTCCAGGACTTTTCTAAATCTAGGTGTGCTAGCACCAACATCTATTCTACATAATGTTGAGATGAGCCTGGTAAAAAGTGGAGGTTATCTGATAGTTTTGAAAATATTAGACATTTCTGGTATATAGCAAGTGAACCGAACACTAGGAGAAACAGATGACAAACAAACCCACACAAAATCTGGGAATACTATACAGTAAAAGGGCTGTGTGTGGTTAATTCAGGCACAGACTGATTAAACCTAAGTTCTTTAATCTCTATCCTAAAATCTTTCCAAGAAAGTAAGAAGACTCATTTTTAGATAGATTCACCATTACTCCTTCAGAATAATCTAGCAGCAGCTGGGATTACAGAATATTTCTTCAAAGCTAATGACCACTTCTGGTGAGTTTCCTTGAAAAGCTCAAGGGTGCCTAGAGGCAACAAATTGGCCTGCTGGTCTTTACGTTAAGCTAGTAAGTGAAAAGAGGAGAAAAGAATGAAGACATGGTATGTCAGCAGCATTCAGAGAACACACCCAAGCACTATTATTATTCTCATGTTACTAATACAGATTTATGCAATGTAAGGACATACAGGGTCCCCTGACCATGACTCTTCACAAATATCTCACAAGCACCATAACATATGAGATATGAGATGCATTTAACCTTTGAAAATAGATATAGCTATAAATAAACATCAGTCCTTTTAGTTTCCATTTTATTAAAATTTGGACGTTTAACAAATTCAAACAAAGTCCATCTGGCTCAGTGTCAGGGGTGAGAGGTAGAAGAGAGGTTCAAGAGGGAAGGGAAATATGTATACTTATTACTGAAAGTTATGACCAACCTAGACAGCATATTAAAAAGCAGAGAGGAGGTGGTTCTAAGATGGTGGAGGAATAGGACGGGGAGACCACTTTCTCCTCCACATATTCATTGAAAGAACATTTGAATGCTGAGCAAATTCCACAAAACAACTTCTGAATGCTGGCAGAGGACATCAGGCACCGAGAAAAGCAGCCCATTGTCTCCGAAAGGAGATGGAGAAGTCTTGAGGCTACTGTAAGAATAAGACTGAAAACCAGAGGCAGGAGGCTTAAGTCCAAATCCTGAGAACACCTGAGAACACCTGACTCCAGGAAACATTAATCGATAGGAGCTCATCAAACGCCTCCATACCTACACTGAAACCAAGCACCACCCAAGGGCCAACAAGTTCCAGAGCAAGACATACAGCGCAAATTCTCCAGCAACACAGGAACATAGCCCTGAGCTTCAATATACAGGCTGCCCAAAGTCACACCAAACCCACTGACATCTCAAAACTCATTACTGGACACTTCATTGCACTCCAGAGAGAAGAAATCCAGCACCACCCACCAGAACACCAACACAAGCTTCCCTAACCAGGAAACCTTGACAAGTCAGAACCTCCACGATGAAGAGGAACCACAAACTGCCAGAATACAGAAAGACCACCCCAAACACAGCAATATAAACAAGATGAAAAGTCAGAGAAATACCCAGCAGGTAAAGGAACAGGATAAATGCCAACCAAACCAAACAAAAGAGGAAGAGATAGGGACTCTACCTGATAAAGAATTCTGAATAATGATAGTGAAAATGAGCCAAAACCTTGAAAACAAATTGGAGTTACAGATAAATAACCTGGAGACAAGGATCAAGAAGATGCAAGAAAGGTTTAACAAGGACTTAGAAGAAATAGAAAAGAGTCAATATATAATGAATAATGCAATAAATGAGATCAAAAACACTCTGGAGGGAACCAACAGTGGAATAACGAAGGCAGAAGATAGGATAAATGAGGTAGAAGATAGAATGGTAGAAATAAATGAAACAGAGAGGAAAAAAGAAAAATGAATCAAAAGAAACGAGGACAACCTCAGAGACCTCTGGGACAGTGTTAAACGCCCCAACATTCAAATCATAGGAGTCCCAGAAGAAGAAGACAAAAAGAAAGACCATGAGAAAATACTTGAGGAGATAGTAGTTGAAAACTTCCCTAAAATGGGGTAGGAAATAATCACCCAAGTCCAAGAAACCCAGAGAGTCTCAAACAGGATGAACTCAAAGCAAAACGCCCCAAGACAAATATTAATCAAACTGACAAAAAACAAATATTAAAAGCAGCAAGGGAAAAACAACAAATAACACACAAGGAGATCCCCATAAGGATAACAGCTGATCTTTCGATAGAAACTCTTCAGGCCAGAAGGGAGTGGCAGCACATACTTAAAGTGATGAAAGAAAATAACCTACAGCCCAGATTACTGTACCCAGCAAGGATCTCATTCAAATATGAAGGAGAAATCAAAAGCTTTACAGACAAGCAAAAGCTGAGAGAATTCAGCACCACCAAACCAGCTCTCCAACAAATGCTAAAGGATATTCTCTAGACAGGAAACACAGAAATGATGTATAAACTTGAACATAAAACAATAAATTAAATGGCAACGGGGTCATACTTATCAATAATTACCTTAAACATAAATGGGTTGAATGCCCCAACCAAAAGACAAAGACTGGCAGAATGGATACAAAAACAAGACCCCTATATATGTTGTCTATAAGAGACCCACCTAGAAACAAGGGACACATACAGGCTGAAAGTGAAGGGCTGGATAAAGATATTCCATGCAAATAGAGACCAAAAGAAAGCAGGTGTAGCAATACTCATATCAGATAAAATAGACTTTAAAACAAAGACTGTGAAAAGAGACAAAGAAGGACACTACATAATGATCAAAGGATCAATCCAAGAAGAAGATATAACAATTATAAATATATATG
Source organism: Oryx dammah (assembly GCF_014754425.2). Lineage (NCBI taxonomy): Eukaryota > Metazoa > Chordata > Mammalia > Artiodactyla > Bovidae > Oryx > Oryx dammah. Next base: position 106,362,260 of record NW_024070211.1, on the reverse strand, counting down.
CACCCAATATAGGAGCACTGCAATATGTAAGACAAATGCTAACAAGTATGAAAGGGGAAATTAACAATAACACAATAATACTGGGAGACTTTAATATCCCACTCACACCTATGGATAGACCAACTAAACAGAAAATTAACAAGAAAAGACAAACTTTAAATGATACAATAGACCAGTTAGACCTAATTGATATCTATAGGACATTTCACCCCAAAACAATGAATTTCACCTTTTTCTCAAGCGCAATATGGAAACTTCTCCAGGATAGATCACATCCTGGGCCATAAATCTAGCCTTGGTAAATTCAAAAAAATTGAACTAATTCCAAGCTTCTTTTTCTGACCACAATGCAGTAAGATTAAATCTCAATTACAGGAGGAAAACTATTAAAAATTCCAAAATATGGAGGCTGAACAACACGCTGCTGAATAACCAACAAATCACAGAAGAAATCAAAACAGAAATCAAAATATGCATAGAAATGAATGAAAATGAAAGCATAACAACCCCAAACCTATGGGACACTGTAAAAGCAGTGCTAGAGGGAAGGTTCATAGCAATACAGGCTTACCTCAAGAAACAACAAAAAAGTCAGATAAATAACCTAACTTTATGGTACCCCACTCCAGTACTCTTGCCTGGAAAAATCCCATGGACAGAGGAGCCTGGTGGGCTGCAGTCCATGGGGTCGCCAAGAGTCGTACACAACTGAGCGACTTCACTGTCACTTTTCACTTTCATGAATTGGAGGAGAAACTGGCAACCCACTCCAGTGTTCTTGCCTGGAGAATCCTAGGGACGGGGGAGCCTGGTGGGCTGCCGTCTATGGGGTCACATAGAGTCGGACACGACTGAAGTGACTTAGCAGCAGCAACACCTAAAGAAACTAGAAAAGGAAGAAATGAAGAACCACAGGGCTAGTAGAAGGAAAGAAATCTTAAAAATTAGGGCAGAAAGAAATGAAAAAGAAACAAAAGAGACCATAGTAAAAATAAACAAAGCCAAAAGCTGGTTCTTTGAGAAGATAAATAAAATTGAGAAACCATTAGCAAGATTCATCAAGAAACAAAGGGAGAAAAATCAAATCAACAAAATTAGAAATGAAAATGGAGAGATCACAACAGACAACACAGAAATACAAAGGGTCATAAGAGATTATTATCAGAAACTATATGTGAGTAAAATGGACAACTTGGAAGAAATGGACAAATTTTTAGAAGAGTACAAATTTCCAAAACTGAACCAGGAAGAAATAGAAAATTTTAACAGACCCATCACAAGCATGGAAATTGAAACTGTAATCAGAAATCTTCCAACAGAGAAAAGCTCAGGACCAGATGGCTTCACAGCTGAATTCTACCAAAAATTTAGAGAAGAGCTAACACCTATCCTACTCAAACTCTTCCAGAAAATTGGAGAGGAAGGTAAACTTCCAAACTCATTCTATGAGGCCACCATCACCCTAATACCAAAACCTGACAAAGATGCCACAAAAAAAAAGAAAACTACAGGCCAATATCACTGATGAACATAGATTCAAAAATCCTAACAAAATTATAGCAAACAGAATCCAACAACATATTAAAAAGATCATACATCATGACCAAGTGGGCTTTATCCCAGGGATGCAAGGATTCTTCAATATCTGCAAATCAATCAATGTAATACACCACATTAACAAATTGAAAAATAAACAACCATATGATTATCTAAATAGATGTAGAGAAAGCCTTTGACAACATCCATTTATAATAAAAACCCTCCAGAAACCAGGCAGAGAAGGAACATACCTCAACATAATAAAAGCTATATATGACAAACCCACAGCAAACAATATCCTCAATGGAGAAAAATTGAAAGCGTTTCCCCTAAAGTCAGGAACAAGACAAGGCTGCCCAATTTCACCACTACTATTCAACATAGTTTTGGCCACAGCAATCAGAGCAGAAAAAGAAATAAAAGGAATCCAGATTGGAAAAGAAGAAGTAAAACTATCAGTTTGCAGATGACATGATCCTCTACATAGAAAACCCTAAAGATCCCACCAGAAAATTACTAGAGCTAATCAATGAATATAGTAAAGTTGCAGGATATAAAATCAATACACAGAAATCCCTTGCATTTCTATACACTAACAATGAGAAAACTGAAAGAGAAATTAAGGAAACAATTCCATTCACCATTGCAACAAAAAGAATAAAATACTTAGGAATATATCTGCCTAAAGAAAACACTGGTGAAAGAAACCAATGAGGACACAAATAGATGGAGAAATATACTATGTTCATGGATCAAAAGAATCAATATAGTGAAAATGAGTACACTACCCAAAGCAATCTATAGATTCAATGCAATCCCTATCAAGACACCAACGGTATTTTTCAGAGAACTAGAACAAATAATTTCACAAGTTGTTTGGAAATACAAGAAAAACCTCGAATAGCCAAAGCAATCTTGAGAAAGAATGGAACTGGAGGAATCAACCTGCCTGACTTCAGGCTCTACTACAAAGCCACAGTCATCAAAATAGTATGGTACTGGCACAAAGACAGAAATATAGATCAATGGAACAAAATAGAAAGCCCAGAGATAAATCCACACACCGATGGACACCTTATCTTTGACAAAGGAGGCAAGAATATACAATGAAGAAAAGACAATCTCTTTAACAAGTGGTGCTGGGAAAACTGGTCAACCACGTGTAAAAGAACAAAACTAGAACACTTTCTAACACCATACACACACAAAAAAAAAACTCAAAATGGATTAAAAATCTAAACATAAGACCAGAAACTATAAAACTCCTAGAGGAAAACATAGGCAAAACACTCTCCCACATAACTCACAGCAGGATCCTCTATGACCCACCTCCCAGAATACTGGAAATAAAAGCAAAAATAAACAAATGGGATCTAATTAAAATTAAAAGCTTCTGCACAACAAAGGAAACTATAAGCAAGGTGAAAAGACATGGGAGAAAATAACAGCAAACAAAGCAACAGACAAAAAATTAATCTCAAAAATATACAAGCAACTCCTGCAGCTCAATTCCAGAAAAATAAATGACCCAATCAAAAAATGGGCCAGAGAACTAAATAGACATTTCTCCAAAGAAGACATACAGATGGCTAACAAACACATGAAAAGATGCTCAACATCACTCATTATCAGAGAAATGCCACAAAACCACACTGAGGTACCATTTCACACCAGTCAGAACGGCTGCGATCCAAAAGTCTACAAGCAATAAATGCTGGAGAGGGTGTGGAGAAAAGGGAACCCTCTTACATTGTTGGTGGGAATGCAAACTAGTACAGCTACTATGGAGAACAGTGTGGAGATTCTTTAAAAACCTGGAAATAGAACTGTCATATGACTCAGCAATCCCACTGCTGGGCATACAAACTGAGGAAACCAGAATTGAAAGAGACATGTGTACCCCAATGTTCATCACAGCACTGTTTATAATAGCCAGGACATGGAAGCAACCTAGATATTCATTGGCACACGAATGGATAAGAAAGCTGTGGTACATATACACAATGGAGTATTACTCAGCCATTAAAAACAATACATTTGAATCAGTTCTAATGAGGTGGATGAAACTGGAGCCTATTATACAGAGTGAAGTAAGCCAGAAAGAAAAACACCAATACAGTATACTAACACATATATATGGAATTTAGAAAGATGGTAATAATAACCCTGTATGCGAGACAGCAAAAGAGACACAGATGTACAGACCAGTCTTTTGGACTCTGTGGGAGAGGGCGAGGGTGGGATGATTTGGGAGAATGTCATTGAAACATGTAAATTATCACATGTGAAATGAATCTCCAGTCCAGGTTCAATGCATGATACAGGGTGCTCAGGGCTGGTGCACTGGGATGACCCAGAGGGATGGGATGGGGAGAGAGGTGGGAGGGGGGTTGAGGATGGGGAACACATGTACACCCATGGTGGATTCATGTCAATGCATGGCAAAACCAATACAATATTGTAAAGTAAAATAAATAAATAAACTGGAAAAAAATATTGTTGATCTGGGCGTATATTATGAGAGAGAGCTGTAGTCCTAGTCTATCTCTGGTACTTACAAGTCACATTAACCTTGGCAAACTTAAAAATAAATAAATAAATAAAATAAAAAGCAGAGACATTACTTTGTCAACAAAGGTCAGTCTAGTCGAGGCTATGGTTTTTTCAGTGGTCATGTATGGATGTGAGAATTGGACCATAAAGAAAGCTGAGCACTGAAAAATGATGCTTTTGAACTGTGGTGTTTGGAGAAGACTCTTGGGAGCCCTTTGGACTACAAGGAGATCCAACCAGTCCATCCTAAAGGAGATCAGTCCTGGGTGTTCATTGGAAGGACTGATGTTGAAGCTGAAACTCCAATACTTGGGCCACCTGATGCGAAGAGCTGACTCATTGGAAAAGACCCTGATGCTGGGAAATATTGAAGGCAGGAGGAGAAGGGGACGACAGAGGATGAGATGGTTGGATGGCATCACCTACTCAATGGACATGGGTTTGGGTGGACTGTGGAGTTGGGTGGACTGAGGGAGGCCTAGTGTGCTGCGGTTCATGGGGTCGCAAAGAGTCGGACACGACTGAGTGACTGAACTGAACTGATGGCTGATTTATGTTGATGTATGGCAGAACCCATCACAATGTGGTAAAGTAATTATCCTCCAATTAAAAATAAAATTTAAATAAACAGGAGAGTTAACCTACTTCAAGGAACACACAAATAATAAAGAAAATAAATATGCAAGAAAATAATTGACATTTAGAATAATATATCCTGGAAAATCCCATGGACAGAGGAGCCTGGTAGGCTGCAGTCCATGGGGTCGTAAAGAGTCAGGCACGACTGAGCAACTTCACTTTCACTTTTCACTTTCATGCATTGGAGAATGAAATGGCAACCCACTCCAGTGTTCTTGCCTGGAGAATCCCAGGGAAGGGTGAGCCTGGTAGGCTGCCATCTATGGGGTCACACAGAGTCGGACACGACTAAAGCAACTTAGCAGCAGTAGCAGCATTAAGTAATATACTAAGTACTAAGAGAGTCTAGAGAATGTGCAGAGAAATGAGCTTGAAGGTATTAAGGAGGGCTTTGGGGAAAGGAAGATATTTAAACAATGTTTTAAAAGAAAAACGTGAATTTAGCAGATGGAAATGAAAATAAGTTTGTTCAAAGAGAGTGAACTGCAATGTGCAAAAATAAGAAAAATGGCAAATTAAAAGGATCATAAGTAGCCTATCATGCAGGAATGGGAAATGGCACAGTGAGGAGTCTGTATAGTTTTGTAAGAGGCATATAATAAAGAGTTTTGTAAAAGACAAAATAAACAATCAAAAAAGGATGCAGTCTGAGCATCCACCCAGTGATGAGATACACTGGCTTCCATCAGAGACAGCCCAAGTACATCCTCAGGTGGATGTTTTCACTGTATTTGAGATTATTTTTGCATTCAGTGTGTCAGGAGACTTGGCATTATGGTGAGGAGTAACTGTTTTCTATTCATTTTATCATACTGTCTCAACAAGTTCACTTTGACAATGTTCTCTACCTCTAACTTTCAGCCTCCTTTAGAATCAGATGGCATTACCAGCTCGATAGACATGAGTTTGAGCAGAGTTTGGACCAGAGTTTGAGCTCTGGGAGTTGGTGATGGACAAGGAAGCCTGGCGTGCTGCAGTACATGTGGTCACAAAGAGTTGGACGTGAATAAGTGACTGAACTGAACTGATAGAATCAATGAACTAATTATCCATTTGTGTTTACTACATCACTCTATCTCACAGAATGGGCATTGGTCAAGGCCACACTGCACTATTATACTTCTCAGATTCTTTCCTCAGTACCAGAAATATGTATTTCTTAAACTTGGGGCAAAAAGCAGACTTCAAGATGATACTTTGTAAAATCATTGTAGAGGCAAGGATGGACTCCTGAGTTTAATCCCAGTCTTCCGGTTTCATTGTATATCTTTGTTTAGAGTCATTTAATGTTGCTTCATCCATTTGCTTCAAATAAATGCACTACTATTTTTCCTATAAATTATTTGAAGTTGCATCTTCACAGAAATTCTCATGTGAAACCTCTAGAGAAATAAATATTCAGTGAATTAATTTCATCCTTATGGTAGAGGAAATCATTACTGAGAGGAAAACAACTCAGAGCAAGAAGTCCTCTTATTTACTGAGCCAATTATTTATTATTTCTGCTGGCTGCTTAACATGCATTGCTTTTCATAGCCCTTACTATGTGTCATACGGATAGGTATGTTTTGTCTCTATATGAAGGATAAGGAGATTGAGCCACAGAGACATAGAAAAGTTTGATATTTTGCCCAACATTACACAAGTAAGACATAGAAAAACTTATGTTGAACCTAAGTATGTTTGATTTCAATGCTTCATTATGCTACAGTGCCTTATAAAGCAAATGTTTCCAAAGCTCACTGGCTGTGAAAAAACGTTCAGATTTCCAGGTTTGATCCAAGTCATATACGCACTGGATAACATATCCATAGTATGATACTTGGAAATCTATACTTAATAAAAAGTCTCCTGGTCAGTGTTAGGGTCCACTGTTTTGAAGGATATATAAGGTATTACGGTTATCCACATCTCTGTAACTTTTTACTATTAAGTACTGTCTGAATATTGAAAGAGTTAGGGTTTTAGCTGTGGCACACAGACTTAGTTGCCCCATGACATGCGGGATCTACCCAGACGAGAGTCAAACCCATGCCCCCTGCATTGACCACTTAGCCACTGAACCACCAGGTAAGTCCTAAAGAATTATAGTTTTAAGGACATTTGAGCTCTAGTAGACAACATTAATCTATATGAAGAAAGCAGAGATAGGTAATCTGATTTATGGTGGTTGCTAAGGAAATTATTCCATACATACTACAAAAAATTAGTAGCCAGACATTGATTGTTTCAGAGAGGAGGAATTGTTTTACAGTGTCCTTTATACAACCTAAGTAAGTCAAATATCTTAACTACTAGTGACAGTTATTGTGCTATTATATAATTCATGATCTATAAATGTGTGTTTAAGAACATAAAACTTAAGTTTCCACTACTTGTTTACAGCATAATTCACTTCACAACTAAAAGAACTTGTTGAATAACTATGAATGATTTATGAAAATGGTCTCTTCTACCTATACAATGTGTAAGGAAATCACAAGTAGTAGTGGCTGGTATATGTTCTAATGGGACCCTCATTTAGGATCCACTATTCCTCAAGTTACGACAGTCTTCCTAGTATGTGCATACATGCACACTGTTTGAATAGGTTAGAGTTTAGCAGTTAGAGGGAAGTCCTGAGGTACATGAGAACACCTGCTTTTCCATTTTGAAGAATTCTTATCATCATAGTTTCATCATAGGCTGCATAGAGTCCCAAAGAAAATATACCATCCCCAAAAGCCTTCTAACAGTTGACCTTTTCTTTGTCAAAGCTTCTTGATATGGAAGGTTTTCTTCCTAAGTTAATACTGAGTTAACCCAGATTAAATAACAGCAAGAAGCAGCCACCACCCCCAAGGACTAGAGGGATTAATAGAAAAAGAGGCTAAGTTACAAGACGTCAAAGTGCCACAACAACAGTACTTGGTAGATGCTACTGATATTCAAATTTTACAGATAATGAAACTGAAGCACACAAATTACGTAATCAAGCTCACTTGTATCACATTGCAAGTAAGGAGTCAAGTCAAAATTTGAACCAAAGCAATATGATCCTAGGATGACAAGCACTAGCCAATAGGGATATCAATTTGAGTTTCCCAGACTCTAACTGTATTGTTAAATTTCATTTCTCTATTGTTCTTCCTTATTTCATTTAATAATCCAATAATTGCCTACACCATACTGATATAAATACATAGATCAACATTTTTCATCTGTGTACCATAAACACACACTTTTGACTACACATGGTTTTGCCTCATTGAATCAAAAGGAAAAAATCAAAATCTTCTGTTTGTTATTGATAGAAAAGTGTTTAACAATTTCAACTATGGCAAGTATGCCATAATCAATAAAAAGCAATTAGAAAAGCACAACCCCAAAGCAGCCCAGCTTTCAGAATATCAATAGGCCCCTTTCCCATGGAGCTACTTATTGTTGATTTTTCAAATTACATGGAACACAAAAATAGAGTAAGAAGAGTTCAGTAACTTTTTAGAATGATAGGATACATTTTTATTTTCTAACAAATCTTTTCTAGTTACTGGGTATTCTTTATCATTAAAATCATGGCTCAGTGTTGACACAGAGACTTAGAGCAGATCAAAACATATCCTAAATAGGTCCTTCCCATACATTATTAGGGCTTCCTATGTGGCGTTAGTGGTAAAGAATGTGCGTTCCAATTCAGGAGACAAAAGAGACACATGTTTGATCCCAGGGTCCAGAATATCTCCTGGAGGAAGGCACTCAAGTATCACTGCCTGGAGAAACCCATGGACAGAAAAGCCTAACGGGCTGCAGTCCAGAGGGTTGCAAAGAGTCTGACATGAGTGAAGTGACTTAGCACGTATGCACTATACATTATTAATGGATGAGACAAAGAAAGTTGACATATTTCCATCAAAATTGACATATTTCCATCATTCAGCAAACCTGGCACAAGCAGCCTATCAGTAAATACTGCTAAACAAGTAGAAAGGTAAAGCTGACAACTATTTTTGACTTTTTTCATACTCTCCTGAATATTTTTAAGAAAACTGCAACAATCAGAAAAGATCAAAATCTGTGACTGTCTTTTTTATATTTATGAGAGTAAGAATTCCTCTTCATTAAAAATAAAAATTAACCAGAAAACTCAAATGCTAAATAGTAAGTAATATAATAATAAAAATAATTTTTACAAAATCACAGAATGACATATAGGTTAAAAAAAGGAAAACAAAATATTTTCTAGAATTATTTTGTATTCTAAGTATTTATTTAAGTAAAAAGTTTAAAAATGTATACATTTTTGCATGGCAGAAACTACCAGGCCTGCCTGAACCTCATGAAAGCATTTTAGAAAACAAATTCAGGAAGGCAAGACCAGAAGAAGCTTCATCTTTTGCGCATTAGATAAGACCAGGGATTCCAGCAAATTAAACTGACTTTCTAAAACATGAGGAGATTCAGGAGCTGTTCTGACTGTCAGGATACAGATGTTATAAGAAAGGAGATGTGGAAGCAATTTAGTCATGAAATTGAGGAAGAAACACACAATAGTTCATTTTTGAATCCAGAAAAAATGAATCGCAGAGAACGTATATTCCATGTGTGCAACTTCTACTCTTCCACTTCCTTAATGGGAATCTGAGAAAATAGGATCAGTTGTTAGACTCAGTTCAGTTCAGTTCAGTCGCTCAGTCGTGTCTGACTCTTTGCGACCCCATGAACCGCAGCACGCCAGGCCTCCCTGTCCATCACCAACTCCAGGAGTTTACCCAAACTCATGCCCATTGAGTTGGTGATGCCATCCAGCCATCTCACCCTCTGTCGTTCCCTTCTCCTCCTGCCCTCAATCTTTCCCAGCATCAGGGTCTTTTCAAATGAGTCAGCTCTTTGCACCAAAGTATTGGAGTTTCAGCTTCAACATCAGTCCTTCCAATGAACACTCAGGACTGATCTCTTTTAGGATGGACAAGTTGGATCTCCTTGCAGTCCAAGGGACTTTCAAGAGTCTTCTTCAACACCACAGTTCAAAAGCATGTGATGAGACTAGAGCCATGATCTTTGTTTTCTGAATGTTGAGCTTTAAGTCAACTTTTTCACTCTCCTCTTTCACTTTCATCAAGAGGCTCTTTAGTTCTTCTTCACTTTTTGCCATAAGGGTGGTGTCATCTGCATGTCTAAAGTTATTGATTTTTCTCCCAGAAATCTTGATTCCATCTTGTGCTTCATCCAGCCCAGCATTTCCCATGATGTACTCTGCATAGAAGTTAAATAAACAGGGTGACAATATATAGGCTTGAAGTACTCCTTTTCCTATTTGGAAAGAGTGTGTTGTTCCATGTCCAGTTCTAACTGTTGCTTCCTGACCTGCATACAGATTTCTCAAGAGGCAGGTCAGGTGATCTGGTATTTCCATCTCTTTCAGAATTTTCCACAGTTTGTTGTGATCCACATAGTCAAAGGCCTTGGCATAGTCACTAAAGCAGAAATAGATGTTTTTCTGGAACTCTCTTGCTTTTTCCGTGATCCAGCAGATGTTGGCAATTTGATCTCTGGTTCCTCTGCCTTTTCTAAAAACAGCTTGAACATCTGGAAGTTCACAGTTCACATATTGTTGAAGTCTGGCTTGGAGAATTTTGAGCATTACTTTACTAGTGAGTGAGATGAGTGCAATTATGAGGTAGTTTGAGCATTCTTTGGCATTGCCTTTCTTTGAGGTTGGAATGAAAACTGATGTTTTCCAGTCCTGTGGCCACTGCTGAGTTTTCCAAATTTGCTGACATATTGAGTGCAGCACTTTCCCAGCACTGTTTTTTAGGATTTTGAAATAGCTCAACTGCAATCCCATCTCCTCCACTAGCTTTGTTCATAGTGATGCTTCCTAAAGGCCCACTTGATTTCATATTCCAGGATGTTGGCTCTAGGTGAGTGATCACAGCATCATGACTATCTGGGTCATGAAGATCTATTTTGTATAGTTCTGTGTATTCTTGCCACCTCTTCTTAATATCTTCTGGTTCTGTTAGATCCATACCATTCTATCCTTTATTGTGCACATCTTTGCATGAAATGTTCCCTTGGTATCTCTAATTTCCTTGAAGAGATCTCTAGTCTTTCCCATTCTACTGTTTCCCTCTATTTCTTTGCACTGATCACTAAGGAATGCTTTCTTATCTCTCCTTGCTATTCTTTGGAATTCTGCATTCAAATGGATATATCTTTCCCTTTCTCCTTTGTTTTTTGCTTCTCTTCTTTTCACAGCTATTGGTAAGGCCTACTCAGACATCCATTTTGCTTTTTTGCATTTCTTTTTCTTGGGGATGGTCTTGATCCCTGTCTCCTGTACAATGTCACTAACCTCCGTCAATAGTTCATCAGGCCCTCTGTCTATCAGATCTAGTCCCTTGAATCTATTTCCCATGTCCACTGTATAATCGTAAGGGATTTGATTTAGGTCATACCTGAATGGTCTAGTGGTTTTCTCCACTTTCTTCAATTTTAGTCTGAATTTGGCAATAAGGAGTTCATGATCTGAGCCACAGTCAGCTCCTGGTCTTGTTTTTGCTGACTGTATAGAGCTTCTCCATCTTTGGCTGCAAAGAATATAATCATTCTGATTTTGATATTGACCATCTGGTGATATCCATGTGTAGAGACTTCTCTTGTGTTGTTGGAAGAGGCTGTCTGCTATGACCAGTGTGTTCTCTTGGGAAAACTCTATAAGCCTTTGCCCTGTTTCATTCTGTACTTCAAGGCCAAATTTGCCTGTTACTCCGGGTGTTTCTTGACTTTCTACTTTTGCATTCCAGTCCCCTATAATGAAAAGGATATCTTTTTTTGGGTATTAGTTCTAAAAGGTCTTGTAGGTCTTCAGAGAACCATTCAACTTCAGCTTCTTCAGCATTACTAGTCAGGGCATAGAATTGGATTACTGTGATATGGAATGGTTTGCCTTGGAAGCAAACAGAGATCATTCCGTCGTTTTTGAGACTGCATCCAAGTACTGCACATCGGACTCTGTTGTTGACTGTGATGGCTACTCCATTTCTTCTAAGGGATTCTTGCCCACAGTGGTAGATATGATGGTCATCTGAATTAAATTCACCCATTCCAGTCCATTTTAGTTCACTGATTCCTAAAATGTTGATGTTCACTCTTGCCATCTCTTGTTTGACCACTTCCAATTTGCCTTGATTCATGGACCTAACATTCCAGGTTCCTATGCAATATTGCTCTTTACAGCATTGGACCTTGCTTCCATCACCAGTCACATCACCATCACCATCACATCCACAACTAGGCATTGTTTTCGCTTTGGGCACATACCTCACTGGGTGTTGCTTTTGTTTTTGCTTTAATCCATTCATTAAAATGACTGAATCAGAATATGAACTGTTCAAATTTCCAGGAAATGTGATTTTTTTTTTTAAAAGCAGGCTGTTCAAAGTGGCTTTTAGTGTAGTTTCCTTTACTTTCTCCTCTAAAAAGAAAAAAAAAATTAAATCATCTTCATTATAAAGTATTTTTATGGGAGGAACATCCACTCACATTATAGAAAAGCAGCCATGACATAAATCATTAGACACACTCACAGTCCAAAGTGAGTTATAAGAATGTGGGCACATAGAAAAACAGGGTACATAGAAGTAGTTAAGTCATCATTCAGGGGAGCTTTCTGGAGAAGAATCATGCTTCACCTAGGAAAGTTGTCACTTAGTCGTGTCCAACTCTATGTCACCCCATGGACTGTAGCCCACCAGGCTCCTCTGTCCATGAGATTTCCTAGGCAAGAATACTGGAGAGTGTTTCCATTTTCTTCTCCAGGGGATCTTCCCGAACTAGGGATCTAACCCAGGTCTCCCACGTTGTGGGCAGACTCTTTACCGACTGAGCCACCAGGGAAGCCGCTCACCTAGGAAAGAGCCTATCAGAATCTTAGTGGATTATAAAAAGGGACTGGCAAGGTCATCTTAAAAAACGTCCCTAATGGATCTGATATGCTCACCTTGGAAGGCAGTCACAGTTGGGATGGAGGAGTATTTTCTTGATTCTGACAGATATTCAAAGTCCACATTGCATCAAACTACAGAAAGTCTTGTAGAAAAGGGATCGAAGTGTCAGATACCACGTTAGACTTTCAACATGATTAGCCTATTTAACCTTTTATATACTTCTCACCAAAAAAGATGAGAAATACTAAGCAAACCTCACTTAGAGAAGTTACTCATTTGCTCTGCCTTAAATACGTTCCAAAGTAGTTTAAGAATATTTCATTTTTGTTGTTGGTGTTGAAAAATGAGAATATATTTGAAATATATTGAAATATATATTCACAAGTTGCTTACTAAACTTAAACCAGTAATTAGTGGAATACAACTGTACATTTCTCTAACATCACATCTGGAGACAAAGAACTTATATATAATTCCTTAAAAGTGACAGTCTAAGCCCTCAAACTGTTTTGATAGCTATAATTTAAGAAACATCAATGGTCCAAATTGTATAAAACTCATAAATTACTCCTAGAAATAGTCTTTTGTGGTACTGCTGACAGAGCTTTCACACAGAGGAAACCTGTGTGTAGACTCAAAACATTTTTTTCCGCAAAATTCTTTTATATACTTTTGTAAAGTTTCCAAGGGGTGTGGGGGGCAAGCACAACACAAAACAGTTCTGAACCACTGCAACTCAGCCAGGGTTAATGAGAATGCTCTCCCTCGGTCCTCTGAGGCATCAGGTGGTGACAAATTGAAGGCATCCCAACCAACATGCACCAGGTATTAATATGCCCTTTGCACAGGACTTAGTTTTAAATGAAGCAACCACAATCAGGTGTTTGCTGCAAATCACCCTCCTATAAACGTTATTAACATTGCAACCTGCTTGACACATCCTCTCACTGTGTTTACAACCTAAGGGAAATAGAACATAAAATGAAAACATTTTCTTGTCAGGGTCAGGCTACAGTAATTAATTTTATTCTTCACCATTAAAGGTTTTTATTTTTTTCCTGTTATTGTTTGTTTTTTGCTTTTGCAGATTATTTTCCATGGGAGTTTGTCACCAGCTGACTCTCCACAGGCTTTATTGATATGTAAAGAACAAGAGCATTTTAAACCAGAGCTATTTCCATAGCTATAAACAATTAAAGAGGCACTGTAACAATGTGGTGGTACTATTGGAATCAAAATACTCAATAGCACAAACAAAAGGAAATGGAGTCCTTAGTGGCTTGACATTCCTAAAGAGAATTACCCATTCTTTTGGAAAAATCCATCTAAACCAGGACTTCTGAAGGTGAACAAACAGTTCTATGAGAAGTGTTTCTAAGAGACTTCTATGTGGGAGGCAGGACAAATAGTTTTAAAATACAGAAAAATGCCATTTAAATTCTGGGATCAAGAACAACCTTAAACATTTATAAGAACATTTGTATCATTAATTATTTAATGGATAAATGTGTATCAAATCTTCTTTAACTGCTTTTAAATTTAAAAAATAAAATTACTTTTGAGACAAAGTCTCACCTGAATAATAAAATGTTAAACTATTCAGGCAATTTTCCATCACTGCTTTAGATGTCATCCTTCAGACAAAGGGCAAATACAGAATAATAGAAGAAAATCCCAGCAGGTAGAGAATTGGAGAGGATGGTTCAGACTGCTATCCAAGCGGCAGTGTGGGATACACAGCAGACATCTAGGAAGAGAAGCAGAACCCAGTGGAAAGGACTTGGAAAATAAAATCTTCAGCAGAAATAAAGGTGCTGAGTGGGGAACACCAAAGGGCTGCAGACACAGAGAAGAGTGGGGATTCTTTGGTGGTATTTTTTACTGTTTATCTGTGGTTGAGATCTCTGTCCAAAATTTATATATATATACACGCATGTGTATGAATGGATATATGTATGTACATATATCCACACCCATCTTTTTTTTTTTTTTGATAGTGAGAAGTGAGCCCGAAAATCACCTTGGAATCACTGGAAACAGTCCGTCTGAAAGGGTTTGTGTAGGTTCCTTGACATAACTCAAAAAGGACAAATTATTTGCAAGGTATAATTATTTCCTTAGAAGTTACCCAAGACCTACAGATCCTTGAAGGAGGAAGAACAGTGATTCTGGGCATGTGAAATGGCCTGTTAGAGAAGTAGTCCTTGTTCCCAGTGAGGCTTTATAAGAGAACTGACACACAGCTCTGCAGTTTTGGAAGAGCAGGCCTGGTGCAGGCCTAGTCACCCTTAATACCAAGGGCCTGGGATCATCATGCCCCATAGGAAAATGGGGCTTGTGTGCTTCTGGACTGGGATGGGTAGAGCTCTTATTACCATAGAGGACCAGCATTTTCTCTCAGATCTTATTCTGACATGATAGAATAAAACAGATAAAAAATAAACAAGTGTATTGCAAATTGCAGTGTAAAAACTGTTTATTGAAACTTCTGTGTTAGTTCATACTCACACACAGGCCCCTAAACCAATGCACAGATCATTAAAAAAATACTAAAAATGCTGCTCAGCTTTTTACACCAGGAAGTCTAAATGCTGGGTCATATG
Source organism: Oryx dammah (assembly GCF_014754425.2). Taxonomy (NCBI): domain Eukaryota; kingdom Metazoa; phylum Chordata; class Mammalia; order Artiodactyla; family Bovidae; genus Oryx; species Oryx dammah. The sequence continues at coordinate 106,346,998 of NW_024070211.1, read as the reverse complement.
CAGTGTTTGTGTTTGAATACTGTGTTCTAAAATGATGAAGTAGACAACTGTTTTAAAGAGGTGGGTTAACTTCTCAGAATTCCTTCATTTTCTGACACATTAATTTTGCAGCTAGTAACCAAACTGTAATGAATGCTAATTATGCATTCTTAATATTTTAATGATGCTAAGAGAAAATGTGACATTATAATAATTCATAGGATATATAATCCTGGACAATCAAATCACACATATACAATGTAAACTTTAGAAGGAAGATATTAAGATATAAAAACATATATAATAAATTCTAAACTAAAAATAAAGAAGTCTTACCAGCATACAAAGGAAGACATATGAAGAGAGAAGATCTGACTCACTCTCAAGTAAGTAATCAGGTCCCAGGACTCAAAGAAACCATTTTCTGATAATCCAGATATTATAACTTAGATGAGCTTGAGACAATGTTTGTTACTTTTTGATCTGAAAAGATTATTCAAACATAAGAAATACATTAGAATACTTCTGCTCTGAAGCCATAAGACAATATCAAAATAAGTATCTCCATAACACTAAATAAAGTTTAAAGACAAAATATAGAAACAGTATTCAACATATGTTGCCAAAGATTTTGAATAAATTAAGAATGACTATATTAATGTTTGGTAATCACTGTTTAAAGATTAAGAAAATTATGTTTGGTTTTATGAAATAAAGTTGTTTATAAATGTTTTATAAATTGACTATTAAGCTATATACACACACAAATACAGAATCTCAATGTATAGTCCTTATACGTTAAAGAGAAATTTAGCAAATACTAGGATTATTGAGGAGAAGGCAATGGCAACCCACTCCAGTACTCTTGCCTGGAAAATCCCATGGACGGAGGAGCCTGGTAGACTGTAGTCCATGGGGTCGCAAGGAGTCGGATACAACTGAGCGACTTCACTTTCACTTTTCACTTTCATGCATTGGGGAAGGAAATGACAACCCACTCCAGTGTTCTTGCCTGGGGAACCCCAGGGATGGGGAAGCTTGGTGAGCTGCTGTCTCTGGGGTCGCAGAGAGTCGGACACAACTGAAGTGACTTAGAAGCAGCAGGATCATTAAAAGCAAGAGAGTTCCAGGAAAACATCTATTTCTGCTTTATTGATTATGCCAAAGCCTTTGACTGTGTGGATTACAAAAAACTGAAAAATTCTGAAAGAGATGGGAATACCAGACCACCTGACCTGCCTCTTGAGAAACCTATACGCAGGTCAGGAAGCAACATTTAGAATTAGACATGGAAAAACACACTGGTTCCAAATAGGAAAAGGAGTACATCAAGCCTATATATTGTCACCCTGTTTATTTAACTTATATGCAGAGTACACCATGAGAAACACTGCGCTGGATGTAGCAAAAGATGGAATCAAGAGTGCCGGGAGAAATATCAATAAGCTCAGGTATGCAGATGACACCACCCTTATGGCAGAAAGTGAAGAGGAATTAAAAAGCTTCTTGATGAAAGTGAAAGAGGAGAGTGAAAAAGTTGGCTTAAAACTCAACATTCAGAAAACTAACATCATGGCATCTGGTCCAATCACTTCATCGGAAACAGATGAGAAAACAGTGGAAACAGTGTCAGACTTTCTTTTGGGGGGCTCCAAAATCACTGTAGATGGTGACTGCAGCCATGAAATTAAAAGACGCTTACTCCTTGGAAGGAAAGTTTTGACCAACCTAGATAGCATATTCAAAAGCAGAGACATTACTTTGCCAACAAAGGTCCGTCTAGTCAAGGCTATGGTTTTTCCAGTAGTCATGTATGGATGTGAGAGTTGGACTGTGAAGAAAGCTGAGCACGAAGAATTGATGCCTTTGAACTGTGGTGTTGGGGAAGACTCTTGAGAGTCCCTTGGACTGCAAAGAGATCCAACCAGTCCATTCTGAAGGAGATCAGCCCTGGGTGTTCATTGGAAGGACTTATGCTTAAGCTGAAACTCCAATACTTTGGCCACCTCCTGCGAAGAGTTGACTCATTGGAAAAGACCCTGATGCTGGGAGGGACTGGGGAGTAGGAGGAGAAGGGGATAACAGAGGATGAGATAGTTGGATGGCATCAACAACTCGATGGACATGAGTTTGGGTAAACTTCGGAGTTGGTGATGGACAGGGAGGCCTGGCGTACTGAGATTCATGGGGTTGCAAAGAGTCAGACACAACTCAGCGACAGGACTGAACTGAAACAGTTTATATGCTTACATTTACTTTAATGTTTTTCAAATTTTAAAAAAATGAATATACACGTTAAGTTAAATGAAAAAATCAGAGTTGGGTTGAACAAGAGTATTATCTCATCCCAAGTTAGTTAGTTCAGTCGCTCAGTGGTGTCCGACTCTTTGCGACCCCATGAATCACAGCATGCCAGGCCTCCCTGTCCATCACCAACTCCCAGAGTTCACTCAGACTCGCGTCCATCGAGTCAGTGATGCCATCCAGCCATCTCATCCTCTGTCGGCCCCTTCTTCTCCTGCCCCCAGTCCCTCCCAGCATCAGAGTCTTTTCTAATGAGTCAACTCTTCGCATGAGGTGGCCAAAGTACTGGAGTTTCAGCTTCAGCATCATTCCTTCCAAAGAAATCCCAGGGCTGATCTCCTTCAGAATGGACTGGTTGGATCTCCTTGCAGTCCAAGGGACTCTCAAGAGTCTTCTCCAACACCACAGTTCAAAAGCATCAATTCTTCAGTGCTCAGCCTTCTTCACAATCCAACTCTCACATCCATACATGACAAACCACCCACCAAATCCTACTTGCCTTGGCTAATCTATGAGCGGTTTAGCACATGCATTTTCATACCTCTTCCTTGCTCATCCAAACACACAAGTAAATACACACCTCCACAGAAGTTTGTTTCCAGAATTGACTCACACTATATACTGAATACCTTGAGTCTGTAATCTGTCTCATTTTTCACTTAAAATAGCTACTTACATATATCAGTAGATATATATCAAGCATTCATTTAAAACATTAGCTTCCCTAATTAACTCATGAGAGCACAAAAATATGAACATTTAATTTAAATGGAATGATGCCAATGTGTGCTTTTTTAAAAAGTTAGATCTATTTGTTCCTGTTTCCTCTCTCTCTCTCTCTCTCTTTTTTTTTTTTGTTTTTGTTTTTGCATTTTGTGCTCCTCTCTTCCCTTGGTTCCAATACTCTCCACCTTCCATCTACCCAACGGTGACACAATTAATAGCCTGATATAGATCATAAAATGACATGATGCTTTGAAAGTGCTAGAGAGGTTAAATTGCAATGAAGTACAAGGTATTAGAAAAATATACTATAATTATTAGATTTTAATTATAATAATTTATTTAAAATGTTCTTATAAATTAAAGCCTGAATTTTGCTAAAATAATCTGAACTATAAGACAAAATAGTAATTAAAATATATTCTCTACATTCTACATGATTAAAAAAGGATGATGTAAAAAGTACTTGAGTAAAAATGGTTTCTAAACTTGAGATGCAAAAATTTTAATGCTATGAGAGAGATGCCAAATTGCATCTGTTTCTGGAGGGAGAAAGACAGTTTACTTTCAATTCTTAGCTTAGCAGGCACAGAGAGAAAACACCAGGATTTGTGCCTCTGGCCACTCAAGTTTGGAAGTCTGACTTCAGTTTGGAAGCTAAGTTTTTCCAACTACTTGCACATTACCTAATTTTAAAGCCACACAGAGCATAAGAGATCATCTAGTTCAACTGGGTTTTTTTTTGTTTGTTTTTTGTTTTTAAGACAGGGAAATTAGGGCCCAGAGAGATTAAGAAAGCTTGTCTAAGGTTTCATAGTTAATAAAAGGCAATGCTGGGACTCAGACTAAAGTCTTTGCTTTCAGTCCAGAAATATTTGTTTTCTCTATATTTTCTTTGTAACCCTGAACTGAAATCTCAGTGACAATGAAAATCATTTAAGAATCTGCTCATATGTGCGGTCCTAAGATGGCGGAGGAACAGGATGGGGAGACCAACTTCTCCCTCACAAATTCATCAAAAGAACATTTCAACGCTGAGTAAACTTCACAAAACAACTTCTGAATGCTGGTAGAGGACATCAGGCACCCAGAAAAGCAGATCATTGTCTTCAAAAACAGTGAACCTCTCTGGGTGTCCCTCAGTGTGGAGAAACATTTCATCTCTAACCTAGATGTTTTATCATCAGTGCTGTATAGATGGAGAATTCTTGAGGCTACTCTAAGAATAAAACTGAAAACCAGAAGCAGGAGGCTTTAGTCCAAATCTTGAGAACATCAGAGAACTCCTGACTCCAGGGAACATTAATCGATAGGAACTCATCAAACACCTCCATACCTACACTGAAACCAAGCACCACCCAAGGGCCAACAAGTTCCAGAGCAAGACATACCACACAAATTCTCCAGCAACACAGGAACACACCCCTGAGCTTCAATATACAGGCAGCTCAAAGTTACTCCAAAACCATTGACATCTCATAACTCATTACTGGACACTTCATTGCACTCCAGAGAGAAGAAATCCAGCTCCAGCCACCAGAACTCTGACACAAGCTTCCCTAACCAAGAAACCTTGACAAGCCACTGATACAACCCCACCCACAGTGAGGAAACTCCATAATGAGAACTCCACAAACTGCCAGAATACAGAAAGGCCACCTCAAACGCAGCAATATAACCAAGATGAAGAGACAGAGGAATACTCAGCAGGTAAAGGAACAGGAGAAATGCCCACCAAACCAAAGAGGAAGAGATAGGGAATCTACCTGAGAAAGAATTCCAAATAATGATAGTGAAAATGATCCAAAATCTTGAAATCAAAATGGAATCACAGATAAATAGCCTAGAGACAAGGATTGAGAAGATGCAAGAAAGGTTTAACAAGGACCTAGAAGAAATAAAAAAGAGTCGATATATAATGAATAATGCAATAAATGAGATCAGAAACACTCTGGAGGCAACAAACAGTAGAATAACGGAGGCAGAAGATAGGATTAGTGAAATAGAAGATAGAATGGTAGAAATAAATGAATCAGAGAGGAAAAAGGAAAAACGAATTAAAAGAAATGAGGACAATCTCAGAGACCTCCAGGACAATATGAAACACTCCAACATTCAAATTATAGGAGTCCCAGAAGAAGAAGACAAAAAGAAAGACCATGAGAAAATACTTGAGGAGATAATAGTTGAAAACTTCCCTAAAATGGGGAAGGAATTAATCACCCAAGTCCAAGAAACCCAGAGAGTCCAAAACAGGATAAACCCAAGGCGAAACACCCCAAGACACATATTAATCAAATTAACAAAGATCAAACACAAAGAACAAATATTAAAAGCAACAAGGGAAAAACAACAAATAACACACAAGGGGATTCCCATAAGGATAACAGCTGACCTTTCAATAGAGACTCTTCAGGCCAGGAGGGAATGGCAAGACATACTTAAAGTGATGAAAGAAAATAACCCACAGCCCAGATTACTCTACTCAGTGAGGATTTCATTCAAATATGAAGGAGAAATCAAAAGCTTTACAGACAAGCAAAAGCTGAGAGAATTCAGCACCACCAAACCAGCGCTCCAACAATTGCTAAAGGATATTCTCTAGACAGGAAACACAAAAGGCGTGTATAAACCCAAACCCAAAACAATAAAGTAAATGGCAACGGGGTCATACTTATCAATAATTACCTTAAACATAAATGGGTTGAATGCCCCAACCAAAAGACAAAGACTGGCAGAATGGATACAAAAACAAGACCCCTATATATGTTGTCTACAAGAGACCCACCTAGAAACAAGGACACATACAGACTGAAAGTGAAGGGCTGGAAAAAGATATTCCATGCAAATAGAGGCCAAAAGAAAGCAGGAGTAGCTATACTCATATCAGATAAAATAGACTTTAAAACAAAGGCTGTGAAAAGAGACAAAGAAGGCCACTACATAGGTCAAAGGATCAATCCAAGAAGAAGATATAACAATTATAAATATATACGCACCCAACATAGGAGCACCGCAATATGTAAGACAAATACTAACAAGTATGAAAGGGGAAATTAACAATAACACAATGACAGTGGGAGACTTTAATACCCCACTCACACCTATGGACAGATCAACTAAACAGAAAATTAACAAAGAAACACAAACTTTAAATGATACAAGAGACCAGTTAAACCTAATTGATATCTATAGGACATTTCACCCTAAAACAATGAATTTCACCTTTTTTTCTCAAGTGCTCACAGAACCTTCTCCAGGATAGATCACATCCTGGGCCATAAATCTAGCCTTGATAAATTCAAAAAAATTGAAATTATTCCAAGCATCTTTTCTGACCATAATGCATTAAGATTAGATCTCAATTACAGGAGAAAAACTGATAAAAATTCCAACATATGGAGGCTGAACAACACGCTGCTGAATAACCAACAAATCACAGAAGAAACCAAAAAAGAAATCAAAATATGCATAGAAACTAATGAAAATGAAAACACAGCAACCCAAAATCTGTGGACACTATAAAAGCAGTGCTAAGGGGAAAGTTCATAGCAATACAGGCATACCTCAAGAAACAAGAAAAAAGTCAAATAAATAACCTAACTCTACACCTAAAGCAACTAGGAAAGGAAGAAATGGAGAACCCCAGAGTTAGTAGAAGGAAAGAAATCTTAAAAATTAGGGCAGAAAGAAATGAAAAAGAAACAAAAGAGACCATAGCAAAAATCAACAAAGCTAAAAGCTGGTTCTTTGAAAGGATAAATAAAATTGACAAACCATTAGCCAGACTCATCAAGAAACAAAGGGAGAAAAATCAAATCAATAAAATTGGAAATGAAAATGGAGAGATCACAACAGACAACACAGAAATACAAAGGATCATAAGAGACTACTATCAGCAATTATATGCCAATAAAATGGACAACGTGGAAGAAATGGACAAATTCTTAGAAAAGTACAACTTTCCAAAACTGAACCAGGAAGACATAGAAAATCTTAACAGACCCATCACAAGCATGGAAATTGAAACTGTAATCAGAAATCTTCCAGCAAACAAAAGCCCAGGTCTAGATGGCTTCACAGCTGAATTCTACCAAAAATTTAGAGAAGAGCTAACACATATCCTACTCAAACTCTTCCAGAAAATTGCAGAGGAAGGTAAATTTCCAAACTGATTCTATGAGGCCACCATCACCCTAATACCAAAACCTGACAAAGATGCCACAAAAAAAGAAAATTACAGGGCAATATCACTGATGAACATAGATGTAAAAATCCTTAACAAAATTCTAGCAATCAGAATCCAACAACACATTAAAAAGATCATACATCATGACCAAGTGGGCTTTATCCCAGGGATGCAAGGATTCTTCAATATCTGCAAATCAATCAATGTAATTCATCACATTAACAAATTGAAAAATAAAAGCTATATGATTATCTCAATAGATGCAGGGAAAGCCTTTGACAAAATTCAACATCCACTTATGATAAAAACTCTCCAGAAAGCAGGAATAGAAGGAACATACCTCAACATAATAAAACTTATATATGACAAACCCACAGCAAACATTATCCTCAATGATGAAAAATTGAAAGCATTTCCCCTAAAGTCAGGAAGAAGACAAGGATGCCCACTTTCACCGCTACTATTCAACACAGTTTTGGAAGTTTGGGCCACAGCAATCAGGGCAGAAAAAGAAATAAAAGGAATCCAGACTGGAAGAGAAGAAGTAAAACCCTCACTGTTTGCAGATGACATGATTCTCTACATAGAAAACCCTAAAGACTCCACCAGAAAATTACTAGAACTAATCAACGAATAGAGTAAAGTTGTAGGATATAAAATCAACACACAGAAATCCCTTGCATTCCTATACACTAATAATGAGAAAGTAGAAAAAGAAATTAAGGAAACAATTCCATTCACCATTGCAACAAAAAGAATAAAATACTTAGGAATATATCTACCTAAAGAAACTAAAGACCTATATATAGAAAACTATAAAACACTGATGAAAGAAATCAAAGAGGACACTAATAGATGGAGAAATATACCATGTTCATTGGTCAGAAGAATCAATATAGTGAAAATGAGTATACTGCCCAAAGCGATCTACAGATTCAATGCAATCCCTATCAAGCTAAGTTCAGTTCAGTCGCTCAGTCATGTCCGACTCTTTGCGACCCCATGAATCGCAGCACACCAGGCCTCCCTGTTCATCACCATCTCCTAGAGTTCACTCAGACTCACGTCCATCGAGTCAGTGATGCCATCCAGCCATCTCATCCTCTGTCGTCCACTTCTCCTCCTGCCCCCAATCCCTCCCAGCATCAGAGTTTTTTCCAATGAGTCAACTCTTCTCATGAGGTGGCCAAAGTACTGGACTTTCAGCTTTAGCATCATTATTCTTTCCAAAGAAATCCCAGGGTTGATCTCCTTCAAAATGGACTGGTTGGATCCCCTTGCAGTCCAAGGGACTCTCAAGAGTCTTCTCCAACACCACAGTTCAAAAGCATCAATTCTTTGGCGCTCAGCCTTCTTCACAGTCCAACTCTCACATCCATACATGACCACAAGAAAAACCATAGCCTTGACTAGATGGACCTTAGTTGGCAAAGTAATGTCTCTGCTTTTGAATATGCTATATAGGTTGGTCATAACTTTTCTTCCAAGGAGTAAGCATCTTTTAATTTCATGGCTGCAGTCACTATCTGCAGTGAGAGGTATTTTTCACAGAGCTAGAACAAACACTTTCACAATTTGTTTGGAAATACAAAAAACCTCAAATAGCCAAAGCAATCTTGAGAAAGAAGAATGGAACTGGAGGAATCAACCTGCCTGACTTCAGGCTCCACTACAAAGCCACAGTCATCAAGACAGTATGGTACTGGCACAAAGACAGAAATATAGATCAATGGAACAAAATAGAAAGCCCAGAGATAAATCCACACACCTATGGACACCTTATCTTCGACAAAAGAGGCAAGAATATACAATGGATTAAAGACAATCTCTTCAACAAGTGATGCTGGGAAAACTGGTCAATCACTTGTAAAAGAATGAAACTAGAGCACTTTCCAACACCATACACAAAAATAAACTCAAAATGGATTAAAGATCTAAACGTAAGACCAGAAACTATAAAACTCCTAGAGGAGAGCATAGGCAAAACACTCTCCAACATAAATCACAGCAGGATCCTCTATGACCCACCTCCCAGAATATTGGAAATAAAAGCAAAAATAAACAAATGGGATCTAATTAAAATTAAAAGCTTCTGCACTACAAAGGAAACTAAGCAAGGTGAAAAGACAGCCTTTGGAATGGAAGAAATTAATAGCAAATAAAGCAACTGACAAACAGCTCATCTCAAAAATATACAAGCAACTCCTGCAGCTCAATTCCAGAAAAATAAATGACCCAATCAAAAAATGAGCCAAAGAACTAAATAGATATTTCTCCAAAGAAGACATACAGATGGCTAACAAACACATGGAAAGATGCTCAACATCACTCATTATCATGGAAATGCAAATCAAGACTACAATGAGGTACCATTTCACACCAGTCAGAATGGCAGCGATCCAAAAGTCTACAAGCAATAAATGCTGGAGAGGGTGTGGAGAAAAGGGAACCTTCTTACATTGTTGGTGGGAATGCAAACTAGTACAGCCACTATGGAGAACAGTGTGGAGATTCCTTAAAAAACTGGAAATAGAACTGCCTTATGACCCAGCAATCCCACTGCTGGGCATAAACACTGAGGAAACCAGAATTGAAAGAGACACGTGTACCCCAATGTTCATTGCAGCACTGTATATAATAGCCAGGACATGGAAGCAACCTAGATGTCCATCAGCAGATGAATGGATAAGAATGCTGTGGTACATATACACTATGGAGTATTACTCAGCCATTAAAAAGAATACATTTGAATCAGTTCTAATGAGGTGGATGAAACTGGAGTCGATTATACAGAGTGAAGTAAGCCAGAAAGAAAAACACCAATACAGTATACTAACACATATATATGGAATTTAGAAAGATGGCAATGATAATCCTGTATGCAAGACAGCAAAAGAGACACAGATGTATAGAACAGACTATTGGACTCTGTGGGAGAGGGAGAAGGAGAGGGTGGAATGATTTGGGAGAATGGCATTGAAACCTGTATACTATCATGTAAGAAACGAATTGCTAGTCTAGGTTCTATACAGGATACAGGATGCTTGGGACTGGTGCACTGGGATGACCCAGAGAGATGATATGGGGAGGGTGGTTGGAGGGGGGTTCAGGATTGGGAACTCATGTACACCTGTGGCGGATTCATGTCAATGTATGGCAAAACCAACACAGTATTGTAAAGTAAAAATAAATAAATAAATAAAAATTTAAAAAAATTACAAATAGAAAAAGAAAAAAGAATCTGCTCATAATACTATAGTCTCTTAGGAATAAAGATTTCCCTCAGGCCAATGGTTGATAATGACAGAATCCTTTGGAGATGACATGAATACCCACCACCTGTACTGTTGTGAGAGCAGGTGATGGCTACTGTCAACTCTTGGCAATATAGATTCTAGAATGGCAATTTCCAGTGTTAATGTGAGTCAATGACAGCACCCTACTATTCCTAAAAATTTGTAAAAGTCACTACATTAAAATTTTTTTAGCTTCAAATATAAGTTCATCATACTCCTTTGAGTTCCTGAAATCAACACGTGGAAAGTCAGCCTATAGTCAGCACACAGAAAGTAACACATGCGAATATACACAAAAACACACAAAGATGCCAGGATTTTTACTCACTTATTTTTTATACTTCAACTCTTTGCAGAATGGCCTATAACAAAAATAGTAGCATGGGTTTTATATTTCAGAAAATAAAGACTTAAGAGTTTCATCCAACCATATGGTTGTGTGTGGTTAGTCGCTCAGTTGTGTCCAACTCTTTGCGACACCATGGACTACAGCCTGCTGGGCTCCTTAGTTCATGAGGATTCTCAAGGCAAGAGTACTGGAGAGGGTTTCCATGCCATCCTCCAGGGGATCATCCCAACCCAGGATTCGAACCAGGATCTCTTCTTTTACCAGCTGAGCTATCAGAGAAGATCCAGACTTCCCTAACCATAACTAACCATTCAGTTCAGTTCAGTCATTCAGTTCGTGTCCGACTCTTTGCGACTCCATGGACTGCAGCATACCAGGCTTCTCTGTCTTTCACCAACTCCCAGGGCTTGCTCAAACTCATGTCCATCAAATTGGTGATGCCATCCAACCATCTCATCCTCTATCGTCCCCTTCTCCTCCTGCCTTCAATCTTCCAGGCATGAGGGTCTTTTCCAATAAGTCAGTTCTGTGTCAGGTGGCCAAAGTTTTGGAGTTTCAGCTTCAGTCTTTCCAATGAATATTCAGGACTGATTACCCTTAGTGATCAGTTTGATTACTGGCTTGATCTCCTTGCAGACCAAGGGACTATCAAGAGTCTTTTCCAACACAAGAGTTCAAAAACATGAATTCTTCAGTGCTCAGCTTTCCTTGTAGTCCAACTTTCACATCCATACATGACTACTGGAAAAACCACAGCCTTGACTAGATGGACCGTTGTTGGCAAAGTAATGTCTCTGCTTTTTAATATGCTGTCTAGGTTAGTCATAGCTTTTCTTCCAAGGAGCAAGCGTCTTTTCATTTCATGGCTACACCCACAATCTACAGTGATTTTGGACCCCCCAAAATAAAATATGTCACTATTTCCACTGTTTCCCCATCTATTTGCCATGAAGTGATGGGACCAGATGCCATGATCTAAATTTGTTAAATGTTGAAATTTAGCCAACTTTTTCACTCTCTTCTTTCACTTTCATCAAGAAGCTCTTTATCTCCTCTTCACTTTCTGCCATAAGGGTGGTGTCATCTGCATATCTGAGGTTATTGATATTTCTCCCAGCAATCTCGATTCCAGTTTGTGCTTCATCCAACCCAGTATTTCTCATGATGTACTCTGCATAGTCATAGTCATAAGTTGCTCAGTCATGTCCAACTCTTTGCGACCCCATGGACTGTAAACCTACCAGGCTCCTCTGTCCATGGGATTTTCCAGGCAAGAATACTGGAGTGGGTTGCCATTTCCTTCTCCAGGAGATCTTCCCAACCCAGCGATTGAACCCAGTTCTCCCGCATTGTAGGCAGACGCTTTACCATCTGAGCCACCAGGGAAGTCTCTGCATAGAAGATACTCTGCATAGAAGATAAATAAGCAGGGTGACAATATACAGCCTTGACATACTCCTTTCCCAATTTGGAACCATTCTGTTGTTCCATGTCCGGATATAACTATTGCTTCCTGACCTGCATATAGATTTCTGAGGAGGCAGGTCAGGTGGTCTGGTATTCTCATCTCTTGAAGAATTTTCCACAGTTTGTTGTGATCCACATAGTCAAAGGCAAAGTTCCAGTCAATAAAGAGGAAGTAGATGTTTTTCTGGAACTCTCTTGCTTTTTCTATGATCAATGGATGTTGATAATTTGATCTCTGGTTCCTCTGCCTTTTCTATATCCAGCTTGAAAATCTGGAAGTTCACAGTTCATGTACTGTTGAAGCCTGGCTTGGAGAATTTTGAGCATTACTTTTCTTGCGAGTGAGATGAGTACAATTGTGCAGTAGTTTGAGCATTCTTTGGCATTGCCTTTCTTTGTGGCTGCAATGAAAACTGACTTTTTCCAGTCCTGTAGCCACTGCTGAGTTTTCCAATTTTGCTGGCATATTGAGTGCAGCACTTTCACAGCATCATCTTTCAGGATTTGAAATAGCGCAACTGAATTTCATCACCTCCACTAGTTTTGTTCATAGTGATGTTTCTTAAGGCCCACTTGACTTCATATTCCAGGATGTTTGGCTCTAGGTGAGTGATCACACCATTATAGTTATCTGGGTCATGAAGATCCTTTATTGTATAGCTCTTCTGTGTATTCTTATCACCTGTTAATATCTTCTGCTTCTGTTAGGTCCATACCATTTCTGTCCTTTATTGAGCCCATCTTTGCATGAGATGTTTCCTCAGTATCTCTAATTTTCTTGAAGAAATGTCTAGTCTTTCCCATTCTATTGTTTTCCTCTATTTTTTTGCACTAATCACTGAGGAAGGCTTTCTTATCTCTCCTTGCTATTCTTTGGAACTCTGCATTCAAATGGGTATATCTTTCCTTTTCTCCTTTTCCTTTCACTTCTCTTTTCTCAGCTATTTGTAAGGCCTGCTCAGACAACCATTTTGCCTTTTTGCATTTCTTTTTCATGGGGATGGTCTTGATCACTGCTTCCTGTACAATGTCATGAACCCCCATCCATAGTTCTTCAGGCACTCTGCCTATCAGATCTAATCCCTTGAATCTATTTGTCACTTCCACTGTATAACCATAAGGTATTTGATTTAGGTCATAGCTGAATGGTCTAGTAGTTTTCCCTACTTTCTTCAATTTAAATCTGAATTTGGCAATAAGGAGTTCATGATCTGAGCCACAGTCAGCTCCTGGTCTTGTTTTTGCTGATTGTATAAAGCTTCATCATCTTTTGCTGCAAAGAATATAATCAATCTGACTTCAGTATTGACATTCTGGTGATGTCCATGTGTAGAGTCTGGTTAAAAAAAGCAGTTTCTACCCAAGATTGTCCTCACTCTATTACCAATTACAAATATTTATGGCTACTATTGGGAAATGATACAGATGAAAATCAGTAAAGGGAAAAAATATGTAGGGCAGAGTTCAGGAAAATGTGTTCAGTTCACAAAATGAGGAGCTTCTGTTGTCCTCTCCCCATACAGTCATGGACATATTTCCTTGCTGGTACTAATGTGGGACAATACACACAGCATATTGCCAACCAGGGATGCTCACATAAGCCTCAGTGATCAGAGCTTCATTATGTGGACATGATTATTTGATTGCCCATTTGGTTCATCTCAGTTTGCAGTTCCTCTGGAGGTCCACTGATACTGCGTGACCCAAAGTTTCCACTCTGTATGACACTATGGATCTCTCTGATGTAGCCAATCTGCTCCTTAAGACTCCAGAGCCCCGAGGCAAACAAAGACATCCCCATCAGGTATGCCATCCCAAGGACTTAGAGATTTCCTTCCAGAAGCCCAGGACAGAGGCCAGAAGTCTTCTCTGGGCAAGATTTAATTCTTTATTACACAGAACTTCTTCTGCTGACAATGTCCAAAAAGAAAGGCTAATTTCAGAATTCTCAATGCTTTGCCCATTAGAATTACCATTTATTTGTATGGTTTCAGACTAAAATTTGCACAGGAAAACTTAAAGGAAGAAACATTTTTCATGGTTCTTCAAAGGTGAAAGGATTTTTATGCTGATGTGATATGACCCTATTAGACAATTTGTTTCCTACAATTCCTCTTAACAGCATCAAAGAAAGAAAACAATCTGATGAGGAACCTGACGGGGTCACTATGTAAAGTACTAAGACAAAAATGAAATGTCAGTAAGTTTTACAAATATAATAAGTAATAGTACAATTAAATTTTAGAAATAAGCCAAAGTTAAAAATGCCTATGTTCTAAAGAATAAGGAGGGATGAAGAACAAACTGTAACTGAAAGATCGATATTTTTCTCTTTTGCAGACAAAACAGCTAACACTGATCTGCAGACAAAGGAAACAGCAGTATGTTGTCTGAGATCATAGCCATACCCTTATCTCTATGTTCTCTTTTGAACAGTAGTGTATATTACAACCAGAACTATATTTTAAGAAAATATAACAATATTGTTTTCTTTGGTCCATAGATGAATAATTACAAATGAAAAAAAATAATTAGAACTATTGTCCCTTTTGTGTATTTAAATTTTCATTGAGGACTTTGTAATAACACAATAAATAGATACCTTCCCAGGTGGCACTAGTGGTAAAGAACCCACCTGCCAGTGCAGGAAACCCAAGAGACTGGGGTTAGATCCCTGAGTCAGGAAGATCTCCTGGAGAAGTGTATGACAACCCACTCCAGTAGTCTTGCCAGGAGAAACCCATGGACAGAGGAGCTTGGTGGGCTGTAGTTCATGGGGTCAAGAAGAATTAGAAACATAATACCAAAATAGAAAACAAATAGTTACTATGCAAAATATTTGAACAGTGACAATTTGTCCAATTATTTTTCAAATGACTATTACATTGCTCTCCAAGGAGATTCAAAGAACTTGTTCAGAAAATGTCCTCCAAATATATCCCTAAAGCTATTAAAAAAAATGTCAAAATTGCATGTGGCTCAATCTAACAATTGAATATTTTAATTAAGAATATATTTTTAGAGCTTGGAAGAAAAATATGTAATGCCACTGTCCATTTAAAGAAGGCTAGCTACCTATATGGACTTCCCTGGAGGCTCAGATGGTAAAGAATTTGCCTGCAATGCAAGAGACCCAGGTCTGACCCCTGGGTCAGAAAGATCTCTTGGGGAAGAGATGGCCACCCACTCCAATATTCTTGTCTGGAAAATTCCATGGACAGAAGAACCTGGTGGGCTACAGTCCATGGGGTCAAAAAGAGTCAGACATGACTGAACAACTTTTACTCACAGCTACCTACATAATATCATAGATAGAACACACAGTAATAGAAAATAGTAATTTTGTTTCTCAATAACTGTGTATTAGAGCTGATCTGATTCAGTCCTAAGAATAATTCTTAAATGAGAAGCATAGGTGGTTTTTTCATTTAAATTTGAACACTAATGGTATCTTGGTCATATTAAAGAATCAAAGTGACAGGGAATGTTGTGTCCCCAATTAAATTTTTTTCAGCTTTTCCCTTGCTTAGGACTGAAAGAAAAAAAGCGCAATATATAGTTTTTGCTTTGTTTAAACATAATGGTAATTCACTAAAAGGAGTAGAGAAAAGGAGGAGAAAGCAAACTGGCTTTATCAGTTGATAGTGAGGCTTATCTGTCTCTCAAACAGACCCAAATTCACCCAATTCAGTACCAAACTCACATTTCTCTTAGAGTAGACTAGTCTCTTTGACTAGATGCCCATTACTTTTTATATATCATGCGACCTAGTTTTTTATTTTCCAACTTTAACCTAATAGCTCATTTTTTTCTGAAATATTCAACTCTCTTGCTTAACCAAAAATTCCATAGAAAGGAAAGATACATTGCTGCTATTGTTCTTAAGACATAAATTTTAAGTCTCTGTAGTAAGAATCTTCCTCTTCTCATATTTAGGCCTTCTTTGAGGACATGTAGGGTCATAAGTGAAAGAGGAGAGTGAAAAAGTTGGCTTAAAGCTCAACATTCAGAAAACTAATCATGGCATCTGGTCCCACCACTTCATGGCAAATAGATGGGGAAACAGTGGACAGTGTCAGACTTTGTTTTTTGGGGCTCCAAAATCACTGCAGATGATGATTGCAGCCATGAAATTAAAAGATGCTTACTCCTTGGAAGGAAACTTATGACCAACCTACACAGCATATTCAAAAGCAGAGACATTACTTTGCCAACAAAAGGGCATCTAGTCAAGGCTATGGTTTTCCCAGTGGTCGTGTATGGATGTGAGAGTTGGACTGTGAAGAAAGCTGAGCATGAAGAATTGATGCTTTTGAACTGTGGTGTTGGAGAAGACTCTTGAGAGTCCCTTGGACTGCAAGGAGATCCAACCAGTCCATCCTAAAGGAGATCAGTCCTGGGTGTTCATTGGGAGGACTTATGCTTAAGCTGAAACTCCAGTACTTTGACCACCTCATGGAAAGAGTTGACTCATTGGAAAAGACCCTGATGCTGGGAGGGATTGTGGGGAGGAGGAGAAGGGGACAACAGAGGATGAGATGGCAGGATGGCATCACCAACTCAATGGACATGAGTTTGGGTAGACTCCAGCAGTTGGTGATGGACAGGGAGGCCTAGCATGCTGCAATTCATGGGGTCGCAAAGAGTCGGACACAACTGAGTGACTGAACTGAACTGAGGGTCATTTAGGAATATAGAGCACAGAATTCAGGTTCAAATCTACATCCAATACTTATTATTGTTTTAGTTTTCAGGATTACAGTTTCAGAGTGTCATTTTCTCAGAGTATCCATTTTCTCCTTTTTAAAGTAAGGTTACTAATAACTTCCTTGCAAGTTCACAGTGAGGATTAAGCAAAGCAACATACGCCTCCTCTTTGGTATAATGTTCTTATAGTAGAATCAAAGCCACAGCCTAAGGTATGGCAACCTGGAAGAATATCTTCTCTGTTTCTTGATTAGAATGCTTTATAGATTCAGACATAATTCCAATGGATACTGGACCAGAAGACAAATATGAATGGTTACTACTTGCCTGCACTCAGAATTGTCCTTTACCTTTGTCCACTAAGCCTTTAATCCAAAGTACTATCCATGGTCCCAGCTTTCCAAACAATAAATTTTTTTCTGAACTCTCTCCTCAGAGCTCTACTGATCATTCAAGCTACATCACCTCAGCCTTGCTCTGGTAGGTCTGAATTCTAGTATTAGGAAAAAATCTCTGCTCTAGAAACTCAGCACATGTGTACATGCATGCTCAAGTCATGTTTGACGCTTCACTATCCTGTGGACTGTAGCCTGCCAGGCTTCTCTGTCCATAGGATTTCCCAGGCAAGAATACTGGAATGGGTTGCCATTTCCTTCTCCACAAATCTTCCTGATCCAAGAATTGAACTTGTGTCTCCTGCACTGGCAGGCAGATTCTTTATCACTGGGCCACCTGGAAGCCCTGTGGAAGCTCAGTGACCCCTGTAAATAGGCTTCCAGTTTCCCCAACTCACTAGTTTACCAGGTGCATCTCAACATGTCAAAATCTCAAACTCAACCTAATTTTCATATTACTGTCATTTGTCTTTAAAACCCTTTCCAAAGATGTGATCAGGATCAGAATGACTAAATTATTTTATTTAAATTATTTAATTTCCAACTTTAATAAACTTACTTGCTTAATGCAGTTTCTCAATAACCTTTCCTAGAAAAATAAAGCAATAATCAATCTCTAACACTTGAACACCCCATCAACTTGAGTATATCCTGGACCCTTGCTATCTCATGTTTTAGATCCATAGCTCCTAGTCTGAATTTTGTCTATCATTTGGGTCCCAATAGTTCATATTACTCTTACACAGAGACACTTTGGATTATAATCTCAGATTTGAGGCACTTGGTCAATATCATTGATTGATAAAATGAAGGCAAGCTGGAATGTAGTAAAGCCCATGAAGGTAGAATTACCTGAGACAAATTAGGAATTCCTTTGAGGAGGATGATAGTGCAGGTTACTACTGAGGGCAGTGGTACCACATGACCCAGGAAAGTTCCAACATCAATGAGTCCTTCCCTGGAGCCAACAAATAATTTTTAGAGGAGGAGATTTCTGCAGGACCTCAGCCCACTCATAGTATCTAGAAGTCCTGCTCCACCTGTGATTCTGGAATCTGGAGCTACTGCTATTCTTTAATCAATGTTGTCACCAGTGGTAGGAAGTAGATATAATTTATATAGTTATTGTGTAGTTTTTTTAAAAAAACAGAATACTAAGGAGTTAAGCCTATTTCCAAAACAAAATTCAGTCTTTTTCTAGAAGCTGCCTTTGAAGAAACTGCTCCTCTATGCCATTCATATCCCTCGGCAATGAGACATACTCTCTCATCTTTATTCACAGTTTCTTCACTTGATCAACCCCAATTTGATTTTACCTTCTACAAGTCACTAACCACAGGCATATTCTTCTATTACCCTTGATTTCCAAATAAGTATTGCTATGAGGCAGAGTATGAAGAATTAAAAATCCAAGTAGATTCTTTCCTTCTTTGTTTGTTCTACTTGGAGTGAGGAGGGAAAAAAATATTTTAAAAGGTGTTAAATACAAATGTTTATCAGTTCAGTTCAGTCGCTCAGTCGTGTCCGATGTTTTGCGACCTTATGAATCGCAGCACACCAGGCCTCCCTATCCATCACCAACTCCCAGAGTTTACCCAAACCCATGTCCATTGAGTCAGTGATGCCATCCAACCATCTCATTCTCTGTTGTCCCCTTCTCCTCCTGCCTTCAATCTTTCCCAGCAACAGGATCTTTTCAAATGAGTCAGCTCTTCGCATCAGGTGGCCAAAGTATTGGAGTTTCAGCTTCAAAATCAGTCCTACCAATGAATACCCAGGACTTATCTCCCTCAGGATGGACTGGTTGGATCTCCTTGCAGTCCAAGGGACTCTCAAGAGTCTTCTCCAACATCACAGTTCAAAAGCATCAATTCTTCAGCGCTCAGCCTTCTTTATAGTCCAACTCTCACATCCATACATGATCACTGGAAAAACCATAGCCTTGACTAGACGGACCTTTCTTGACAAAGTAATGTCTCTGCTTTTTAATATGCTGTCTAGGTTGGTCATAACTTTCCTTCCAAGGAGTAAGCGTCTTTTAATTTCATGACTGCAATCACCATCTTCAGTGATTTTGGAGCCCAGAAAAATAAAGTCAGCCACTGTTTCCACTGTTTCCCCATCTATTTGCCATGAATTATCAGTAGTATTATTTTCTATTTAAACTTATATTTATGCTCCAATCAAATTAAAATTAAAGCAATAGAACTAAATTCACTTTTACTTTACTAAAAACCAAGGACAGCAGATTTTTTTCATTATGGAATGAGATATTGACAATGCTTGTTAAAATGAAATCAGTTGCCTTTAAATTTTATGAATAATATGAACATTTCTAATCAAAATAAATTCTAAGCAGACTTAAGAGTCTTCTTAAAGTAGTGTTTAATAGTATCTAAATTTAAATTAGAGAAATAAAAGGTATAAAGAAAATTTATAGATTAAATTTGCATCTCAAAATATAAATCTGTTCTATGTTAAAAATTCAAGTTATTACTTTCTTGCATTTTAAGTTTTCAAATTACTATTTATATCAAAACATACTTTCTTGCCATGGTAAATGCCATCAAGTCAAAATTAAACATTTTTTAAAAAATTCAACATCCTTTCATGATTAAAAATTCTCAACAAAGTAGATGTAGAAGGAACATACCTCAACATAATAACAAATCAACAGCCAACATCATGTTGAATACTGAAAGGGTGAAAACTTTTCCTTTAAGATTATAAATAAGACAAGAATGACTAGTCTCATCACTTCAATATAGTATTGGAAGCCTTAGCCAGAGCAATTAAGAATGAAACAAAAGGCATCCAGTTTGGAAAAGAAGAAATTAAATTGTGTCTGTCAGCAGATTGCATGATCCTATATAGAAAAAATTCTGAAGACTCCACCAAAAATGGTTACAGCTAATCAATGAATTTAATAAAGTTGCAGGATACAGAATCAATATACAGAGATCAGTAGCATTGCTATACACTAACAGTGAACCACATGAAAAAAAGTTTTTTTAAAAAATTCCACTTACAATAGTATCAAAAACAATAAAATTCTTAGGAATAAATTTAACCAAGGCGGTTCAGTTCAGTTCAGTTCAGTTCAGTCACTCAGTCGTGTCTGACTCTTTGCAACCCCATGAATCGCAGCACGCCAGGCCTCCCTGTCTATCACCAACTCCCGGAGTTCACTCAGACTCACGTCCATCGAGTCCGTGATGCCATCCAGCCATCTCATCCTCTGTCGTCCCCTTCTCCTCCTGCCCCCAACCCCTCCCAGCATCAGAGTCTTTTCCAATGAGTCAACTCTTTGCATGAGGTGGCCAAAGTACTGGAGTTTCAGCTTTAGCATCATTCCTTCCAAGGTGGTAAAACAACTCAATACTGAAAACTGTAAAACACTAAGGGAAGAAATTCACAACGGGGAAGAAGACACAAAAGGAAAGATATCCCATGTTCAGACTGGAAGACTTAATATTGTTAAAATGCACATATTACTCAAAGGCATCTAAAGATACAATGCAATGCCCATCAAAATTCCAATGGCAGTTTTTCACAAAATCAGAGCAAACAATACTAAAATCTGTATGGTACCACAAAAGACCCAGACCACTCAAGCAATCTTGAGAAAGAACAAAGCATCATACTTTCTACTGCTAACTATATTACAAAGCTATGCTAATCAAAATAGTATGGTACCAGCATAAAAATTAGACACACCAACCAATGGAACAGAATCAAGAGACCAGAAATAAACTCAAACATGCATGGTCAACTAACATTTGACAACTGTGGGATGGCATACTCTAAGGGCTGAAAGAAAAAGAATGTCAACCATACATCTTTATTCCATCAAAACTATACTTAAAAAATGAGTGAAATATATATCTGAATTGAAACAACAACAACAAAAAAAACAAAAACCTAGAAAATCTGACAGTAGCAGAACTGTCTTACAAGAAATTCTGAAGGAAGTTCTTCAAGTTAAAATGAAATAACACTAGACAGTAACTAGAATCTACATAAAGAATAAAGAACATCATTAAAGTTAACTCCATACACAAATATAAAAGACAATATATATGCATTTTGTTGATAACCCACTTCTTCCTTTGATTTAAAATACAACTGAATAACTTTAAAATCTGTGTTTAATGACTTAATAACATCTAAGGATATAATTTGTATGACATTACTAGCCAAAGAAGAAGAGAGAGAATGGATCTAAGTTTCTGTATAATTCAGAAATTTAGCTGGTATAAACTCAAATTAGATTATCTTGGGAGAAGGAAATGGAAACCCACTCCAGTGTTCTTGCCTGGAGAATCCCAGGGACGGGGGAGCCTGGTTGGCTGCCGTCTATGGGGTCACACAGAGTCAGATATGACCGAAGCAACTTAGCAGCAGCAGCAGCAGCAGCAGATTATCTTAAGATGTTAATTTAAATTGCAAGGCTAACCACTCAGAAACTTGAAACAAATATATAAAAAGAGAGAAATGAAAAGAAACACGGGAATTCTATGGCACATTATAGAATAAATATATGATACACACAAAAAGCAATAATGGAGTAAAATGGAAAAAAGATAAAAAACATTTAGAGAATAAAGTCCAAACTGGTAGACATAAAACCTACATTAGTAATTATATTAAGAATAAATATATTTTTAAATGCTCTAATCAAAAGAAGAGATTGACAGGATAAATAAAACATGATCCAAACATATGGTAAATGTGTATGCATGCATGCTAAGTCACTTCAGTCGTGTCCGATTCTTTGTAACCCTAAGGACTGTAGCCACCAGGCTCCTCTGTCCATGGGATTCCCCAGGCAAGGATACTATAGTGGGTTGTCATACCCTCCTCCAGGGGATCCTCCCGATCCAGGGATTGAACCTGCATCTCTTACATCCCCTGCATTGGCAGGGGGGTTGTTTACCACTAGCACCACTTGATGCTTTGC
Source organism: Oryx dammah (assembly GCF_014754425.2). Classification (NCBI taxonomy): domain Eukaryota; kingdom Metazoa; phylum Chordata; class Mammalia; order Artiodactyla; family Bovidae; genus Oryx; species Oryx dammah. The sequence goes on along the minus strand of NW_024070211.1, from coordinate 106,324,629 downwards.
AATGAGTGAAAACAAATCAACATATCAAAACATATGGTAGACACACATGACAGACACTAACCAAGAGTGAAAGTAAAATCTATAGCTTTAAATGCTTATATTAAAGGAAAATAATCTTAAAGCAATTACCCAGCCTTCCACCTAAAGAAATAAGAAAAGAAAGAGCAGACTAAATTCAAAGCAAGTAGAAGGAGGGAAATAAAGTTTAGAGTGGAAATAAATGAAATGGAGAATAAAACGAGAACAGGAGAAAATATTTTTAAATCATATATCTGATATAGACATATTCTGAATATATAATGAAGCTTCACAAATCTATAATGAAGAGACAGTATTTCAATCCTAAAATGGAGCAAATGATTTAAGAAAGTATTTCTTCACAGATGATACACAAACAGTCGGTAATTTTGTGAAAAGATGCTCAGAATCATTAGTCATCTTTAGAGAAATGCAAATCAAACTCACAACGACATATCATCCCCATCTACGAAGATGTCTAAAATAAAAATGGCAGACAGTAATAAATATTGGGGAGAATGTGTAAACACTTTGAACCCTCATTCTTTGCAAGTGGAAATATGAAATAGTACAGCCTTTGGAAAGGCATTTGGAAATGCCTTTGGAAATTTGGAGAACTTTGGAAAACATTCTGGCACTTTCATCTAAATATTAAAGGTAACCATATGATCCAGCAATTATACTCCTAGTTATATACTCAAAAGAAACTAAAGCATATATCTACACAAAAAGTTACACACTAAAGTTCATAACAGTCAAAGGTGCAAAAAAAAAAAAAAAACCACAAATGCTCAACTGATAAGTGCATAAACAAAATAAAATACATAGTTATTATTTGGTAATAAAAAGGAGTGAAGTACTAATACATATTACAGCAAAGATGAACCTTGAAAATATATTAAGTGTGAGAATCACTCGCAAAAAGTACCACGTGTTGTATGAATCTATCAATATTTATATGAGATGTCCAGAATAGAAAATACTTAAGAGGTGGAAGGTGAATTAGTGTTTTCCAGGCACTGGGGAAAGAGGGAAATGTGAAGTGATAGGTAGGCGGAAAATGAGTGCTTCATTTGGGGAGTGTTGAGAATGTTCTAGAATTAGACAACTGGACTGATGCAAAATTCCATGAAAATACAAAACAACCCAGTGAATTTCATACTTTTAAAGGGTAAATTTTAAAATATGTGAATTATCTCGTTATTCTAAAATGTAAATTGACAAATAAAATACTGAAGTATATATGAAAGGACAATATCCCTTGACCAAGTAGACTTTATGCTAGGATTATCCTCTATGCAAATCCAGAACCACAATTTTATCAGTATATGCAGGACTAATGGCTTTTTTACTTTTAACACACCTGAGATACATTCACAAAGGAGAATATGTCAAAATCATACCATTAATTTACTATGTAAAGTAAAGGAGAATTTCATTCCTAAGTATTTACACAAGAGATGTGAAAATTCACATTAATACAAAAAGTTGATTGTGAATGTACACAGCAAAATATACATATTTTGTTATTTGTAAAAGAAGCAACCTAAATGTCCATTGGCAGACAAATGGATAGGAAAGTTGTGGCACATATACACAATGGAATATTACTCAGCTATAAAAAAGAATGCATTTGAGTCAGTTCTAATAAGGTGGATGAAACTGGAGCCTATTATACAGAGTGAAGTAAGTCAGAAAGAAAAACACCAATGTAGTATATTAACACATATATATACAATTTAGAAAGATGGTAGCAACGACCCTATGTGCAAGACAGCAAAAGAGACACAGATGTAAAGAACAGACTTTTGGACTCTGTGGGAGAAGGCGAGGGTGGGATGATTTTTGAGAATAGCATTGAACATGTATGTCACCATAGGTGAAATAGATGGCCAGTCCAAGTTCGATGTATGAAGCAGGGCACTCAAAGCTGGTGCACTGGGACAACCCTGAGGGATGGGGTGGGGAGGGAGGTGGGAGAGGGGTTCAGGACCAGGAGACACATGTACACCTGTGGCTGATTCATGTCAAAGTATGGCAAAAACCACCACAATATTGTAAAGCAATTAACCTCCAATTAAAATAAATCAATTAATTTTAAAAAAAAAAGACACCAACAAATGCAATCAGCATATCCCTATGTCTCTATATTCTTAATTGCATTCATCTCCTATTGAAAGACAAGTACCTCTGAGGAGAGCAGCATCACACCTTTATCTGATAGTAGATACCATCAGCGAGAATGGAAAGAATTTAAGAGTATGGATACCTGAGGGGGCTGTGTGAGATCACCTTCAATAAATAGAGGAACCTATGGAGAAAAGACACATGGCTGCATTGTGACCCTCTATGAAAACTTGCTTTTCTAACATAAGTATCAATATGATGTTCTACCCTGGGGATGGAAAAATAAAAGCTGAGATATTACCACTTTTTATCTTCTCTATGCTAGACTTTTTTGTGTGGATATCATTTATGCCTCTCCTCATTCATATTTTTAGAACATCCTTCCTAATCAATAATTTGTAGCCACACCTAAAATTAATTCCAACTGCCTGTCTTATCTTTGGGTGTAGGCTAGCACAAGGTTTTCATCTGTCTCATTTTCCAGCTCCATGAACTAAAAATAGCATCCATACCTGAAAAGAACAAAAAGAATGTATAAGGCTTGATAACTGATAAGGAAAGGAATGTAATTACCAGAAAGCTGGGGAAAGCAAAATAAAATTAAAATAAAGATAACTTCAAAATAACAACATTCTTTTAAAGAGTCACTTAGAGGGCACTGTGGAATGAAGGCTCATTTATCATCCCCATATTCATCAGCTTATGAAATATTATAGTTTCTAAAAAGGCCAGTCCCTCATAGATACAAAGCCAGAGAATCAATTTTAGAATCAGAAGAAGTAATGGTAGGTATTAGCAATGAGGCACTTTGCAAGTCTTTCAGCTTCTTTCTACCCATTTTTAATGGCAAGGGGGCAAGAGCATATTGTGGACCAAAATAATGTTTTTTTTGTTTTTCTCTTTCCAACAGTATTCCAAAAAAAAATTTTTTTTTTAAATTTAGTGTGGTTTAGAATGAGTTTTTTGGGCTCCAAAATCACTGCAGATGGTGACTGCAGCCATGAAATTAAAAGACACTTACTCCTTAGAAAAAAAGTTATGACCAACCTAGATAGCATATTCAAAAGCAGAGACATTGCCAACAAAGGTCTGTCTAGTCAAGGCTATGGTTTTTCCAGTGGTCATGTATGGATGTGAGAGTTGGACTGTGAAGAAATCTGAGTGCTAAATAATTGATGCTTTTGAACTGTGGTGCTGGAGAAGACTCTTGAGAGTCCCTTGGACTGCAAGGAGATCCAACCAGTCCATCCTAAAGATCAGTCCTGGGATTTCTTTGGAAGGACTGATGCTGAAGCTGAAACTCCAGTACTTTGGCCACCTCATGTGAAGAGTTGACTCATTGGAAAAGACCCTGATGCTGGAAGGGATTGAGGGCAGGAGGAGAAGGGGACAACAAAGGATGAGATGGCTGGATGGCATCACCGACTCGATGGACATGAGTTTGAGTGAACTCTGGGAGTTGGTGGTGGACAGGGAGGCCTGGCATGCTGCAATTCATGGGGTCGCAAAGAGTCAGACACGACTGAGTGACTGAACTGTACTGAACTGAGTTTCCCAATCTATACTCGCTGGAACGCTTTTAGTCCTTAGATAGGAATGATTTTTCTTTCAAGCAGGTTCACTGGTCTTAAGCAAAATTTGAAAACTCAAAATAGTTATTTTGCCGTGATCCAAAGTATGTATACATTCTATGATTACTTCCTTGAGAAAGGCTACAGCATGAAACTTAGCCAAAATAAAATGAAACTATTTTTCCCCAGAATTAAAAAAAAATATTCCCGATTTTAGAGGAAAAGCTTCCTAACCTGTCATCTTCTCATAATCCTATGGCATAAATTTTTTTATCTAATTAATTGATTCAAAACACTTTTCATCCTAAAAGCTTTTTTCTTTTTTTTTTTTTATCATATCCATGAAACCTTCTTGAAAAGTATCAATTCTTCCTTTCCATATGTGTCATTTGAAGCTGCTTCCCAACAGCCTAGGTTTCAGACTACCTGTGCAAAGGTCTTCTAAAGAAATTGGAATACAACAGCAAGCCAACTACAAGTTTGACAAAGCATCTTTATACAGACTAACAAAGTGGAGTAACAAAAAGAAAATGAAGACTCATTTTAGAACTTCTAGCAGAAAAGTGAGTCTGAAAGTGAGTCTGTCCTACCCTCTAAAAGTCATGATAGGTTTGATACATTGCATGCATGCAAGTTGATCAGAAGAAACAAACAAGATGCACTGGCAAGGTTAGTTTTCCATTCTCCATTTTCTGAAGTAAACCGCCTAGATCAGGAATAAAACTCTACAGTTTTGTGTATAGCAAAGCAAAAGGACTGTTTAGATAAATCCAAGAGAGTATATCCCAAGGTTTAGAGTTTAGCAAGACAATTAGATATTTATATCTATATATAAGAGGTGCTTGCAACTCTGAATAGTGATTACAAAAGTAACCTTAAATTTCTAAACTTATTGCTGCATTCTTGTGCCTCACAGATTCTTTCTGCATCATTTCATCTTTGCTAGAGTACAGCCTCAGAAACGCATGTCACATATCACGTCATTCTGAAATCATTGGATCCAAAGAGCAGAATCTAACATATCCCCTAACTTTAGGTTCTCAGTTCTGAGAACTTTAATTAGATGAGTGACTGAGCCAGCCACTCTTTCAGGCAGGAGATAGACCCAAGTTCAGTATAATTATCCTACTGGACCTTTGTTTCTGTTTCTGTATTTTATCAGTGGGGAAAGATGATGAATCCGGCATAAAAAGTATCTGCAATCAATTCCTTCCAGGTTGAAACTTCTGGGCTTTAAGCCTTGTAGTGACTCAGAGTCCTGGAGACCTTCAAATTGCCTGGGAAACATTTAATGCCAGTGCTTGGAGTACAGCCCCCACATTCTGATTTAATTGATCTGTAGAAGGGCCCTGGGTTTTATGTTTTTGAGATTCTAGTGTTTAACCATTGTTAACAACTGCTGTTGTAGAGATTAAAAAACCTTAACAAACAGTAAAATCATCTAAGAGCTTATTAAAATGCAGATTCTAATTCAGGATGTTTGAAACAGGGCCTGAAATTTTATGTTTCTCAAAAGCTCTCAGGTCACTCTGAGGCTGCCCTTCTATAGACCACTTTTTTTTTTTCACTTTATTTTTTAATTTTTATTTTACTTTACAATACTGTATTGGTTTTGCCATACATTTACATGAATCTGCCACGGATGTACATGAGTTCCCAATCCTGAACGCCTCTCCCACCTCTCTCCCCATATTATCTCTCTGGGTCATCCCAGTGCACCAGTCCCAAGCATCCTGTATCCTGTATTGAACCTAGACTGGCGATTCATTTCTTCCTTGATAGTATACATGTTTCAATGCCATTCTCCCAAATCATCCCACACTCTCCCTCTCCCACAGAGTCCAATAGTCTGTTCTATACATCTGTGTCTCTTTTGCTGTCTTGCATACAGGGTTATCATTACCATCTTTCTAAATTCCATATATATATGTTAGTATACTGTATTGGTGTTTTTCTTTCTGGCTTACTTCACTCTGTATAATCAGCTCCAGTATCATCCACCTCATTAGAATGGATTCAAATGTATCTTTTAAATGGCTGAGTAATACTCCATTGTGTATATGTACCACAGCTTTCTTATCCATTTGTCTGCTGATGGACACCCTGTTCACGGATCAGAAGAATCAATATAGTGAAAATGAGTGTACTACCCAAAGCAATCTACAGATTCAATGCAATCCCTATCAAGCTACCAGTGGTATTTTTCACAGAGCTAGAACAAATAATTTCACAACTTGTATGGAAATACAAAAAAAACCTCAAATAGGCAAAGCAATCTTGAGAAAGAAGAATGGAACTGGAGGAATCAACCTGCCTGACTTCAGGCTCCACTACAAAGCCACAGTCATCAAGACAGTATGGTACTGGCACAAAGACAGAAATATAGATCAATGGAACAAAATAGAAAGCCCAGAGATAAATTCACACACTTATGGACACCTTATTTTTGACAAAGGAGGCAAGAATATACAACAGAGAAAAGACACTCTCTTTAACAAGTGGTGCTGGGAAAAGTGGTCAACCGCTTGTAAAAGAATGAAACTAGAACACTTGCTAACACCATACACAAAAATAAACTCAAAATGGAATAAAGATCTAAATGTAAGACCAGAAACTATAAAAACTCCTAGAGGAGAACATAGGGAAAACACTCTCCGACATAAATCACAGCAGGATCCTCTATGATCCACCTCCCAGAATACTGGAAATAAAAGCAAAAATAAACAAATGGGATCTAATTAAAATTAAAAGCTTCTGCACTACAAAGGAAACTATAAGCAAGGTGAAAAGACAGCCTTCCGAATGGGAGAAAATAATAGCAAATGAAGCAACTGACAAACAACTCATCTCAAAAATATACAAGCAACTTATGCAGCTCAATTCCAGAAAAATAAACGATCCAATCAAAAAATGGGCCAAAGAACTAAACAGACATTTCTCCAAAGACATACAGATGGCTAACAAACACATGAAAAGATGCTCAACATCCCTCATTATCAGGGAAATGCAAATCAAGACCACAATGAGACACCATTTCACACCAGTCAGAATGGCTGTGATCAAAAAGTCTACAAGCAATAAATGCTGGAGACGGTGTGGAGAAAAGGGAACTCTCTTACACTGTTGGTGGGAATGCAAACTAGTACAGGCACTATGGAGAACAGTATGGAGATTCCTTAAAAAACTGGAAATTGAACTGCCTTAGACCACATTTTTTGAATTCATTTTTTATTGAAGGATAATTGCTTTACCTATAGACCACATTTTGAATTCTAAGATTCTAGATATATTTTTTCTACAAATTGATATGACAACACCAAGATATATTATCTTCCTAAGCCAAATATAGTGCACTCTTGTCTGTATTTTTTGCAGACTTTTGGGAGGGAGGGTGTAGTGGTGCTTAACTATGGTGAAGGTACAGCAAGCACACAGACAAGCTAATCCAACCATCAAATTGAATTCATAGCTGATTGCCACCCCTGTATCATCATCATCACCTATGCCCTGCAGCAAAGGTACAGTTTTGGGGACAGAGCCTCCCAAAAGGTGTTAATCATGAGGTCAAGTGGATAAAGGACTAGGAACCCCAGCCCTACTTTAACCAAAGCAGATTTCTGGAATGCTAATTTCTTCAGCTTGGCTATTAATATAATCAATCATACCAGTCAGTGCCACTATCCCCTGTCGCTATTTGAAACTATCAGGTATTTTCACAGAGAATGGACAGAATTTGTCAAACTGAATTATATGTTTTATGAAAATGTATAGAACAGATACATAGTGCTCTGTTCCTAAGGGGCCCTGCCAGGGCTTTTAGGGTGTTTGTATGTGTATGTGTGAGTGAAGTGTATGTGTATGTATGTTTGTGTGTGAAGATCAATATTCACTGCAGTGAGATTTGACTTTAAATTCACTGCTCACTGGACATGTAGACAAAAAAAAAATTATTAAGTAAATTTGATGCCAAAACTATTAGGGTATTGACATAATGCATCATTCAAGTTAAAATAATAACTACATTTTCTACCCATTTTATAAAGGTAAAACATCTCTACATTATTATTTCCAACTTTATATCCTAGAATTAAGTTACCTATCTTTTAAGGTTATTAAAATAGAGATGATATGATCATCCATTTGTCTTGGTATATTTTCTTTAGCAATGAAAAATTAACAGATTTTCAGATAAAAATATCCACATAACTTGTCCTTTCAAAATCAAAATGAGAAAGACTTTTGTAAAAGTATTAAAGTTTGTTAAATCAATCTATTTAGAGCTGCTAATTAGTGTCTGTTTACATATTTATATCTCAGATTCTAGATTCATGTACTTTTTTCAGACTTTATATCCTATATAATCCAGTAATAAAATCTAATCATTAAACACCTAGTCAGAAATTTCAAAGGACTGCAGAGAAATGCTTTGCTTGAAATCATTTCATGTTAATACTTTTACTAGATCATATAACTTTGCAATAAAGCTAATGCTTCAGATACCTCTAAAATGCTGTAACTTTTTCTAGCACAGGGTTGCTTGTTCTTCCTTAGGGTATACCTAAAGCTTAGATAAGAGTCAGATGTTCCCTCAAAAGTGATAAGCCAGCAAAGATAAAATGATCTGAGTGTAAAACCTACTTATTTCTCTGCTAGGCACTCTATGAGAGAAAATACAGGATAATTTTGATTACTCCATTTTCTTATCTAATTTCCCACAGTAGCTTCCTAACTCTCTTCTTCTTGCCTCCACAAGTGGTTCACCATACCCACCCATGTTATCGTGTATGCTTTTCTCCACACAGCATGAAAAGATATCCTTTAAAAATCACACATAATGGAACAGCTCATGGAGTATTTGTGTGGCAATAATTTGATGCCAGCATTTCTTTCTTGTGGAAATCACAATCCTAATTTTCAATGAAAAAAATGATGCAAATGGCTAAACTGAATTTAGGTACTGTCTAGGGTAAGACAGCGGCAGTTGATGAAGCCAGAGAAGGGGCAGAGGGCAGGGGATGTTCTGGTCCTCTCCTACCTACAAGAGAGGCTGCTTAAAAGAATTTGGACAGAACAGTTTTCTAGGAGAAGAAGCCTTCTTTTTGGATCATTAGAATTCTGGCAGTTTCCCTGAAGGAAGGTCATATCGCTGGCACTTACAATCTTTCTTGATGTACTGCTATTTTCATTGGGAGATCTGGTTTCCACATGAATCTTCCCTTGAAGATATTCTCCCAACCACCAAAGAATTTTCCTTGAATTGGGTTAGGGGATGGTTCTAAACATAAGAACAAGGGCTACTTTGCCACTGTAGATCACTGAGCACAGGGTAAGCTGCTGAAGCACAGGAGACAAGCATTAGCTCAGTTCAGTTCAGTAGCTCAGTTGTGTCTGACTCTTTGTGACCCCATGGACTGCAATATGCCAGGCTTCCCTATCTAACACCAACTCCAGGAGCTTGCTCAAACTCATGTCCATCGAGTTGGTGATACCATCCAACCATCTCATCCTCTGTTGCCCCCTTCTCCTCCTGCCTTCAATCTTTCCAGCATCAGGGTCTCTTCAAATGAGTCAGTTCTTCACATCAGGTGGCCAAAGCATTGGACTTTCAGCTTTAGCATCAGTCCTTCCAATGAAAATTCAGGACTGATTTCCTTTAAGATGGACTGGTTGAATCTCCTAGAAGTCCAAGGGACTCTCAAGAGTCTTCTCCAACATCACAGTTCAAACACATCAGTTGTTCAGTGCTCAGCTTTCTTTGTAGTCCAACTCTCACACCCATACACGACTACAGGAAAAACCATAGCTCTGACTCTACAGACTTTTGTTGGCAGAGTAACATCTCTGCCTTTTAATATCCATCAAGGTTGGTCATAGCTTTTCTTCCAAGGAGCAAAGTGCTGCACTCAATATACTGGCAAATTTGGAAAACTCAGCAGTGGCCACAGGACTGGAAAAGGTCAGTTTTCATTTCAATCCCAAAGAAGGGCAAAAACAAACAGTGTTCAAACTGCCACACAATTGCACTCATATCACACACTAGCAAAGTAATGCTCAAAATTCTCTAAGCCAGGCTTCAACAGTACATGTACTGTGAACTTCCAGATGTTCAAGCTAGATTTAGAAAAGGCAGAGGAACCAGAGATCAAATTGCCAACAACCGTAGGGTCATAGAAAAAGCAAGAGAATTCCAAACAAAACCATCTACTTCTGCTTTACTAATTATGCCAAAGCCTTTGACTGTGTAGATTACAACAAACTGTGGAAAATTCTTAAAGAGATGGGAATACCAGATGACCTTACCCGCTTCCTGAGAAATCTGTATGCAGATCAAGAAGTAACAGTTAGAACCGGACATGGAACAACCGACTGGTTCCAAATTGGGAAAGGAGTACGTCAAGGCTGTATGCTGTCATTTAACATATTTAACTTATATGCAGAGAACATCATGTGAAATGCCAGGCTGGATGGGGCACAAGCTGGAATCAAGATGACCAGGAGAAATATCAATAAATTCAGATAGGCATACAACACCACTCTTACGGCAGAAAGTGAAGAGGTACTAAAGAACCTCTTGACAAAAGTGAAAGAGGAGAGTGAAAAAGCTGGCTTAAAACTCAACATTCAAAAAACTAAGATCATGGCATCTGGTCCCATCACTTCATGGCAAATGGGGAAACAATGGAAACAGTGACAGACTTTTATTTTCTTGGGCTCCAAAATCACTGCAGATGGTGACTGCAGCCATGAAATTAAAAGACATTTGCTCCTTGGAGACAAGCATGCTGTTGCTAAGTTGCTTCAGTCATGTCCGACTCTGTGCAACTCCAGAGATGGCAGCCCAACAGGCTCCTCCACCCCTGGGATTCTCCAGGCAAGAACACTGGAGTGGGTTGCCATTTCCTTCTACAATGCATGAAAGTAAAAAGTCAAAGTGAAGTCACTCTGTCATGTCCAACTTTTAGCAACCCCATGGACTGCAGCTTTCCAGGCTCCTCCATCCATGGGATTCTCCAGGCAAGAGTACTGGAGTGGGTTGCCATTGCCTTCTCCTGGAGACAAGGATAGAGGGAAGGCAAAACAGTAAAGCTAATTTGGAAAGGACAAACGTTACCCTCAATTTCTTGTAGAGCCCCAGCTGTTTTTCTGTTAAGTCTTAGTTTTCAGTGAGTCACAGTAGACCATGGATGAAAACAGTTTTGCCAGCCACCCACCCTCCACCCTCACCAGCTTCCCACAATCCATTCCCCTTCCTCATTTGTCCCTACTCTCTCACCCTGACCACCAAGAAACCATTCACTGGAATCAGTGGTTCTTAGAAGATGAAGAACAGATCTATTGCTGGAGGATAAGTATTAATAGTTGAAGAAAGGGAAAGCCTCCTAGATTCTCCAGCAGCAGCAAATTTTGCAAGGGCATTCATGGGCTCTATACAGAATACAGCTGGCAGAGCCACACAGAGGACTGCGCCATATGGGGCAGCAAACTGATTAAACACCAAGTAGAGAACTTTCTCATTTACTCCTACTTTCTTATGGTCTACATAAACAATTTCTACTCCCTAGGTGATGAGTGAAATACAAACTCCTTAGAGTTTTCTGATGAGGAAAAGATTGGAAGAGAAATAATTAAATTGTGAATAGTAAATAAGATAGTGATAAACTATTCAGACAAATTAAGGTGTTATCTAAAAAAAATCTAAATTTTAAACTATCGGGGACTGGAAAACCACTGTATCAACACAGTTGACTTGTATGGGCTAGATCTTTATGGTCATCTTCCACTGACAGATGCAGGTTCTGGACTAGGAAGTGGCAGAAGTGTATACATTGAACTGACCCAAGAATATTTACTGCTCAAAAATCAGAGCACGTCACTCTCCTGGCTGAAATTCTCAAATAGTTTCCCTTTGACTTTCAACACACTTTATAAAAATGCTACCATCTGACCTCTTCCCATCTTGTAATCATTCATCATTCCTCAGCAGATTGCTGAGAAATAATGATCTGCTTATTGATATTCCAATCAAGTTTGTTTACATCTTAGGCCTTCAGCACTTTTTACTTCCTCCACTTAGAATACTCCTTCCCCAGATCAATGCATAGCATGATTTAGACCTCACTCTGGGTGTCTCAGCTCAAAATACGTATCTTTGGGGAAGCCTTTTCTAACTACCTTACCTCATGTTCCCACCACTCTTAAGTCATTCTTGATAAACACAATTCTGTCTTCTTTTTCTCATACACTGAATCATGCTCAGAAAATATCTTAATGTGTTTTCTGGTGTCTTAGTTACTATCTATTTCCCTGAAAGTGAAAGTGTTAGTCATTCAGTCGTGTCCGACTCTTTGTGACCCCATGGACTGAAGTCCACCAGGCTCCTCTGTCCATTGAATGCTCCAGGCAAGAATAATGGAGTGGGCAGCCATTCCCTTCTCTAGAGGATCTTCCCAACCCAGGGATCAAACCTGGGTCTCCTGCATTGCAGACAGATTCTTTACTGCCTGAGCCACCAGGGAACCAGAATACAAATTAATAAGCTAAAGGAACATGTCTATCTTGTTCACCACTATTCCTAGAACCTAAAATAGGACTTGGAAAATTGCAAATGCTCAGTAAATATTTATGGAATGATTCAAGAATAGCAATCATTTTAAATCAAAACAGTTATTACTCAAATCAATTATTTTGAGTATTCCCTTTAACAAAGGAAGTAACAAAACTTAGAAGTATGATACAGAAAGTTTCTATAAAATACACAGAGGGCAACTACACAGATAGGTGGACATGTTGGAAGAGAATGATGCAATAGAGAGTATAGTTTATAAAAAGAAGAAGGAATCTAATTTTACCTTGTGGTCAGAATATGATCTTATGGTTTTAGGTCAATAGAATGATCAATTAGTCAATTGATTAGTAACGATCACACACAAATGATCATTTATGATCTCAATTTTTGCCTCCTACTCCATATCTATGCCCCTTGTCATCTAGTGCTGTAGTACATCTCAGTATGACTCGAGATGAACAACCGTATGACTTCTTATAGTCAAAGGGGGGTTATTAATCATTATACAAGCAAAAGCTTGATAAGAACATACGTTTATTTTTATGCACAATAGGGTGTGTCTGCTCTTATACATCTGCCTCTAAGTGTATACTGAAACCTACTGGAAGGATTTGAGACACAAATAATTGACACTATTCTAAACCAGCCAAGAGCCAACCAACCTTCCAATATATCACAGTGTCCAGGCCAAATCTGTAACCAGCAAAGATAACTACAGAAATACAATGAGTCCAGCTAAGACCAGAAGAGATGTACAGCTGACATGAAGACTCAAGAATTTTGGATTTGTCATGCAGTGATTATTGCAGCAAGAGAAAACTGGGACAGTGGACAAAAGTGAAACAGTAAAGACCCGCTCCTACACTGATGACTCAAATACATCCACAAAACTAAAATATTCAAATAAGGCATTTACTATAAGCCTTTACCAGGTGCTGGCTCTTCAGAAGATTTACCAACGATGGAGAACACAATCCAGCCACTTCTTTATGAGGAAAACTATCACTTAAATGTATTTAATCCAAATAGTATTTAACAATTATATCCTGCAAAATAGTTTATTAAAATCAAACATGGGAGAATGAAGCAATTATTTAATGATATTTTCAGGAAAATAAAGCAGATTTTAAGAGAATATTTACTATAGATACATATACACACACATATACAAAAATATATACTGTATCATGTACTAAATATGGATAGATAATGCCATTTTGCCTCATTTATATCACCTATTGCAGTTCTTTGAATTCTATAAATTAGGTCAAGTAGGGTCTTGACCTATAATAAGATCCTATTTAGCCACATAGTAGTTAGTGACTAGAAAGTTAGCAACAAAATAATTGAATTCCAATGTGAAGGCAGTGCTAGATTTTTTCATAGGCTCCATGTGTTTATTTTTTTTTTGTAGGGGGCGGGGGGAAGGTAGAGGGCTTCCCAAGTGGTGCTAGTGGTAAAGAATCTGCCTGCTAATGAGGAGACACAAGAGACAACGGCACGTTCAATCCCTGGGTCAGGAAGATCCTCTGGAGTAGGAAATGCCAACCTCCTCTAGTATTCTTGCCTGGAAAATTCCATGGACAGGGCAGCCTGACAGGCTAAAGTCCACGGGGTCACAGAGAGTCAGACACAACTGAGCAATTGAGCACACACATTTTTTTTTTATCAGTGGCTTTCAAGGCCTTAAGAGAAATAATTTTATGCACTAAGGCAGGACCAACAGGATTTTAAAAAAGAACATACCACTGTATACCCTTCAAACTGCACTCTGAGGTCTGCTTTAATTAAGGCCAACCCCATACATAAATGTCACTGTAGTTCACATGTCATTTATCTTGGGTGCATCAAGTATCCAATATTGAGTAAAAATATTCAATAAAGCACATCAAAATATCATACATATATAAAAAGTTATTCTGTGTCTTTGAGTCTATTTACACATACACACACACACATACACACACACACATACACACACATATATATACACTTTCTATACCCATAAGGTGAAGTCGCTCAGTCGTGTCCAACTCTTTGTGACCCCGTAGACTGTAGCCTACCAGGCTCCTCCGTCCATGGGATTCTCTAGGCAAGAATACTGGAGTGGGTTGCCATTTCCTTCTCCAGGGGATCTTCCCAACCCAGGGATCGAACCCAGGTCTCCTGCATTGGAGGCAGATGCTTTAACCTCTGAGCCACTAGGGAAGCAAGTTTTGGACAATTAATAATCTAAATTACTCTAAAGTTAAAAAGGAATGAGTTGAATTGTTATATCAGATCAATGTTATAAGCACCTGACTGGCATATACTTCATTTCCTCCTACACTTAGTAAACACACTACTGTAATCCTCAGGTGTATGCTAGGACACTCTGGTGTTCTGTGGGATCCCTCCATAAATTCACTACATCATGATCTAAGTGCTAGTCAGATCTTAGGGCTCTACATTTGATTAAGTATGATAATGCTTCAGCTGATTAAATAAATCAGATTTGGATGTTGTCACCTATAGGGAAAAAAATTAGCTCTGTATACATTTTATGAGTTGAGTACCCCAGACATAATCTTCAATTCTGAGATTGGCTCAGTATTTTGAAAAATGAAAATCTACTACTCCATATTTATTAAACACTCAATGTTTTGATTCAACTCATGTGTTATATACCAATGTGGAATTAATTCTTAGAACCATGAGTAATCTTTGGAGTGATTAATGAAATAGATAATACTAAATCAGCAAGATATGTACCCTGTCATGTTAGAAAAGCTTTTAATTGTTAGGGAAACTTATTCAAAATGAACATTTTTAGGTTCTTCCATCACATTTAATTCTTAGATCTGGGGCATACCCTCTGAGGCCAGCCTAGGATCAATCTGTCAGTTCGCACTGGGGAAAACACTGATATAAGATGTGCTGATCAAGAGTTGGAGAGAGAGTCAGGAGTCAGGAGATGAAGGGTTTGTTAGACTGGGTGTGATGATTTATATATGTATGTAAATTTCTTAGCACAGTGTCTTGTATACAGCAAATGCTCAATAAATGTTAAATATTGTTGCTGTTTTCATTTAAAGTAAAAATTTATATTTTAATTAAACTTCATGTCACTTTAGTCTGCTATGTGCATTAGAACAATCTGGGAACCCTGTATTTAACCAGATGTCCTTCCACTTACATAGAAGTTCCCATAAAACAGGTGCACAGGATTAAATTCTACTAATTTAATTTAGGGATGTGTCTGCACATCCCTGGGCTTTCTGGGTGGCTCAGTGGTAAAGAATCCAACTGCAAAGACACAGGAGACACTGGGTTGATCCCTGGGTGGTGAAGAATCCCTGGAAGAGGGCATGGCAACACACTCCAGTATTCTTGCCTTGGAGAATCCCCAGCACAGAGGAGCCTAGCAGGCTGCAGTCCATAGGGTCACACAGAGTCAGACACAACTGAAGCAACTGAGCACACCTGTGTCACATCCCCCACATGAAGCATAGGATACAGAAAGAAAATGGATTTTGGAATACTTTGCATTTGATTTCCAAAATCCCAGCCCTGCCACTTGAGAGCTGTATAACCTTAGTCTTTCTGAAACTCAGTTTCCTCATTTATGCACATAACCTCAAACAACTGTTGCTGCTGCTGTCGCTTCAGTCATGTCTGACTCTGTGCAACCCCACAGATGGCAGCCCACAAGGCTCCTCCATCCATGGGATTCTCCAGGCAAGAATACTGGAGTGGGTTGCCATTACCTTCTCCACAACTGTTAGGTGACTTTAATTATTCTGCATATAAATCATGTGTCTGAAATATACAGTATACATTAAAAGTTAGTTCTCCTTATCTTTGCTTCTTTTCCCAAACCCTAATATAAGCCAGTATATACTGACCACCTGATGTGATGAGCCAACTCATTAGAAAAGATCCTGATGCAGGGAAAGATCAAAGGCAGGAAGAGAAGGGGACACAGAGGACAGGGTGGTTGGGTCACATCACCAACTCGATGGATTTGAGTGTGAGCAAGCTCCAGGAGTTGGTAATGGACAGAAAAGCCTGGCATGCTGGAGTCCATGGGGTCATAAAGTGTTGGACATGACTGAGTGACTAAACAACAACAAATATAAACCAGTGATTTTTTTTTACATATATCTGCAACAAAGCTTCAAATGATTTAGAGTTTCTACTTTCAGTTCAGTTCAGTTCAGTCGCTCAGTCGTATCTGACTCTTTGAAACCCCATGAACCGCAGCACACCAGGCCTCCCTGTCCAAAACTAACTCCCGGAGTTCACCCAAACCAATGTCCATTGCGTCAGTGATGCCAACCAACCATCTCATCCTCTGTCGACCCCTTCTCCTCCTGCCTTCAAACTTTCCCAGCATCCGAGTCTTTTCCAATGAGTCAATTCTTCACACCAGATGGCCAAAGTATTGGAGTTTCAGCTTCAACATCAGTCCCCCCAGTGAACACTCAGGACTGATCTCCTTTAGGATGGACTGGTTGGATCTCCTTGCAGTCCAACGGACTCTCAAGATTCTTCTCCAACATCACAGTTCAAAAGCATCAATTCTTCAGCACTCAGCCTTCTTTATAGTCCAACTCTCACATCCATACATAACCACTGGAAAAACCATAGCCTTGACTAGATGGACCTTTGTTGCAAAGTAATGTCTCTGCTTTTGAATATGCTGTCTAGGTTGGTCATAAGTTTCCTTCCAAGGAGTAAGCATCTTTTAATTTCATGGCTGCAATCACCATCTGCAGTGATTCTGGAGCCCCCAAAATAAAGTCAGCCACTGTTTCCACTGTTTCCCCACCTATTTGCCATGAAGTGATGGGACTGGATGCCATGATCTTCATTTTCTGAATGTTGAGCTTTAAGCCAACTTTTTCACTCTCCTCTTGCACTTTCATCAAGAAGTTCTTTAGTTCCTCTTCACTTTTTGCCATAAGGGTGGTGTCATCTGCATATCTGAGGTTATTGGTATTTCTCCTGGCAATCTTGACTTCAGCTTGTGCTTGTTCCAGCCCAAACAGTTTATTTTGTACTTTTAACATACATCTCAGAATTGAGCTGTCAGGAACTGGATAAGACTCAGTGACTGAGAACACACACACACACACACACACACACACACACACACACACACGTCCCAAGCACTTCTGAGTATACAGCAATGAACCAAACTGACAAAAACACCTGCTCTTGTGGAACTTTCTTTCCCCAGGAGTTATTCTAACCACAAAGTTCTCACACCCTTTTCCAACTATGCCTGCTTGTGGCCCTCTCTGATATCTGTGAATATTTAATAAGGCCTTAATTTTCTTCCAGGCTAAATACCTCACCATGGCTTTACTTTCCTCTTTAGCTTCTATATGGTATTAAGACTTTGATCACTGTCTCATCAATGTCCCTTGTTCCTGGGCCACTTCAATCCACTAAATCTACTACTTTAGTTCTATTTAAGTACATGATTCCTTTGCCACAGGCTGCAGAGTCCTGCTAGGAAAAAATAATTTTTAGACCCAAGTCTACCATTGCAAATTAGTGTCCAGTTTCAGGACGCTAAGTTTCAATGGAGCAAAGCAGATGACTTCTTGTTCATATTTTTAGGTCCTTAGTTAAGTTCAGTCACTCAGTCGTGTCCCACTCTTTGTGACCCCATGAATCACAGCATGCCAGGCCTCCCTGTCCATCACCAACTCCCGGAGTTCACTCAGACTCATGTCCATCGAGTCGGTGATGCCATCCAGCCATCTCATCCTCGATCGTCCTCTTCTCCTCCTGCCGCCAATCCCTCCCAGCATCAGAGTCTTTTCCAATGAGTCAACTCTTCTCATGAGGTGGCCGAAGTACTGGAGTTTCAGCTTTAGCATCATTCCTTCCAAAGAAATCCCATGGCTGATCTCCTTCAGAATGCACTGGTTGGATCTCCTTGCAGTCCAAGGGACTCTCAAGAGTCTTCCCCAACACCACAGTTCAAAAGCATCAATTCTTCGGTGCTCAGCCTTCTTCACAGTCCAACTCTCACATCCATATATGACCACAGGAAAAACCATAGCCTTGACTAGAAGGACCTTAGTCGGCAAAGTAATGTCTCTGCTTTTGAGTATGCTATCTAGGTTGGTCATAATTTTTCTTCCAAGGAGTAAGTGTCTTTTAATTTTATGGCTGTAGTCACCATCTGCAGTGATTCTGGAGCCCAAAAAAATAAAGTCTGACACTGTTTCAACTATTTTCCCATCTATTTCCCATGAAGTGATGGGACCGGATGCCATGATCTTCTTTTTCTGAATGTTGACCTTTAGGCCAACTTGTTCACTCTCCTCTTTCACTTTCATCAAGAGGCTTTTTAGTTCCTCTTCACTTTCTGCCAAAGGTATTATTAATTTCATTATTTTACTTAAAGACTCTGCAAATCCCTAAAATTCTTAGCTCTGAACCAATGGCTCTTCCTCCTATTTTGTAAGAATATGAAATCACTCAACAGTAAATTTATTTATAGTTATCCTTACCTATGTCAAATTCTATCTCCTCATTCATTCAACAAATATTTACTGAAAGCCTATCAAGTTTCAAGATCTATTCCCGAACATTAGGACATATCAGATTATAAAATGAAAAAGATGTCTGTTCTAATGTAACTTACATCCTAGTAGGGAAAATGGACCATAAGCAATATATATACCCATATACACACCACTGCTTATTATATAATATTATATTATGGATAAAAGCAAAAGGAGAACAAGGTTAAAGGGATTATGAAAGCCAGGGTGCTTGCAATATTAAATTGACTAATCAAGGGGCCCTCGCTGAGATTATTTTTGAGCAAAGTTCTAGAGTGATAAGAAGTTCCTTGAATCTCAGAGTAAAGCTTCAGGTTCAGAAGAAAAGAATCCACTTATATATACAGTTGAATTCTCCATTTCCACAGGTCTCCTCCAAGTTTGGCATCTATTCAATTCACTTCTTAACCCTTGGAATTTACAACATTTTGTCCTCATAAATATGGTCTGACCTTCCTACATTAGAGATGAGGAAGTTCTCTTACCTGACTGCTGCTGCTGCTAAGTTGCTTCAGTCATGTCCAACTCTGTGTGACCCCACAGACGGCAGCCCACCAGGCTCCTCCATCCATGGCATTTTCCAGGCAAGAGTACTGGAGTGGGTGCCATTGCCTTCCCCGTCTTACCTGACTAGTAGTAACATAAATAACATCTAGTTATTTCTTCTTCTCTTATTATTTGAAAAGAAATAGATGGGCAGATATTACAATCCAGTTGTCCATAACCCCAATGTAGTTCATAGATGTAGTCACTGTGATACAATCATGTTTTGGAAAATTTTAACTTTAATTTGGACAATTTTAGACATAGCACATCTTTTCTATTATATTTGATCTCCCCCCCTCCCACCCACTACTCCCATCATATTATACTCTGCCTTTCCATTTATTTATGTTCCCTGTTTGGTACTTAAAACATTTGAGTATAAATTTGGACCTATACATCTGAGTATATCTGATGGCAGACTGAGAAAGTCTTTCAGGAAATAGCTAGCATATCAATTACACTATTTGTAAATATTTACAGAATTTAAAAATTATTTTCCAAAAGCAGTGTAAGATACTAATGAAGAAATCCTATGTAACTCCATCTGGGGAGATTTTAAGACTACATGTTTTTTATTTGTTTTTTTTTTAATTGAAACATAGTTGATTTATAAGATTATGTTAGTCTCATATCCAGTTTTATATATATATTCATACTTCAGATTCTCTTCCCTTACAGGTTACTACAAAACATTGAATATAGCTCCCTGTTCTGTAAGTGGGTCCTGGTTGATAATTTATTGTCTATGTAGTGGTTTTATATGTTAATCCCAATCTCCTAATTTAACTTCCCTGGTGGCTCAGCCAGTAAAGAATCTGCCTGTAACTCAGGTGACTCAGTTTGATCCCTGGGTTGGGAAGATTCCCTGGAGAAGGGAATGGCTACCCACTCTAGTATTTTTGCCTGGAGAATTCCATGGACAGAGGAATCTGGTGGACTACAGTACATGCGGTCCCAAAGAGTCAGACATGATTGAGTGACTAACACCATCTCCCTTTCCATTTGGGTGAC
Source organism: Oryx dammah (assembly GCF_014754425.2). Taxonomy (NCBI): domain Eukaryota; kingdom Metazoa; phylum Chordata; class Mammalia; order Artiodactyla; family Bovidae; genus Oryx; species Oryx dammah. The sequence continues at coordinate 106,304,227 of NW_024070211.1, read as the reverse complement.
CATAAGATTGTTTTCCATGTCTTTGAGTCTCTTTCTGTTTTGGAAATAAGTTCATTTGTATCTCTTTTTTTCCCCCAGATTCTATACCTAAGCAATATCATATATTGTCTTTCCTTGTCTTTAATTACCATATTAAGTCTGGCTTACTTTACCTTCATCATTTTTAGGAATGGATTAATTATTTTATGTAATCTACCCTTCTGGCCAGAGTAATGTTTCTTTTTTGTCAATGAATAAAAGAAATATTTGAATCATCCTAATATCTTAACCTTCTTTGGGATTCAAGAACAACTTAAATCTAAAGTCACAAGTCCATAACAACTACCCTAGAATCACACTGTGGGTCAGAAAGAGTCATGCTTTTCATTTTGGGGCAATACTCATGGCATAATCATTTTTACCTCCAGTTAGAAAATATGCCTCCAGTGTACCACAGAGTAGCAAGAAATGGGGATGAATGGCACCATACAATTTCCTTAGCAATCTAAGTATGCTTTGAGAAATGGCACAAACAAGAAGGAAGTCTTTTATGAGCAGTATAATCCTAAGATTTTTCTGGATATAAAACCCTTAAGTTCTTGTTGTGCCAACATCCTTATTTAGAAAAAGAGGTTGAATGTGATTTTATTCACTTGTGTTGCAATACTCTGTATCATTTTATCCTGTCCCCTTGCTATAACAAACTAGATCAGGGCATGGTGTATAAACTAAATCAGTCATCTGTGGGATCACTAGTAACCCCAGAGAGCCTGTATAAAAGTGCTGTCTAAGGCTAACCCAGAAAGATATCTCTTAGGGATTTGGAGTATAAAATATAATGACAAAAATAAGATAGAGTCATAAATACAGAGATAAAGATAGAGGTAAGGGATATGGTGTGAGGGTGAGGGGTGAAGAAAGACAGAAAGAAAAAGACCAAGGGGTGCTGTTTGGTAGTGGTAGGAAAAGGCAAATGATCAATAGGGAGCATTTTATTGATAGAGTGCAGAGAGCTAGACGACAAAGATTCTTGCTGCTATAGGTTCAATAAGACTATTCACCATTAGAATGGGTTTAGGGTCCAAACATCTCTAACTCTCCAGGAGAAGCATAAATTTGGATTAGCTACATTCTCTGAAGAAAAATTGCAGTCCTCCATTGACAGAACCATAAGAGCCAAACAAAACCCCAGCTCTATCAGTTGCTTTAGCAAAATATCTGGTAGGAACCACACTGGGGCTTTCTGAATTTAGGTCTGAAAGCAGAACAGTGGGAGAGAATAAGCGACTTAGCAGCAGTAGCAGTATGCACCTTAAATATTAAGAAATACCTATCGTAAATACTTGGGCCCATTCAAAGATGAGAAAACAGAAGTAGAAAACAAAGACCTATGAAAACATCACAAGAAAGGAAAGTAATACATATTTGAAGATTCAAAGGAAAACCCCATATCTAAAATCTATCTATCTAGAAATAGATTTTTTAACTGAAACTAAATTCTCAAGTAGTCAGTATTCTACCTCTACCCTGGGCTGTGATAAACAAGATGTTAAATTATTTGCAACTATGTCTAGTTAGGTGTTCATTATGGTGTGCCCTTAAAGACAGAATCTCTGTTTCTATTTAAAATTGCCACTGTTATCTTGGATTCCAGAAAACAAGTCACCTTGAAACAGACAACCTTTATTCAATTTATCTGGGCTCCTCATTGGTCTCCCATCTCAGAATACAGTTTGCTCTCACCTTAATGAGCTTCATTTTCCCCTCACTCTGCTATGAATGAAAAATGCTTAAGTTTTTAAATCCATTATTTTTTGCAAATTATTATCATGCATTCTGGGCTTCCCTGGGGGCTCAGTGGTAAAGAATCCACCTACAATGCAGGAGACACAGGAGACGCAGGATCAATCCCTGGGTCAGGAAGATCCACTTGGGGGCATGGCAACCCACTCCAGTATTCTTGCCTGGGAAATCCCATGGACAGAGAAGCCTGGTAGGCTAATGTCTAAAGGGTTGCAAAGAGTCAGACACAGCTGAAGTGACTGAGCATGCACGCATGTACATGGCTAACAGTGCTATTCTTGTGCAAAATTAAAGATGAAAACAAAACATCCTCAATGTTATGAAGGCGAGCAGACCAAAAAAAAAAGTTTCCTCTCGTTTTAAAACTAAGATGGAGAAAGTTGTTCTACACTTAAGATTTTAGTGCTTTTTTAGTTTGGTTTTTATAATAAATTTAACAGGTAAGTTAAATTTATTTAACCGTAGTAAATAAATCTGTAGTAAATTTATTCAGATTTGTAGAATGACTGACAATTGTAATCAGTGGAAGACTCAGTTGAACAGGCAAAAAAATGATTGAACACAGACTCTGGTATAAGCAGAGTCTGACTTACAGTAAGGAACACACACATGATACATCCTATCTCAACCCAAGACATTCAAACTATTTTTAGTTAAAAAAATCATTTAATTAAGTGAGAATATAAATAAATAATTGAAAGTAAACAAATATAATACATAAAATTTGACACATTTTAAAAGAGATATTTCCTAAAGGAGGAAGAGAGCTTTGATAGAAGATGGTGTTTGATGCAAGGGATTGTAAGGAAATCTTTTGTAGATGAATTATTCTTTTTGTGCCATATTCTTCACAAATATTTAACTTTTTTAGGGCTTATGATTGCTTCTTACTCAAATTTCACTTAAAAATTAAGATATAGCACAGAAAAATAACTTTTGAGCCAAATTAAGGCTAAACAAGATGACGCTTTGAAACACAAAAGACACGTGAATTCAGCAAAGAGATGATCACAGAAGATGCTATCCTTCTATCCCTCTGGTTTGACATAGTTACATGAAGCCAAACATGGTGATTTTATCTCAACATGGTACACAACTCAAGTTTGCCCTATGTATTATTCTCTGAATAAAAACCATGTGCCAAATAAGTTGGCAAAGTGTCTGCCTAAAACTAATTTAAAGAAATCACATTTCCTGTCACATTTATTAATGCACAGTGTTTTCAGAAAAATTTGTTACACTAAATGAGTGCCAAAAAGCCATTGATTTGTTTCATGTGTTCTAAACCTACAAAATTCAATGTTCTTACCTTGAATAAGAGGTAATGCCTAGTCGCTCAGTCATGTCTGACTCTCTGTGATCCTTAGGACTGTAGCCCACCATGCTCCTCTGTCCATGGGATTCTCCAGGCAAGAACACTGGAGTGGGTTGCCATTTCCTTCTCCATTGAATAAAAGGTAATATGAGGTCTCAACTCATATACATAATTTGGCCCTTCCTGGTTCTCCGTCTTCGTTTGAATCACTCTTCCTCTTACTCAGTCTGCTCCAGGGAAGCCGACATTTTTGTCCTTCCCATATGTCAGCCATGCTTCTCAAGTGTTTGCAAGGGCAGTTATCTCTGCTGAGAAGCCTATTTCACATATTAGCATGGCTTATTCTGTACCTCACTGTCTTCATCAACAGACTGAAAGCTCCCTGAAGATAAGAACTTTGTCTGCTTTTATTACTGCCCTGGCACACAATAAATGCTAAACAAATTAGATGTTGAACTGATGACTGAACAAAAAATATGTTTCTACGTATAAAGATAATAAGCAAAACGGAGTCATTGCTCTTGAAGAAGGGTGTAATATGGTAAGTTTTTTTTTTGCGTTTTGGTTTTGTATTCTTGGAAGTAACCACTCTGCCTGTACCACCTTGAATAACAGTTCTTGAGAACTGCTGGGAAGATGTGAACAAATCTAAGTAATCAAGAAGCTTTAAAAATGTAAAAACCTCAGAAATAACATAAATCATTCACAATTTTTTTTTATATTCCTATGAAGATCATCTGGCTTTCAAATAATTCTCTACTGAGATTTGCTTTTGCTGCACTAAGTTCTCGTAAACTTAACAAAGAAATCAATACTCTTTTGTATTTCTGTAAATAGGCTAATTTTAAAAATACATCTTAAAGTTGCCTTTTTGGAAATTCACTGCTTGTTAAAATATTCATTTGGCTTTGCATTAAATCTTAAAATACTTCATGTATATTCTGTGAGTAGGTAATTAAACTATAATAACATTTGTATAACTATACAACATGCATATTTCTACGTCATCCATATATTTACTCATTTTATCTTCACAATCACATTGCAGCAGGAAGTACAGCCACCATATCCCTATTCCACATACACAGAACTGAAGCTAGAAAAGGTTCAGTTCAGTCGCTCAGTCGTTTCTGACCCTTTGCGACCCCATAGACTGCGGCACGCCACGCCTCCCTGTCCATCACCAACTCCCAGAGTTTACTCAAACTCATGTCCATTGAGTCGGTGATGCTATCCAACCATCTCATCCTCTGTCATCCCCTTCTCCTCCCACCTTCAATCTTTCCCAGAATCAGGGTCTTTTCAAATGAGTCAGTTTTTCCTATCCAGTGGCCAAAGTACTGGAGTTTCAGCTTCAGTATCAGTCCTTCCAATGAATATTCAGGGTTGATTTCCTTTAGGATTGACTTGTTGGATCTCCTTGCAGCCCTAGGGAATCTCAAGAGTTTTCTACACTACAGTTCAAAAGCATCAATTCTTCAGCCCTCAGTTTTCTTTATAGTCCAACTCTCACATCCATATATGTCTACTGGAGAAACCATAGCTTTGACTAGATGGACCTTTGCTGGCAAAGAAAAGATTATGCAATTTAATAATGGGGACGAGTCAGGAGTAGAAGATATACACATGACTTTTGGGCTGGTTTTTATTCTTCCATTCCTAAATCCATTCCTTAGAACTCTTAGAAAATCAGCAATTCCAGCAGAGAATCATAAAGTCTGAAATTAGTGCTCATATCCTCATTAGAGAATCCATTTTTAACTAATCAGGCTCTGTGGCTATAGCTTTATCCCTTACAGCTTTTCAAAATGATCCCTTGCAAATTGCTAACTTGCTCCATATTTCTTTCAGTGTAAGAGGAATTATCAGCAACTCTATGCATGCATCACATAACATATGGAGAGCTCAGTATGAGTCTCTAGGTAGCTACAATTGACATGAGGAAAATCTAACAGTAGAAAAAAAACTGAAATAACATCTCATTCTATAAATTTTTTTTTTCTTTTCACAAATGTCACGTTCTCTTATATGGTATGTGGGCTTCCCTGATGGCTCCCACGGTAAAGCGTCTGCCCGAAATGCGGGAGACCCGGGTTAGATTTCTGGGTCAGGAAAGTCCCCTGGAGAAGGAAATAGCAATCCTTCAGCACTCTTGCCTGGAAAATCCCATGGACGGAGGAGACTGATAGGCTACAGTCCATGGGGTCGCAACGAGTCGGACACGACTGAGCGACTTCACTTCATATGGTATGTACCAAAAAGTATGGATTTTTAAAAATTATTCCTTATTTTAGCAGGTTTGGCTTCCACAGAAAGTCAGATTTAAACTTCACAATATCATTATTCACTTTAGTCAGGGTGAGTCATGAATCTCACCCTCCACACTTTACACCTGAAAATCGCCCATGTTATCAACAAGAAAGAATAGCAGCCAGAGCCCTGCACATGGTTATTTTTTCATTGTGTGGAATATCAAATTCAAACCCTGGTGTGTTTATGTGTGTGTTTGTGTGTGTGTATCTGACAGTAAGTTTTTGATTATATCTTCCACAATAAAATAAAACTGAACCTATTTTAACATGTCAATTTAATTTCTACAGAAATGTTGTAACCAAGATGATATCTAAGCCAGAGAACTCCCCTAGAATTTGACAGCAGTATTTAGACCATTCTTAAGCTACTGGCAAAACTAACTTCTTAGGCTGTATAGGTGACCCTGCCTTGCCTATGTTGTGCTCTGTGATAATAAGCAATACTGACACATAGAAGTATTTGTGAGGATTGAATATCATCTTAATACATTTAAAATATTAGAAGATGTACATGTCACATGCTGCTGCTGCTAACTCGCTTCAGTTGTGTCCGATTCTGTGCGACCCCATAGACGGCAGCCCACCAGGCTGCCCCATCCCTGGGATTCTCCAGGCAAGAACACTGGAGTGGGTTGCCATTTCCTTCTCCAATGCATGAAAGTGAAAAGTCAAAGTGAAGTCGCTCAGTCGTGTCCAACTCTTCACAACCCCATGGTCTGCAGCCTACCAGGCTCCTCTGTCCATGGGATTTTCCAGGCAAGAGTACTGGAGTGGGTTGCCATTGCCTTCTCTGACATGTCACATAGCAGGCACTTAAAATATTAGCTTTTCTTTAAATTGTGTAATACTAAGTTTCTAACAGGATATGGTATTTATCTACCTTTCCTTCAGAAATAATGGATAATTATATTCAATAAACATTTATATCTTATAATCATCTCTGAATCTTCTAATTCCTACAGGAGTACCAGGGCTTTGTTTTTTAATTTCAATGATCATCACTTCCCTCAGAGAAGGCAATGGCACCCCACTCCAGTACTCTTGCCTGGAAAATCCCATGGACAGAGGAGCCTGGAAGGCTGCAGTCCATAGGGTCGCTGAGGGTCAGACACGACTGAGCAACTTCACTTTCACTTTTCACTTTCATTCATTGGAGAAGGAAATGGCAACCCACTCCAGTGTTCTTGCCTGGAGAATCCCAGGGACGGGGGAGCCTGGTAGGCTGCTGTCTATGGGGTCACACAGAGTCAGACACGACTGAAGTGACTTAGCAGCAGCAGCATCACTTCCCTAAGCTTCATATATTTGCATATTTAACTTTTAACCAACATCTCTACTTGGTATAATATCTACTAGATATCTCAGTCTTAACATGACTCCAGTGAAATTCTTTTTTATACCTTCTACTCCTTCACAAGCATCTTCTCAGTCAATGATATTTACTGGGTTACTCAACTTGCAAACATTTCTCTTTTTAATCTAGAGGCTACATTGCATCCATCAGCAGGTAGCAGGTATCACTGGCTCCACTTTCAAAACTTACCCCTAATGTAGTATTTCCCGTACTCTCCAGTGGCATAATCTAGTCCAGACCATTGTCTCTCACTTTGAATTTAGTTAAAATCTCAATAATGTTTTCCCTCAAGCTTCCTCAACGCCATGTAGTTTGTTTCTCCACAGGAGACATGTTTATGTTAAATGAAAAGAAGCAGAATAGAAGTTTACATGTTCACTTTAATAAGTACATCACAATAAATGGACTAGGGTAAAATTAGTCAAAATGTGCATAATAGGTTGTTATCTTTTTCAAGTATTTTACTTTCCAAACTTTTCACAATAGTTTTATATTAACTTTATAATTAGAAAAGTATTTCAGGAAAATAATTTTGATTTGAATTAAACTGAAAACATATGTAAAATCAATTCTTTTTCACAGTTCTTGAAAACATATTAGAATACTATTCTGTTTCTATAATTTACTACATTTGAGTCAATTTTTATTAGTTTTATGCTTCTAAATTGATAATAGAGGACATAAATGTAGATTATTATGATTCTCTAAACTCAAGACATTTTAAAAGAACTACCATAAAAAAATCCATCTACCTTTCATTCTGTCTTAATTTACAGCTATGCCACAGTGGTGGTAACAGTGAAAATTTGTAAATTTTCCAATGATTTGGGTTCAAATTATTCTTAGATCTATTATCTGGCATTAAATGCAAAAGGTTGTCTTCATGAATTATAGATAAGACCTAATTCTTTGGGGGGCTTATTCTGCATATATATATGAATACTCCTCTAAAATGTAATATATTTTGAAACTTTCTTTCTAATCTCCTTCTTATTTTTATCCTTGGTAGACCTTTCTCATTAACACTGAGCTGGAGGTGTTACCTTGTTTCCTGCACTAGGAAAGGTTCAGTTCAGTTCAGTCACTCAGTTGTGTTTGACTCTTTGCGACCCCATGGAGTGCAGCACACCAGGCCTTCCTGTCCATCACCAAATCCCAGAATTTACTCAAACTCATGTCCATTGAGTTGGTGATGCCATCCAACCATCTCATCCTCTGTCGACCCCTTTTCCTCCTGCCCTCAATGTTTCCCAGCATCAGGGTCTTTTCAAATGAATCAGCTCTTTGCATCAGGTGCATCAGGTCGAAAGTATTGGAATTTTAGCTTCAACATCAGTCCTTCCAATGAACACCCAGGACTGATCTCCTTTAGGATGGACTGGTTGCATCTCCTTGCAGTCCAAGGGACTCTCAAGAGTCTTCTTCAACACCACAGTCAAAAGCATCAATTCTTCGGCACTCAGCTTTCTTGATAATCCAACTCTCACATCCATACATGACCACTGGAAAAACCATAGCCTTGACTAGACGGACCTTTGTTGATGAAGTAATGTCTCTGCTTTTTAATATGCTGTTTAGGTTGGTCATAGCTTTCCTTCCAAAGAGTAAGCATCTTTTAATTTCATGGCTGCAATCACCATCTGCAGTGATTTTGGAGCGCCAAAAAATAGTCATCCACTGTTTCCCCATCTATTTCCCATGAAGTGATGGGATAGGATGCCATGATCTTTGTTTTCTGAATGTTGAGCTTTAAGTCAACTTCTTCACTCTCCTCTTTCACTTTCATCAAGAGGCTTTTTAGTTCCTCTTCACTTTCTGCCATAATGATTGTGTCGTCTGCATGTCTGAGTTTATTGATTTTTCTCCCAGCAATCTTGATTCCAGCTTGTACTTCCTCCAGCCCAGTTTCTCATGATGTACTCTGCATAGAAGTTAAATAAGCAGGGTGACAATATACAAGCTTGATGTACTGCTTTTCCTACTTAGAACCAGTCTGTTGTTCCATGTCCAGTTCTAACTGTTGCTTCTTAAGCTGCATACAGGTTTCTCAAGAGGCAGGTCAGGTGGTCTGGTATTCCCATCTCTTTCAGAATTTTCCACAGTTTATTGTCATCCACACAGTCAAAGGCTTTGGCATAGTCACTAAAGCAGAAATAGATATTTTTCTGGAACTCTCTTGCTTTTTTGATGATCCAGCGGATGTTGGCAATTTGATCTCTGGTTCCTCTGCTTTTTCTAAAGCCAGCTTGAACATCTGCAGGTTCATGGTTCACGTATCACTGTAGCCTGGCTTGGAGAATTTTGAGCATTACTTTACTAGCATGTGAAAGAAAGTGAAAGTGAAGTCACTCAGTCGTGTCCGACTCTTTGTGACCCCATGGACTGTAGCCTACCAGGCTCCTCCCTCCATGGGATTCTCCAGGCAAGAGTACTGGAGTGGGTTGCCATTTCCTTCTCCAGGGGATCTTCCCAACCCAGGGATCGAACCCAAGTCTCCCGCATTCCAGGCAGACACTTTAACCTCTGTGCCACCAGGGAAGCCCTACTAGCGTGTGAGATGAGTGCAATTGTGTGGTAGTTTGAGCATTCTTTGGCATTGCCTTTCTTTGGGATTGGAATGAAAACTGACCTTTTCCCGCCCTGTGGCCACTGCTGAGTTTTCCAAATTTGCTGGCATATTGAGTGCAGCACTTTCACAGCATCATCTTTCGGGATTTGAAACAGCTCCACTGGAATTCCATCACCTCCACTAGCTTTGCTCATAGTGATGCTTCCTAAGGCCCATTTGACTTCACATTCCAGGATGTCTGGCTCTAGGTGAGTGATCACACCATCGTGATTATCTGGGTTGTGAAGATGTTTTTTGTACAGTTTTTCTGTGTATTCTTGCCACCTCTTCTTAATATCTTCTGCTGTTAGGTCCATACCATTTCTGTCCTTTCTTGAGCCCATCTTTGCTTTAAATGTTCCCTTGGTGTCTCTGGTGGCTCAGATGGTACAGTGTCTGTCTACAATGCAGGAGACTTCACTTTCTCTTTCACTTTGGTATCTAATTTTCTTGAAGAGATCTCTAGTCTTTTGCATTTTACTGTTTCCCTCTATTTCTTTGCACTGATAGCTGAGGAAAGCTTTCTTACCTCTCCTTGCTATTCTTTGGAACTCTGCATTCAAATGGGTATGCTACTGCTAAGTCACTTCAGTCCTGTCCAACTCTGTGCGACCCCATAGATGGCAGCCCACCAGGCTCCCCCATCCCTGGGATTCTCCAGGCAAGAACACTGGAGTGGGTTGCCATTTCCTTCTCCAAATGGGTATATCTTTCTTTTTTCCTTTGCTTTTGGCTTCTCAGTAATTCTTTAATCCAATTTCTGTTGATGGGTGGAGCTGTGTTCCCTCCCTGCTATTTACCAGGGGCCAAACTAAGGGTTAAAGGGTTAAATTTCTATAATTATACAATTCTTGTGATATGCTCAGAAATTTAATATTATGTACATCTCCATATTCCAAATTTATGAGCATAACTACAAAAATGATGACATCAAAGGAACAGCTGCATTGATATTAACAGTGCAGCTTGATATTTACTGGAAGATTATTTAAGGGGAATGTAAGTACCATTCATATTCATATGCTAAGCCACATCTTGCCCTTCTAAAAGAATTAATCTACTGTTTCTTTGCATTACAAGCTATCTTGTAATTATAGCACCCTATTAACAAGAGCTTTTGCTTTTGCATTACTTGAAAATGTTTCTAACTAGTATCTTGGAACTGTTCTGTACTGAATGGCTGTATCCTTGACATTTTTATGACTGATTAAGCTTGTACAAAGTAGATTTGTAAAATGGTGATTTAATGGTGAGGTGAGGTTAGGTAAAGTCGCTCAGTTGTGTCCGACTCTTTGTGACCCTGTGGACTGTAACCTACTAGGCTTCTCTGTCCATGGGATTCTCCAGGCAAGAATACTGGAGTGGACTGCCATTTCCTTCTCCAGGGGATCTTCCCAACCCAGGGATCAAACCTGGGTCTCCCGCATCGAAGACAGACGCGTTAACCTCTGAGCCACTAGGGAAGGTTACTTGAAATTATGGTTCTTAGTAAGTTTAAAGACTACATTTATAAACAAGATAAAAAATGCATAAGGCAAATACTATTGATTTGTCACAGATATAGGTCCAACTTAGGGATAAAATGCTTCTGTTTATATAGATATCAGCAGTTATTTTCACATAAACAATTTAATAATTTAAACTGAGCTTAATCAAATATAATATACATTTATTAATATGAGGAGGGAGGAATGAGGGGGGTTCAGGACGGGGAACATGTGTATACCTGTGGCAGATTCATGTTGATGTATGGCAAAACCAATACAATATATTGTAAAGTAATTAGCCTCCAATTAAAATAAATAAATTTATATTAAAAAAAAAAACAAAGCAACCCAGTGTTATAGGAGTCTCTGCATCATATGAAGTGTCAGCCCCACCTTTTAATTCTTTTAAGGTTCTATTTTTTTTCACATTTAATCCATTTGTGTCTTTAATATGGTGTGAGGCAGAGATATAAATTTCCAGTATTCCAAATTCATAGTCTATAAGGCAAACCTGTTGTTTGATTGTGGTCCTTTTCCTAGATTCAACTCACTCCCTCCAATTCTCAGTAAAATGAACCCAGATTTCCACTCACATCCAGACTTACATGGCACACCATGCTGGATTATTTGCTTCCTTAGGTAAATAAGGAAATGACAAAATCACAGGCTATTTCATCTGCTCTCTTGGCTTGCAATAGCTTTGAATCAGCTCACTATTATACCCTATCTTGTTTTTGCTGCTGAGAAGATGAAGCATCTTTGATTTTAGATATTCAGAGGGATCAAGGATGAATTGTGATTAAAGTGCTTCTGGCTCTACCCTCTACCATTTATTTTCTGGATCACAAAGATACAGAAACAGGAAAGAAACTGATGCGGTAGAAAAAAAATCAATTTGGAACTTATGTTATTTAAGTGATTTTCCTATTGATGAACATTCTTGGACAGGTTGCTTTTACATCAGCAGGTTTCAAATGTTTTTCCATCACAGTAGAAATCATTTACTTCTCATAGACAATATCCACCCAATTTACTTCATGATAAATGAAAATATCCTCCCTTTTCTCTGTCATCCAAATAAATATGAAAATGAGTGAGAATTATGTTATCACCAGATTAACCTTGAAATAGCTGTGATTTAGTTTAACAAAGCTAATTTATTGACAAAGTCGGGTATCTAAAACCTAGACAGGGTATTAAAAAGCAGAGACAGCACTTTGCCAACAAAGTTCCTTCTAGTCAAAGCTATGGTTTTTCAAGTAGTCATGTACGGGTGAGAAGGCTGAATGCCCGAGAATTGATGCTTTCAACTGTGGTGCTGGAGAAGACTCTTGAGAGTCCCTTGCACTGCAAGGAGATCAAACCAGTCAATCCTAAAGGAAATTAACCATGAATATTCACTGGAAGGACTGATGCTAAGCTCCAATAGTTTGGCCACCTGATACAAAGAGCCAACTGATTGGAAAAGACTCTGATGCTGGGGAAGATTGAGGGCAGAAGAACAGAATGACAGAGAATGAAGTGGTGGATGGCATCAGTGACTCAGTGGATAGGAGTTTAAGCAAACTCCAGGAGATAGTGAAAGACAGAGAAGCCTGGCACACTGCAGTTCATGGAGCTCAAAGGTCAGACAAGACTTAGCAACTGAAAAGAAAGAAGTGAAGTCAGTCAGTCATGTCCAACTCTTTGTGACCCCATGGACTGTAGCCCACCAGGCTCCTCTGTCCATGGGATTTTCCAGGCAAGAGTACTGGAGTGGGTTGCCATTTCCTTCTCCAGAGGATCTTCCTCACCCAGGTCTCCCACACTGTAGGCAACTGAACAACAACAATTACTTGTTACTAATTATATGCCAATCTTCTAGATGATCTCCAAGTTTCCTTAATCTCAAATGTTAAAGATTCTATAAAACACATCACTCCTGGTCATAAGATAATACACAGTAGCTATTCTCTGAATGTTGCTTAGGTTTAAGCTGTTAAACTAAGGTAAAAACTAATTACCTTAATTAGTTTAAATAGTCCATGAAAGATATACCCAACTGAATGCAGAGTTCCAGAGAACAGCAAGGAGAGATAGTCTTCTCATGTGAACAATGCAAATAAATAGAGGAAAACAATAGAATGGGAAAGACTAAAGATCTCTTTTAAAAAGTTAGAAATATCAAGAGAACATTTTATGCAAGGATAGGCATGATAAAGAACAGAAACAATAAGGACCTAACAGATGCAGAAGAGATTAAAAGGAGGTAGCAAGAACACACAGAACAACTAAACAAAAAAGTTCTTAATGACCCGGACAACTACGACAGTGTAGTCACTCACCTACAGTCAGAAACTATGGAGTGTGAAGACAAGGGGGCTTTAGGCAGCATTACTATGAACATAGCTAGTGGAGATGATGGATTTCCAGTTGAGGTATCTAAAAATCCCAAAAGATTATTTGTAAAAGTGCTGCACTCAATATGTCAGCAAATTTGGAAAACAGCAATGGCCACAGGACTGGAAAAGGTCAGTTTTCATTCCAATCCCAAAGAAAGGCAATGCCAAACTACCACAAAATTGCATGCATTTCATGTACTAATAAGGTTACACTCAAAAACCTTCAAGCTATGTTTCAACAGTACATGGACTGAGAACTTCCAGATGTATAAGCTGGATTTAGAAAAGGCAGAGGAATCAGAGATCAAATATCCAACCCCTGTTGGATCATAGAGAAAGTTAGGGAATTCTAGAAAAATATCTGCTTTATTGACTATGCTAAAGCCTTTGACTATGTGGATCACAGCAAACTGTAGAAAATTCTTCAAGACATAGGAATACAGATCACCTTACCTGTCTCCTGAGAAACCTGTATGCAAGTCAAGAAGCAACAATCAGAACCAGACAAAGAACAATGGACTGGTTCAAAATTGCGAAAGGAGTATGTCAAGGCTGTATATTGTCTCCCTGCTTATTTAACTTTAATGCAGAGTACATTGTGTGAAATGCTGGGCTGGATTGAATCACAACCTGGAACCAAGATTGCCGGGAGAAATATCAACAACCTCAGATATGTAGATTGTATCACTCTAATGGCAGAAAAGAAAGAGAAACTAAGGAGCCCCTTGATGAGGGTAAAAGAAGAGAGTGAAAAAGCTGGTTTGAAACTCAACATTCAGAGTGGTTCCCCCTTCTTTGTTTATTTTGCCTTCCTCTGTTTCCAAGTCTCTACAGTGTTTAATTTCTACCCTGACACAAGGGGGTGAAGGTGGCCACTTATTTAGGTTCATTCGTTCAGTTGTGCTATGGGGAGGAAGGGACACTGCAACCAAATACAGCTGGCATGTGTGGGGAGTGCTCCCAGTGGATGGACCACACTGGGTTTGCCACAGCCCATGGCAGCATGTACTCCCCCAGCTCCACACAGCTCAGGCTCCAGAGTGCTCTGCAAGGGTAAGTGGGCCCTGCATTTCGTGCACTTCCCAGGTCTAAGCCACTCAGGTTCTCAAGTGTTCTACAAGGGCATTGACCCAGATAGGCTGTGAGTTTTATGCCCTTCCCAGGTGCTCAGGAAGCACCTTGTGCTTTCAAGGTGCTCAGGTGACTGGGTGCTTGGCAAGCACACCATCCCAGGTGGCCCATGCCTCTTATGCACCTCCCTGGTCCCAGTTGCTCCATTTTCTGGCTGCACCATGAGGACACAGTCCCAGGCATGTCTTGTTTCTCCTCTGGGGAGCGGATCTCAGTCTGTGACACTCCTGGCAGATGTATACCACCCAGGATCCCAACCTAGATGTCCATCAGCAGACAAATGGATAAAGAAGCTGTGGTATATATATATATATACAATGGAATATTACTCAGCTATGAAAAAGAACAAATTTGAGTAAGTTCTAATGAGGTGGAAGAAACTGGAGCCTGTTATACAGAGTGAATAAGTCAGAAAGAGAAACACCAATATATTAATGCATATATACGGAATTTAGGAAGACGGTAATGATGACCCTATATGCAAGGCAACAAAAGAGACACAGATGTAAAGAACAGACTTTTGCACTATGTACAAGAAGGTGAGGGTGGGACAATTTGAGAGAATAGCACTGAAACATGTATATTACCATATGTAAAACAGATAACCAGTGCATGTTAAATGCATGAAGCAGGGCACTCAAAGCTGGTGCTCTGGGACAACTCAGAGGGATGAGGTGGGGAGGGAAGAGGGAGGGGGATTCAGGATAGGGATACACATGTGCACGCATGAGTGATTCATGTTGATGGATGGCAAAAAACACCATGCTATTATAAAGAAATATCCTCCAATTTAAAAAAATTAATTAAAATAAAAACCCTCAACATCCAAAACACAAAGATCGTGACATCTGGTCCTATCACTTCATGACAAATAGAAGGGGAAACAATGAAAACAGTGACAGACTTTATTTTCTTGAGCTCCAAAATCACTGCAAATGGTGACTACAGTGTCAGTAATTTAAAACGAAATTTAAAGACACTTGCTCCTGAAAAGGAAAGCTAAATAAAACCTAGACAGTATATTAAAAAGCAGAGACATCACTTTGCCAGCAAAGGTCCATTTATTCAAAGCTATGGTGTTTGCAGTAGTATGTACAGATGCGAGAGTTGGACCATATAGAAGGCCAAGCCCCTAAGAATTGACTCTTTTGAACTGTGGTGCTGGACGAGACTTTTGAGAGTCCTTTGGACTGCAAGGAGATCAAACCACTCAATCCTAAAGGAAATCAGTCCTGAATATTCATTGGAAGGATTGATGCTGAACCTGAAGCTCCAATACTTTGGCCACCTGATGCAAAGATCTGACTCACTGGAAAAGACCCTGATGCTGGGAAAGATTGCAGGCAGGAGATGGGGGCATCAGAGGATTAGATGGCTGGATGGCATCATCAACACAATGTACTTGAGTTTTAGCAAACTCTGGAAGATACTGGAGGACAGCAAATGCTGGGAGATAGTGAAGGTTAGTGGCATGCTGCAGTCAATTGGGTTGCAAAGAGTCGGACACAACTAAGCAACTGAACAATAATTTCATGAAATATGAATGGTGCTGTCCTAGTTAGGATCCTATTACTCATATAAATGAGCCTGCAGAAATAATACTAAATTTTCTATCAATCACTTGGTGAATATAAAATCATCTGCAGCATAATAAAAATTCAAAGGAACATTAAAAAAAAAAAAACAACAACAACCCTGAAGACTACCTTTGGGTTCCTGAAAGGAAAAAATACATTCAGGTACAAGTCCGCTTATAAAAATCATGAAGGTCTATTTTACTTTTTGCTTTAATGGTTAAGCATAGCTCTCCAGCATTATCTTAACCATGTTTGAACTTGTAATGGGAACAGGATCACACATAAGGTAAGACAGATGTTATATAATCTTTTTTCCTCACAATAATTCATAACCAAGTATACTAAATATATATCATTCATATTATGCTCAGCATCCCCAGGAGAATGCAAGCTTTGGAGTTGTAATATTAAACATACTGTCTTTTCTCTAGGTATCCTTCATAGTAACCATTCACTATTTTGATGGGCAGATACTATTTTCCACTCAAAAGGCAGAAAACCTATGGAAAGGTTTACACATTATCTAAGTTTCAGACACATGGTGAATCCATTAGAACTTTAGTATAGTTCCAGATTTCCCTTGCAAAAACTTGATCCTTTCAATAAAAAAAAAAAAAAAAGCAATGATGAACCTTTCCTCTTTCAACAGGTCTTAGTTATAAAAGCATCAAGTTCTCTATGCCAAAACCAATACAGAATTGTAAAGTAAAAATTAAAAATAAATAAATAAATTAAAATTAAAAAAAAAAAATTTAAAAAAAAATAAATAAAAAAAAAAAATCCTTTTTCAACAGGAAAAAAAAAAAAAAGCATCAAGTTCAAGAACTAGGCATTAATATTGCTAATGAATGGATATTATGGTTAAGTTTTCAATTCAGTTAAAATTTATATAACAGAAGTCTTTTCTCTGTCTTCTTATGTGAGCATTGAGTTGTTATTTTTTGCAGCACCTTTCATCTGGAGTAATTTAACTCTTCCACCTCTCCTTTTAGATTTTCCATCTCATTTACGATTCCATCTCCAAATAGATTTATTCTCCTTAGGTACTATCTTAATTTCTTTCTTGCCCTTCATATATCAGATCTTGCTATTGATAGCACTGATTTCTTTACTGAATTATCTTTTTATACTACTTGAGGGACATATGTTGTTTGTTTGTTTGTTTGTTAAGTTAAAAACTCAGTTGCTTTGAAGTTTGTCCATAAGTGATGCAGTACTTGGAAAAAATATTCTTTCATTTAATATTCAACAGATAAAAGAGTCTATTTTAAAAAACTAATAAATGTTAAGTATATCTAGCTATTAATCCTAATCTGGACAATGCCTCCTGGAAAAAGGCAATTTCAGGAAAAAGTCCAACTTTCATAATTAAAACAGCACAACATTTTACAGATAAATTACAATAGATGAATGCCATCCAGCCATTTCATCCTCTGACACCCTCTTCTACTGCCCTCAATCTTTCCCAGCATCAGGGACTTCCAATGAGTCAGCTGTTCACGTCAGATGACCAAAATACTGAAGTTTCAGCTTCAGCATCAGTCCTTCTAACAAGTTTTCAGGGTTGATTTCCTTTAAGATTGATTGGTTTAATCTCCTTGCTGTCCAAGGGACTCTCAGAAGTCTTCTCCAGCACCACAGTTTGAAGGCATCAATTCTTCAGCGCACCGCCTTCTTTACAGTCCAGCTCTCACAACCATACATGACCACTGGGAAAACCATAGCCTTGACTATATACGGACCTTTGTAAGCAGAGTAATGTCTCCGCTTTTCAACACACTGTCTGGGTTTGTCATAGCTTTCCTGCCAAGAGGCAAATGTCTTCTGACTTCATGGCTGCAGTCACCACTGCCAGTGATTTTAGAGCCCAAGAAGAGGAAATTTGCCACTACCTCCACCTTTTCCCCCTCTATTTGCCATGAAATAATGGGGCGGAATGCCGTGATCTTAGCTTTTTTAATATTTAATTTTAAGCCAGCTCTCTACCTTTTCCTTCTTTATCCTCATCAAGAAGCTCTTCAGTTCCTCTTTGCTTTCTGCCATTAGAGTGGTATCATCTGCATATCTGAGTTTATTGACATTTCTCTCACCTATTTTGATTCCAGCTTGAAACTAATCCAACCAGTCATTTCTCATGATGTGCTGAGCATATAGATTAAACAAACAGGGTGACAGCAGACAGCCTTGTTTTACTCCTTTCTCAGTCTCGAATACTTGGTGAATACACAAAATACTTAGTGTCTTACAATTTGATCTCATTTCTCAGAATTATCTCATTATCTGAATTCTGATAGCTCTTATGACTACATTTATTACCTCAGTACAAATTAACCTAAATGATATTATAATTCTTAAAATATATTCACAACACATTGTAATCAAAGCAAACATCTATAAATTTAACTTTGTCTCTATGTAAATCGTTTCTATATTCACTTCGACAACAGTACTCAACAAATGGAAAATTTTTTTAATTTCCACATATAATTTGAATAGATGTAGTTGTCTAATGAGTGCATGTGTCCACATATACAGTCATTAATCACACCATTCCCTTTCATAGAGGAAGACAGATCTATCTAGTCACCATCATTACAATCCTCACTTATAAATATTTGGAAGGCAGATTGTTGAGAAAAAATATGCACTGAACTGGAGCTCAAGATAACTAGTTTTTAGTCAAGCTCTGCTAATAAATACCTATGACATTCAAAAGCAAAAAAAAAATTCATATTTATGGATCAGTTTTCCAGAATATAAAATAAGTAATCTAGGGATATGGTGAATATGCCCAAGGCAGGCCCCTTTGGAGAGTGATTTCAATGACTTTATAATGTGGGAAAATGCAATTAACTAAAATATTCTATTCAAGTATGGTAGGCAGAATATTGGCTCCCCACAAATGGTGATATCCTGGAAACTGTAACTATGGCAGGCTACAGTGCAAGATGGCATTAAGTTTGGAGATAGAATTAAGCTTGCTGATCAGCTTGATTTGAGATAGGGAGAGTCTCCGAGATTATCCTGGTGGGCCAAACGTAATAAGGGTCCTTATAACATGGAAGAGAGATGCAATAAGGTTAGTGTTAGACTAATGGAGCATGAGAAAGGCTTGCCTAGCTATTGCTGGCTTTCAAGATAGAAGAGGATCACAAGTCAGAAACTATGGGCCACACTGAGAAGCTAGACAAGGATAGGAAACAGATTCTTCTCTTGAGTCCCCAGAAGGAAAGCAGCCAAGCTGTCACCCTGGTTTTAGCCCATGGAAAACCATTCTCAGCTTCTGACCTCCAAATAGTGATATAATAAATTTGTCTTAATCCACCAAGTTTGTTACGATTATAGAGCAGTAAGAAATACATCATTAAATAAACAGCAGCATAACAAATACTGAAGGTGGAAAAGTCAGTTTCCAAATTACTACATGGGCAGTGCTAGGTGATAAAGAACCCGCCTGCAAATGCAGGAGAGGAAAGTGAGGCATGCTTGATCCCTGGGTCGGGAAGATTCCTGGAGTAGGAAATGGCAAACCCATTCCAGTATTCATGCCTAGAGAATCCCATGGACAGAAGAGCCTGGTGGGTTACTGTTCACAGGCTCAGCAAAGAATCAGACACGATTGAAGCACCTTAGCATAGCACATCAAGATTAATAAAATGTCATTTTTCCAGAAAAAAAATTATAATACATACAAATAAATGGAAAAGTATGACCCATACACAGGAAAAAACAGAAGGCAACAGAAATTATGAGAAGTCCCAGATATCACATTTAATAGACACAGGCTCTGAAGGAGTTATTATAAACATGTTTAAAGAACAAAAAAGGAACCACTTAAGGAAGATATGAAGACAATGTCACATCAAATAGAGAATAAAGAATCAAATGGAAATACTGCAGTTGGAAAGTAGAGTAACCCAAAGTGGGGTGGCGGGGTGGGGATAACATAAAGGGATCAAGAGTTTATTTGAACTGGTCTAAGAATCAAGAAACTTAAAGACAGATTAATAGAAAATTATACAATCTGAAGAATAGAGGAAAGGATGAAGAAGTTAACAGAGCCTCAGGGAAATGTGAGACACCATTAAATGTACCAACATATACATAATAGAGAGTAAAGAGAGAAAGCAAGAAACAATAGAAAATTAATGACTGAAAAAGTATCAGTTTGATTTTAAAAATTATTTTAGACAACCAAGAAAGTCAATAAGCTTCAACTACTTGTTCTACATAGATTTTAGCCTATGAACACTGATGCTATCAACTAGAGTTGCCTGGCGGATCTCAGTCAGGCCCATATTACTTGTGGTAAGGCCCCAGAGACATTTCCCTTGCTAGAGTCAATGTTGTGACTGGACCCATCTTTGTGGTTACTATGATTTCAAGATGCACTTCAAAAACAAACATCAGGGAAATTTGGGGAAGAAAAGGGTTTATTATTGATAGGTACAAAAGGATACACCTGGAGCTACCCTACAATGTCCCAAGCAGACAAAGAGAAAGAGAAAGTATGGAATAGGATTAATTGGAGTTCTGCCTTTATTGGGATTGATGGTGGAGAGCTGAGGGTTTTGAGGGCTTGCTTTGTTGGTAAATTTACAACATAAGAATGGGAATTACATTGCATGAAGGTAAACACAGGGTTACTCAAGTAGTCAGTTATTTAGGTCACTCAGAGCCAGACATCCTGGAATCTGAAGTCAAGTGGGCCTTAGAAAGCATCACTATGAACAAGCTAGTGGAGGTGATGGAATTCCAGTTGAGCTATTTCAAATCCTGAAAGATGATCCTGTGAAAGTGCTGCACTCAATATGCCAGCAAATTTGGAAAACTCAGCAGTGGCCACAGGACTAGAAAAGGTCAGTTTTCATTCCAATCCCAAAGAAAGGCAATGCCAAAGAATGCTCAAACTACCACACAATTGCACTCACCTCACACGCTAGCAAAGTAATGCTCAAAATTCTCCAAGCCAGGCTACAGCAATACGTGAACCGTGAACTTCCAGATGTTCAAGCTGGTTTTAGAAAAGGCAGAAGAACCAGAGATCAAATTGTCAATATTTGCTGGATCATGGAAAAAGCAAGAGAGTTCCAGAAAAACATCTATTTCTACATTATTGACTACGCCAAAGCCTTTGACTGTGTGGATGACAATAAACTGTGAAAAATTCTGAAAGAGATGGGAATACCAGACCACCTGACCTGCCTCTTGAGAAACCTGTATGCAGGCCAGGAAGCAACAGTTAGAACTGAACATGGAACAACAGACTGGTTCCAAATAGGAAAAGGAGTACGTCAAGGCTGTATATTTTCACCTTGCTTATTTAACTTCTATGCAGAGTACATCATGAGAAATGCTGGACTGGAAGAAGCACAAGCTGGAATCAAGATTGCCGGGAGAAATATCAATAACCTCAGATATGTAGATGACACCACCCTTATGGGAGAAAGTAAAGAAGAACTAAGAAGCCTCTTGATGAAAGTGAAAGAGGAGAGTAAAAAAGTTGGTTTAAAGCTCAACATTGAGAAAACGAAGATCATGGCATCTGGTCCCATCACTTCATGGGAAATAGATGGGGAAACAGTGGAAACAGTGTCAGACTTTATCTTTTTGGGCTCCAAAATCACTGCAGGTGGTGACTGCAGCCATGAAATTAAAAGACACTTACTCCTTGGAAGAGAAGTTATGACCAACCTAGATAGCATATTCAAAAGCAGAGACATTACTTTGCTAACAAAGGTCCATCTAGTCAAGGGTATGGTTTTTCCAGTGATCATGTATGCATGTGAAAGTTGTACTGTGAAGAGAGCCGAGGGCTGAAGAATTGATGCTTTTGAACTGTGGTGTTGGAGAAGACTCTTGAGAGTCCCTTGGACTGCAAGCAGATCCAACCAGTCCATTCTGAAGGAGATCAGCCCTGGGATTTCTTTGGAGGGACTGATGCTAAAGCTGAAGCTCCAGTACTTTGGCCACCTCATGTGAAGAGTTGACTCATTGGAAAAGACTTTGATGCTGGGAGGGATTGGGGGCAGGTGGAGGAGGGGACGACAGAGGATGAGATGGCTGGATGGCATCACCGACTTGATGGACACGAGTCTGAGTGAACTCCGGGAGTTGGTGATGGACAGGGAGGCCTGGCATGCTGCGATTTACGGGGTCGCAAAGAGTTGGACACGACTGAGCGACTGAACTGAACTGATGACTTTCTAAAAGGAAAACTTGGAGTGGGGAAGCCTGGTGCTTTCTCCAGTTGCATAGAAAAGTTACATTTATTCAAAAATGTCTTTGAAATTAATGTCTCAGTTATCAAAATCTTAACATTAGGCAATGACATAATAATAAAAAAACTAATTGTCACGTTACACTATAGTAAAATAAACACAAAGAACCACACCCAGATACATCATACAAAATTGGCTGAAGGTCAAACTCAAGGGAAAATTTTGATAGCATAAGAGAAGAACCACTTATCACATAGAAAGAAATCCAAATATGGTTAACAGTTGACACAATCAGGTAACAGTGATGTTCAAAGACAGTGGGGTAACATTCAAAGTACTTAAGAAAAACTGTCAACCAAGAGCCTTCTGGTAAACAAAACAATTTTATTTTTTTTAAAGGTGAAATAAAGACATTTACAAAAAAACCTGAGATATAGGAAAATTTTAAGTTTGAAACCAGGCAACATTGAGCTTAACTCAACTCCACAAGAAAATCCAAATAGCACCAGTAAAAGTAATCATGAAAATAAACAAAGAAAGATCCTGCCAAAAACAAAAAAAAAGTCATCATGTAATTATAAAAGACAATTATAAATGAGTATTTCTTCTTCTCATATTTTAAAAACATTTTAAAACAATGTATTTGTAACTGAATTCTTGGAACAACAACATAGAAATGTAACAAATTTTAAAATAATGGAACAAAGGAGGTAGATAGGAGGAACACTATATTAAATAAATTATACTATATGTTAATGTGAATCTACAGGGACAAAGAACAGCCAAAAAAGGAAATAGTTTAATACAACAAACTATAAATATATACTTGATTTCCATTCTTATCTGACTTTTCTTGACATAAAATTATACAGTGTACTAAAATTGTATAACTAGTTTATAACACAATATACTGTTAAGTAACATATACAGACATAATACATAGAATGGAATGACAAGGGAACAAGGCAATAGAGCTCTATAGGAAGAACATTTCTATGTATCACTAGAATTAAGTTAATATAAACATGGAAGTTTATTTTTATGAGATATAATAAGTTCTAATGCTTCCATTAATAATTTTTAAAATATAGCAAAAAATTAAAGTAACTTGAGTGTTGCATTTTAAACATTAGTAAAGGAGGAAGAAAAATGACATGAGAACTATATAAAACAGTAAAATAATAGATTTGAATCCAATTACAGCAATAATGGTAAATATTAAAGGAATGAAAAATCAAAACGCAGAAACTGCAAGACCAGATTTAAGAAAATGATCCAACTAAGGCTCTTTAGAGGAAATATACTTCAGATTCAAAAATACATATAGCTTCAAAGTAAATACATGGAAAGGACTATGTCATACAAACAGAAACCATAAGAAAGATGCAGTGCCTATACACTGCTGCTGCTGCTGCTGCTAAGTCGCTTCAGTCGTGTCTGACTCTGTACGACCCCATAGACGGCAGCCCACCAGGCTCCCCCGTCCCTGGGATTCTCCAGGCAAGAACACTGGAGTGGGTTGCCATTTCCTTCTCCAATGAATGAAAGTGAAAAGTCAAAGTGAAGTCACTCAGTCGTGTCCGACTCTTCGAGACCCCATGGACTGCAGCCCACCAGGCTCCTCCATCCATGGGATTTTCCAGGCAAGAGTACTGGAGTGGGGTGCCATCGCCTTCTCCATGCCTATACACGTATCAGACAAAATATACTTTAGAACAGAAAATATTCCTGGAGAGAGAACATTTTATAATAAAAACAAAGATGCCAATGTATCAGGAAAATCTAACAATTAAACATATATGGAGCTAACTAAGTTCTGGAAAAGGTCAGTTTTCATTCCAATCCCAAAGAAAGGAAATGCCAAAGAATGACCAAACTACCACACAATTGGATTCATCTCACACGCTAGCAAACTAATGCTCAAAATTCTCCAAGCCAGGCTTTAACAATATGTGAACCGTGAACTTCCAGATGTTCAAGCTGGATTTAGAAAAGGGAGAGGAACCAAATACCAAATTGCCAACATCTGCTGGATCATCGAAGAAGCAAGAGAATTCCAGAAAACCATCTACTTCTGCTTTATTGACTATGCCAAAGCCTCTGACTATGTGGATCACAACAAATTGTGAAAAATTCTTCAAGAGATGGGAATACCAGACCACCTGACCTGCCTCCTGAGAAATCTGTATGCGGG
The DNA here is from genome assembly GCF_014754425.2 of Oryx dammah. Taxonomy (NCBI): domain Eukaryota; kingdom Metazoa; phylum Chordata; class Mammalia; order Artiodactyla; family Bovidae; genus Oryx; species Oryx dammah. Next base: position 106,279,865 of record NW_024070211.1, on the reverse strand, counting down.
TTAAGAAGCAACAGTTAGAACAAGACATAGAACAACAGACTGGTTCCATATTGGGAAAGGAGTATGTCAAGGCTGTATAATTTCACCTTGCTTATTAAACATATGTAGAATACATCATGAGAAATGCTGTACTGGATGAAGCACAAGCTGGAATCAAGATTGCTGGGAGAAATACCAATAAGCTCAGATATGCAGATGACACCACCCTTATGGCAGAAAGTGAAGAGGAACTAAAAGCCTCTTGATGAAAGTGAAAGAGGAGAGTGAAAAAGTTGGCTTAAAGCTCAACATTCAGAAAATGAAGATCATGGCATCAGGTCCCATCACTTCATGGGAAATAGATGGGGAAACAGTGGAAACAGTGTCAGACTTTATTTTTTGGGGCTCCAAAAATCACTGCAGATGGTGATTGCAGCCATGAAATTAAAAGACGCTTACTCCTTGGAAGAAAAGTTATGACCAACCTAGATAGCATATTCAGAAGCAGAGACATTACTTTGCCGACTAAGGTCCGTCTAGTCAAGGCTATGGGTTTTCCAGTAGTCATGTATGGATGTGAGAGTTGGACTGTGAAGAAGGCTGAGTGCCGAAGAATTAATTGATGCTTTTGAACTGTGGTGTTGGAGAAGACTCTTGAGAGTCCCTTGGACTGCAAGCAGATCCAACCAGTCCATTCTGAAGGAGATCAGCCCTGAGATTTCTTTGGAAGGAATGATGCTAAAGCTGAAATTCCAGTACTTTGGCCACCTCATGTGAAGAGTTGACTCATTGGAAAAGACCCTGATGCTGGGAGGGATTGGGGGCAGGAGGAGAAGGAGACAACAGAGGATGAGATGGCTGGATGGCATCACGGACTCGATGGACATGAGTCTGAGTGAACTCCGGGAGTTGGTGATGGACAGGGAGGCCTGGCTTGCTGCGATTCATGGGGTCGCAAAGAGTCGGACACGACTGAGAGACTGAATTGAACTGAACTGATGGCAGAAAATGAAGAAGAACAAAGGAGCTTCTTGATGAAAGTAAAAGAGGAGAGTGAAAAAGCTGGCTTAAAACTGAACACTCAAAAAACTAAGATCATGGCATCTGGTACCATTACTTCATGGCAAATAGATGGGGAAACAGTAACAGACTATCTTTGGAGATTCCAAAGTCACTGCAGATGGTGACTGCAGTCATGAAATTAAAAGATACTTGCTCCTTGGAAAAAAAAGTTATGACCAACCTAGACAGCATATTAAAAAGCAGAGACATTACTTTGCCAGCAAAGGTTGGTCTAGTCAAAGCTATGGATTTTCCAGTAGTCATATACAGATGTGAGAGTTGGACTATAAAGAAAGCTGAGCACTGAAAACCTGATGCTTCTGAACTGTGATGTTGGAGAAGACTCTTAAGAGTCCCTTGGACTGCAAGGAGATCCAACCCATCCATCCTAAAGGAAATCAGTCTGGATTACTCATTGGAAGGACTGATTCTGAAGCTGAAACTCCAATATTTTGGCCACCTGATGTGAAGAACTGACCCACTGGAAAAGACCCTGATGCTAGGAAAGACAGAAGGCAGGAGAAGGGATGACAGAGGATGATATGGTTGGATGGCATCACTGACTCAATGGACATGAGTTTGAGTAAACTCTGGAAGTTGGTGATGGACAAGGATGCCTGACATGCTGCAGTCCATGGGGTCACAAAGAGTTGGACATGACTGAGTGACCGAACTGAACAAAGGTCTATATACATAAAGCAAAAACTGAAAGATTTAAATGGAGCAACAGACAATTCAAAATAGTAATTTAAGAGTTCAAGAGTCTACTTTCAATAGTGGGTAACCAACACAAAAGATCAAATAAATGGAAAATTTGAACACTAATCAATTAGACCTAACTGACACTCCACACAGCAACAGCAAAACACTCATTTTTCTCAAGGCCACATGAAACATTATCCAGTACAGATTACATGATAGGCCATAAAACAGCCTTCAGTGAATGTAAAAGAACTGAGATCATGGAAGGTAAGTGCTCCAACACGAAGAGAGTGAAATTAGATATCAGCAGAAAAATTTGAGAAATTGATATAAGGAAAAACTTTTAAATGCACCTATATAGCAAATGAATCAAGTAAAAACCATGAGAAAATATTTGTGATCAATTAAAATAAAGACATATCATATTACAGAATGCAGCTAAACCAGTGGTTAATGTGAAATTTATAGTTATAAATGCCAACATTTAAAAAAGTGAAAGAATCTCAAAACAACAGCCTAACTTGCCAGGGTTCAGTTCAGTTCAGTTCAGTCGTTCAGTTGTGTCCAATTCTTTGTGACCCCATGAATCGCAGCACGCCAGGCCTCCCTGTCCATCACCATCTCCCGGAGTTCACTCAGACTAACATCCATCGAGTCAGTGATGCCATCCAGCCATCTCATCCTCTGTCGACCCCTTCTCCTCCTGCCCCCAATCCCTTCCAGCATCAGAGTCTTTTCCAATGAGTCAACTCTTCACATGAGGTGGCCAAAGTATTGGAGTTTCAGCTTTAGCATCAGTCCTTCCAGTGAACACTCAGGACTGATCTCCTTTAGAATGGACTGGTTGGATTTTCTTGCAGTCCAAAGGACTCTCAAGAGTAAGACATTGGAAAAATGAAAGCGAATTAAACCCAAAGCAAAAAGAATAAAAATAAATACATAACTATTAGAGTATAAATGAGAGATCAGTATAGCAAGCAAGAAAAAAAAAGTTGGTTCTTTGAAAACAAATTTTAATTACAAAGCTTTAGCTAGATTAAAAACAACAAAGAAGAAAATATTCAAGTTGCTGAAGTCAAAAGTGAAAGATGGTGCATTTCTACTGATGCTAAAAAAAGTTTTTTTAATGCTTTAAAGGGGATACAATTCTATATCAATATAGTAGATAATCTACATTAAGTGGACAAATTCCTAGGTAGACACAAACCTTTAAAATGAAAACAGGGAGAAACACACCCCCAAATGCAAAAGACCTGTAATAATTAGAGTTTGAATTAGTTTAAAAACTCTAAAAAGATAAGCACAGGCCCAGATGACTTCACTGTTGTATTCTACCAAGCATTTAAGAAAAAGTTACTATGAATTAATTCTTCACAAAGACTTTTAAAATAACAGAAGAGGTAAAGCTTCCTAACACATTCTGAAGCCAGAATTACTCTGATATCAAAACCAGATGAAGCCATTTTTATGAACCCTGTTCTAACACCCATTGTTAGAACACTATGGGTATCTATTAATAAAACATACATTATGTTTTCATAAAACATAAAAACTATTCTCAATACACTAGCAAGTTGAACTCAACAATATATAAAAAGAACTATACATCATGAAGAAAAGTTTGACCCAACACTAAAAGATTATTTTCCCCAAGCCAATTAACATAATATACCAAATCAATAATATACCTTGGAAAAGCTCAGTTTTCCTCCAATCCCAAAGAAAAGCAATGTCTAAGAACGTTCAAAATACTGTACAATTGCGTTCATTTCACATGCTAGCAAAGTAATGCTCAAAATCCTTCAAGCAAGGCTTCAACAGTACATGAATCGACGACTTTCAGATGTACAAGTTGAATTTAGAAAAAGCAGAGGAAGCAGAGATAAAATTCCCAACATCTGTTGGATCATGCAAAAAGCAATAGAACTCAGGAAAAACATCTACTTCTTCTTCATTGACTAAGCTAAAGCTTTAACTGTGTGGATCACAACAAACTGTGGAAAATCTTCAAGAGATGGGAATACCAGACCACCTTTTCTGCCTCCTGAGAAACCTGCATGCAAGTAAAGAAGCAACAGTTAGAACCAGATATAGAACAAATGAACTGGTTCAAAATTGGGAAAGGAGTACATCAAGGCTGTATATTGTCACCCTCCTTATGTAACTTCTATGCAGAGTATATCATGTGAAATGCCCAGCTGGATGAAGCACAAGCTGGAATCAAGATTGCTGGGAGAAATATCAATAACCTCAGATATGCAGATGACATCACCTTAATGGAAGAAAGCAAAGAGGAACTAACAGCCTCCTATTAAAGGTGAATGAAAAGCTGGCTTAAGACTCAACATTCAAAAAACTAAGATCATAGCATCTAGTCCCATCACTTCATGGCAAATAGATGGGGAAACAATGGAAACAGTGGCAGACTTTATTTTCTTGGGCTCCAAATCACTGCAGATGGTGACTGAAGCCATGAAGTTAAAAGAGGTTTTCTCCTTGGAAGAAAAACTGTGACAAACCTAGATAGCATATTAAAAAGCAGAGACATCACTGTGCCAACAAAGGTCTATCTAGCCAAAGCTATGGTTTTTCCAGTAGTCATGTACAGATGTGAGTGTTGGACCATAATGAAGGCTGAGCTCCCAACAATTGATGCTTTCAAACAGTGGTGCTGGAGAAGACTCTTGAGAGTTCCATGAACAGCAAGGAGATCAAACCAATCAATCCTAAAGGAAATCAGTCCTGAATATTCATTGGAAGTACTGACTGTGAAGCTCCAACGAGTAGACTCATCGGAAAAGACCCTGTTGCTGGGAAAGATTGAGGGCAGTGGGAAAAAGGGCCGACAAAGGATAGACAGTTGGATGGCATCTCTGACTCAATGGACATGAGTTTGCACAAATTCTAGGAGATTGTGAAAGATAGTGTGCTGCAGTCCATGGAATCTCAAAGCGTCGGACATGACTGAGCAACTGAACAACAACTCCATTGATAAGGTAAATGATAAAACACACATGCTTATTTCAGTATATGCAAAAACAGAACTGCAGCCCACCAGGCTCCTCTGTCCATGGGACTCTCCAGGCAAGAATACTAAAGTGGGTTGCCATTTCCTTCTCCAGGGGATCTTCCTGACCTCAGAATTGAACCCAGGTCTCCCACGTTGCAGGCAGATGCTTTATCAACTGAGCTACACAGGAAGCCCCTGACAAAAAAACCAATACACCTTTACTATAAAAGCCAACTATGAATAGAACTTTCCCAAACTAATAGGGAATCTATGGATTTAAAAAAAGTTGAAAAATGGTGAAAGACTGAATACTTACTCTCCCCCAAAATAAAGAAAAATAAAGGGACATCTACTTTTCCATTTTTATTCAACATTATGCTAGAGGTTCTAGATAGGTCAATTAGACAAAGGAAAAAATATTAAAAGGAATACATATTGGGAAGAAATCAAACTATTTATACATACCATGATCTCATATGTAGAAAAACCCAAGGAATCCGACCCCCAAAAAATAACTAGCAGAATAATTGAGTTCAAATTATTTCCCAGCACAAGGTCAATAAATTTAAAAAATATTATTTCTGTACATTACTCATGAACAAATGAGTTTGAAAAATAGTTTATAATAACATCAAAGATAAAGAATTTAAAAGAACTGCAAAACTTATGCTCTGAAAACTAAAACATCACAAGAAATTAGAAGATACATAAATGAATAATAAATACATGAAAAGATGGTCAACATCATTAACCACTAGAGAAAGCACATCAAAACTATGAGATAACATTCTACAGCAGCTAGTAGACCACAAATTGCATGTTACATTTATATGAAATTCCCAGATTTAAAACTACTACATACAGATACAGAAAATAGTAGTTTCTTAGGGCTGCAGGATTTGGGGTGAAATAGGAGATGATTGCTAATGGGTATGGATTTCTTTTTGGAGTAATGAAAATGTTCTCAAATTGATGTAGTAATGGTTGTATGACAGAATGTAATAAAAACTTTTAAAAACTTAAGAAATTTTGGTAAAAAGTTTATGGGCAAAGTCGTATATCTTTATTTAAATGGGAGCTTGTTTTTTTACAGCTGTATATGAAGATGCAATTTTATGAAAAGTGTTACTCCCTTTTCAAAAAAGAAAATATTATGGTAACTGTCACTGGCAAATGTTACCATTTCAAGAATCATTAAGCTGAATTATTGCAATTCTTCAAAAGCAGCATCCTAGGTTAACTATTAGTCTTTTTCTGTAGCAAAAGATTTTTCCTGATGTAATTGAGTTGATTTCCTGTACTTCAAAAGGTAGATGGCAGTATATAAAGAATAAATAATGCTAACTTTAAGAAAATCTTTTGGTTTTGGTAGAAGGCTAAATGATTTCAAGAACAGTTCTTCACCGGCTTTGTCAAAGTAATTTTTCTATATTGTTTTTCACCAACCGTAAGTAACATAAACTTTTGCCTGGAGATTGTAAGTGGCATGATGCCCAAGATTGACAAATATGTTAATATATATCTAAATCCAGCTTTAAATATTGCATCTGAAATACAATAAGGATAACCACTTTCACCGTAGCTACAAAACAGCAAATGTCTTACCATTAAAAGCTATGTGGATATTCTTTTTTTAATTCCTTTGCGTGTAACCCACAAAGTACGTATAAAGTTCAAGTTGTTAAGAATTCCCATGTTAGATGGGCAATTTGGTTATAATGTCAGTTCATATTTTCTAGCACCACTGACTCCTCACTCACATTCATAAGTCTTAAAATCCACTCATTGCCATTAATTTAGACCACAATAACTAGAGCACAGTGTTCTGGTATAATGAAGGCTCTCTTTATTGACCCTCCTCAACTCCATGCACACTTGATACACAGTGGATTAGGCATTGTCAGGAATTTTTAAGTCAATTGTAGAGCCAGACACTAAGATAAAGCCTTTAGGAGCAGGTCTTAAAATTTAGTGACTGATGGAAAAACCAGATATCTTCCCATGTATTCCATGAAAAAGTTTCACCAGACACTTGCCTTTTAAGCAAATGCGTCTGTGCAGTGCAACAGCCTAAACTGCCATATATGGGGGTGCTGGCTTTGCATTCACATAAGTTGGAGAAAGCCTTGGGAGTTGGTGATGGACAGGGAACCCTAGCATGCTGCCGTCTATGGAGTCACAAAGAGTTGGACACAACTGAGCAACTGAACTGAACTGAAATGAACACAGTAGGCAACAGTTTCTTCAAATATTAGCCATACCATTTTAATTTGAAAATACCAACTACACTGAGAAATTATTATTACTTCTACATTCAAAGGCTTGCCTTTAGTATCTAAGTGGAAATAACATTTACAGAATCTCACATATAAAAGGATCAAAGGATGTCTACAATTTTTACCTTTAATATTATTGATGGTGTTTGTATCATTTTACATCTGAAAATGATTTGGCTCATTATTTAATGCATTGATCTAGTTGAAACTAAAGATATGAAAGTGTTTGCATTTCATTAGTTTAGGTATTTGTACTGCAATAGGAAGTCAAAAAATGTCAAGAGATTTATTCAGAGGCAAGAAAAAGAAGCAAAATTAGACTTTCAGATAATATATGGATATTTGGAAACTACTCAGTCATTCATTCATTCAACAAATAGTCACTGAGTTACTACCAGGCACTGTGTTAGAAAGTGAAAACATAATAATGAGGAAAATCAGATACAGCATCTGTTTTTCAGACACTCATGCTCCAATGGAAGAGAAGACACTCATAGTTGAAATAAGCTTCAGTACCTGCCACTATACTTGATACAGCATAACAAAAAGAAGATGTGGCCGGTCTTATAATTCCTTGTGCCTCTAGTACTTCTAATAGTGTCTAACACATGGTCAAAGTTCAACGAATACTGGATAAAGGAATGAATATAGGAATATTAAGCTTCATGGAGAGATAAAGCCTGAAAAAAATGAATTTTGGAATAATTGCATGTGATTGCCTCTAGGCAAACTGCCTACAGAGGATATAGCCACCCCCCCCCCAAAAAAAAAGGAAGCTGAGGGTAAAAATATTGAAGAATTCTAACTTTAATAGATGGATTCAGTTCAGTTCAGTCACTCAGTCGTGTTCAACTCTTTGCAACCCCATGAACCTCAGCACGCCAGGCCTCCCTGTCCATCACCAACTCCTGGGGTTCACCCAAACCCATGGCCATTGAGTTGGTGTTGCCATTCAACAATCTCATCTATGTTGTCCCCTTCTCCTCCTGCTGTCAATCTTTCCCAGCATCAGGGTCTTTTCAAATGAGTCAGCTCTTTGCATCAGGTGGCCAAAGTATTGGAATTTCAGCTTTAACATCAGTCCTTCCAATGATTTTTCAGGACTGATTTCCTTTAGGATGGACTGCTTGGATCTCTTTGCAGTTCAAGGGACTCTCAAGAGTCTTCTCCAACACCACAGTTCAAACGCATCAATTCTTTGGTGCTCAGCCTTCTTCACAGTCCAACTCTCACATCCATACATGACCACTGGAAAAACCATAGCCTTGACTAGACGGACCTTTGTTGGCAAAGTAATGTCTCTGCTTTTGAATATGCTATCTAGGTTGGTCATAACTTTCCTCCCAAGGAGTAAGCATATTTTAATTTCATGAATGCAATCACCATCTGCAGTGATTTTGGAGCCCAAAAAGATAAAGTCAGCCACTGTTTCTATTGTTTGCCATGAAGTGATGGGACCGGATGCCATGATCTTCGTTTTCTCAATGTTGAGCCAACTTTTTCACTCTCCTCTTTCACTTTCATCAAAAAGCTCTTTTGTTCTTCTTCACTTTCTGCAATAAGAGTGGTGTCACTGCATGTCTCAGGTTATTGATATTTCTTCCAGCAATCTTGATTCCAGCTTGCGCTTCCTCTAGCCCAGCATTTCTCATGATGTACTCTCCATATAAGTTAAATAAGCAGGATGACAATACACAGCCTTGATGTACTCCTTTTCCTATCTGGAACCAGTCTGTTGTTCCATGTCCAGTTCTAACTGTCGCTTCCTGACCTGCATACAGGTTTCTCAAGAGGCAGGTCAGGTGGTCTGGTATTCCCATCTCTTTCAGAATTTTCTGCAGTTTATTGTGATCCACACAGTCAAAGGCTTTGGCATAATCAAAAGCAGAAATAGATGTTTTTCTGGAACTCTCTTGCTTTTTCCATGGTCCAGTGTATATTGGCAATTTGATCTCTGGTTCCTCTGCCTTTTCTAATTCCAGGTTGAACATCTGGAAGTTCATGGTTCATGTACTGCTGAAGCCTGGCTTGGAGAATTTTGAGCATTACTTTCTTAGCATGTGAGATGAGTGCAATGGTACGGTAGTTTGAGCATTCTTTGGCATTGCCTTCCTTTGGGATTGGGATGAAAACTGACCTTTTCCAGTCCTGTGGCCACTGCTGAGTTTTCCAAATTTGCTGACATATTGAGTGCAGCACTTTCACAGCATCATCTTTTAGGATTTGAAATAGCTCAACTGGAATTCCATCACCTCCACTAGCTTTGTTTGTAGTGATGCTTCCTAAGGCCACTTGACTTCACATTCCAGCATGTCTGGCTCTAGGTGAGTGATCACAGCATCGTGATTATCTGGGTTGTGAAGATCTATTTTGTACAGTTCTTCTGTGTATTCTTGCCACCTCTTCTTATTTTCTTATGCTTCTGTTAGGTCCATACCATTTCTGTCCTTTATCAAGCCCATCTCTGCATGAAATGTTCCCTTGGTATCTCTAATTTTCTTGAAGAGGTCTCTAGTCTTTCCCATTCTGTTGTTTTCTTCTCTTTCTTTGCATTGATTGCTGAGGAAGGCTTTCTTATCTCTCCTTGCTATTCTTTTGGAACTCTGCATTCAGATGCTTATATCTTTCTGTTGGGGTCCAGCCCCAGTGGATCCAGGGTAATTCGAAGGGGAGATGGTGTGGCGAGGAAAAAGCTTATTTATTTAGAAATATAAAGAGAGATTAGGAAGAAACAGTATAGTAGGAAAATTTAGTGGAGAAAAGATGCTGAATAACTTGGTTTATGTGGAGAACTAATAAAACCTCAGGACAAGAGGTTTGCACCATCTACCTTAGGCCACCAGCACCCGTTTGAATAGCGGAGGGTGCCCCGCCTTGGGCTCCCTCTCTTGTGGGTCTTAGAAGCCAGGGCAAGTAAGTAGACTTGGCGAGCCTCCATGCCCCAGATGGGAATTCAGCCAGAAAATAGAAGAAAAGACACGGGGGAACCAGTCTTTCCAGTGACCGGCCCCTCCTCTATTGTCCAGAAAGGCCTTTTATACTTTTGATTGTACATAGAGATCAATGGATAATACAAAATTATGCAGCGTCAGCAGCCCTGACTCTTATCGAGACCAGGCTTTCTCTCTGCATACCTAGTTGTATACACAAGTCTTAGGTGATTTACATCATCTTCTGGCCAGAAGGTCAATTAACATTTTATGGCCCTTTTCTGATAAGGGTCTGTCAACCAGAAGACTTATTTGCCTTAATAGTGTTGTTCTTCCCAAAGTCTGGTGCCACTCTCAGAAAGCACTAAATAAATTTAGATTCTTACATAGCAAGGACACAACAATTTCTAACAAGGAAAAGGAGTACAGTGATTTATAACAAAGAGAAAAGTAATTAACTCAAAAGTCTAGTGTTGCTAACAAAGGTACTATATTCCTTTTTCTATATCCCAATTACTTTGATTAATATCCTTCAGGTGCCTACAAGATAAAGAATATGGAGGCCTGGCAGCAGTCATTGACTCAACAGTGAAAACCCTCTACCAATATAATTCTTAGCTCTTTAAAAAAGGCTCTGTATCTTTAAGATGCTTTAAGCTTCATGCCTCTCGCGGTTGGGGGGCTGTAAACAATTCACAAGTTGTAAAAGTCCGGGCAGACAGGTCAGGTAAGTTAGAAAGCTATCAGAGGGATTTAAACCAAGACATTCTTTTTATATGCAGGAGACTGTTAACTGGAGCCCTGTTAATTCCTTTTAGAGGAAGGTGATTGGGGATGGCCCCGTTATGTCAGTAGACTTGGCAAGAGTACAATAAGGCAAGCAGACTCTGGTTTTGGGGGGTAGATGTTCAGGAAAACCCAGGGGGAACCCCTGAAGCCAGATCACGCCTTTGCGTATGTCTGGCTTCCTTCCTCATGACCTTTGCCACAGGCGGGATTCCTCACGCTGGCTCCCAGCATCTTTCCTTTTCTCCTTTGCTTTTTACTTCCCTTCTTTACACAGCTATTTGTAAGGCCTCCTCAGACAGACATTTTGCTTTTTTGCATTTCTTTTTCTTGAGGATGGTCTTGATTCCTGTCTCCTTTACAATGTCACAAACCTCCGTCCATAGTTCACCAGGCAGTCTATCAGATCTAGTCCCTTAAATCTATTTCTCACTTCCACTGTATAGTCATAAGGGATTTGATTTAGGTCATACCTGAATGGTCTAGTGGTTTTCTCCACTTTCTTCAATTTCAGTCTGAATTTGGCAATAAGGAGTTCATGATCTGAGCCACAGTCAGCTCCTGGTCTTGTTTTTGCTGACTGTATAGAGCTTCTCCATCTTTGGCTGCAAAGAACATAATCAATCTGATTTTGGTGTTGACCATCTGGTGATGTCCATGTGTAGAGTCTTCTCTTGTGTTGTTGGAAGAGGGTGTTTGCTATGACCAGTGCGTTCTCTTGGCAGAACTCTATTAGCCTTTGTCCTGCTTCATTCTGTAGTCCAAGGCCAAATTTGCCTGTTACTCAGGTGTTTCTTGACTTCCTACTTTTACATTCCAGTCCCCTATAATGAAAAAGACATCTTTTGGGGGGTGTTAGTTCTAGAGGGTCTTGTAGGTCTTCATAGAACTATTCAACTTCAGCTTCTTCAGTGTTACTGGTGTAGAGAAGAAAAAAAGTATGGAGAACCACCACTACCATTTTATCAACTGACAGAAGTCAGACAACTTTGATTAAGTTCAACAGATCAATCATTCTATATGTTCAGGAGTAGGAAAAGATTTAGAAATACTTACAAGCACCAGTAACTTTCATCAAGTAAGTTCTAGTTCTCCAAGCTCTTGATCTGTCTCTCACACATCCTATCATCTATGTTTACAAGGCCAGAGCTTGTCAATTCACATTAGAATCAACTTGAGACTTAAAGATGTATGGATTTATGCCCAGAGAGTCTGATTTAATTTTTCTTGAATAGAGTACCTGTGACTGAGAATCATTTTTTGGGGAGCATGCTGCTGCTGCTGCTAAGTCGCTTCAGTCATGTCTGACTCTGTGCAACTCCATAGACAACAGCCCACCACACTCCCCCGTCCCTGGATTCTCCAGGCAAGAACACTGGAGTGGGTTGCCATTTCCTTCTCCAATGAATGAAAGTGAGAAGTGAAAGTGAAGTCCCTCAGTCGTGCCTGACCCTTAGCAACCCCATGGACTGCAGCCTACCAGGCTCCTCCACCCATGGGATTTTCCAGGCAAGAGTACTGGAGAGGGGTGCCATTGCCTTCTCCATCTTGGGGACATATTCTTGAATATTCTCTTCTAGGTAGGTATTAACAATAATTACAGCAGTTTCTAGTCACTCAGTTTATAATGACATTTTTAACATTTCTGTATTATTAATTATATGTGACACAATCATAGGTTGTTAAAACAAAGCAATAGTGAAACTAATTTATGCAATTAGAAAACATTAATTATACAAAAAATTTCATTCTTGTCATCCCAAAAAGCCACTTTCTTAAACTACAGTCATACTTCCTTCCAATCATTTATCTCCTTCGCTGAGCTAATGAAAATGGTATTCTTTTGATGTTCTTTTGATGTTCAACTTTCAGTTCATGTATCAGGTTAGTGTTCTTATTCATTATATCAACATACTGCTATTCCCAAAACATTCAAGTTGCAAGTTTAACCTTATGTTTGTTATTTTATGTTATGCTGATTTCAATTATTTTTTCCATCATTTGCCCTGAAAACATTATATTTTAGCTTTATTTCCCATCAATTTTTAAAACATTAAACACAATGAGAATTAACTTGCAAATGTAATGTGATTTGAAGTATCTGACATATTTGTCTTCTCTCCCAATATCTCCCTTAAATCCTTGCTATAGTCTCACATATAGCACCATCCAAGGTTTACACTGTTTTAAAAATATCTTTGTACCTCTCTATTAAAATACATATGACTTTGAAAAGGACACAGCCCTTAAGCTGTAACAGTTATTAGTCCTTGTTATGAGGATTAATTTGTCAACTGTCACCTTAGAAAGTAGAGTGCAAGCCTCACAGTCTATCACAGAAGAGGTAAAGTTTAATGAGAGAGCAAGGCTTTTAGGGATATAAAAGTAAAAAATGTTATTGCCAAAAGAGGGTACAATGATGGCATCCTCAAATCAAGGACCCTGTGTCACCAGAGGCCCTGGTAGTCCTAGGATGTCTAGAGAAGAGACAAATATAGGGGGAAAAAATTGTGGCACAAAATGACCTGAGACAGCAGAGATGAGATATGTAAAACTTTGTCTACATTCCAGTCTTCCTTAGTTTAAAATTCTCCTTTAGATAACACTGATACCTAAATGGAAAAGAATCTAGCATGGAAAAATGACTGAACGCTCTTGCTTTCATTATAAAGCCACTCCATGAGAAGAGTCAGTGCACTGTGGTAGAATGAATAGATTTGAGTCACATGGGCCTGGGTTTAACCATACCAACACAGATGTTAAATGGTTATGTGAACTTAAACCAGTTATTAAACTTTATTCTCTTATATGAAAAGTCAGAAAATTGAATGTAAAACAACTGAAGCATATTTAATATTCAATAAAAGTTGGCTTATTTAAAATTCACAGCAAAGTATGTACTCTGAATTAAAAACAAAGCTTTACCATCTCATATGTAAAGTGTAAAAGACAACATGAACTCCAAGGATATACAAACCAATTCTTATAAGACTGCATGTAAGGGTAGGTATGTACTGTCTTACATTGTCAATAATAATGTGAATATTGCTACATATATTCAGTAGTAGATATCAGTGTTGATTCCTTAGATAGAATGTGAGACTTCCTTTAGACTTCTTAAACAGAAATCGTGTTTATTAATTGCCCCATTCCTCCATGTTTCCTAAAAAACAATGGAAAGTATTTCATTAAACACCCTTAAATGTCTCAATGTCTACATGGGATTTTATGAAATGGGGTATAAAATGGCTTCTGTCATCTAAAAACACATGAGTACAACTGCAGAGAATGTCATTTAAAATCTTGACTATTTTTTTACTTGCAGGTAACTTGACTAAATATAAACCTTGTACCACATAGTACTGTATCAAATTTACTGACTAAAATGCAGTTATCTCTATCTTTATTTTTATTGCTTATAGTCACATATGTATTTCCTACACACCTTATTTCTTTTTCAAATCCAGCAATATTTGGTTCTGAAATATACTGAAATCATTTCTTCATAAAATATGCTTTAATTTTCTAATAATTTTGTTTTATTAGATACAGTGATAAATTATTGAAACACTTTATGGAAAGCAGACTTTACTGGAACGAATCAGTACAAAGTAAAAGCCATCTGGAGACAGAGTCTCTGCCATATATTAATTATGCTCCCCACCTAAATTGGAGTTACCAAAAATAAACTTAAAAACACAGGAATTTATTTCACCCTCTACAGACACAAGATCCTTTGTTTGGGAGCCACTCTGTACTTTGCCATTTTTTTCTATGAAGAGTCAAGTTAAGTGAAATTGATCTATTCAGTGAACACATTGAGAAGCCCCAGGAAGTGGGCCAAGTATCCTCACAATTTTAATTCAGACATATAACATTTGGTAAACTTGCTTCATTTCATAAAAGGTCAAACATCTGCCAACATCTGTTCATAGCAGCAGTCCGTGGTGTGCCATTATCTAGAATCTAGCTAATGGGGGATATTAGCTCACTGCTATGTTATCTGATTTAAGAAGAAATGTGGTTGTAGCTTCTTCTGCATCCTAGAATATAATGCATCAGCCACAGGATTTGTTGTTCTCATATTTAATTTTAGCAAAAATCACAAGTAATGGGCAAGAAAAGAGAAAAATGCTAAGGTAAGAAAAAATCAGTATCTTAATATGCAGTACAGTTATATGCAATTCATAATAAATGTAGTAAAGGTTTCAATGATTTTCAAAAACCATTATTTTACATCTTCAGATTAAATTTCCCCATATCATCTTTTTGATTCAGTTATTCTTGATCTTGAATTGATCTTTTCAGCTGTATTTTGTATAGGAATAACAGCAATGCTAGCATTACCAGCAGCTACTGCTGCTGTGAAAAGAAATGGCAAAATTCTTTCTTAAAAGTAACTTGCCTGCTTTTTGCATTATTCAAGAACTCAAAATAGGAGAATGCTTTATAAATCTGGGAGACAAGCTGTACAGTCCAGAGGCTACAGCCCTTGACATAGAAATAAAGATCTTTAAAAAAAAAAACCTTCACCTTCAAATATCATTTTTATAATATAAGCCAGTGATGACTACATTGGAATATGCCACTCAATCAAGTTGTGAGGTTTTGAAAGGCTAGGATTCAATAGGATATTGTATATTATACTAAGTGCATAACACTTTTAATCATTTCCCATGACAGAATTGTACAGACAAGAGAGAAAAAAATGCTATTTAAATTGGAGTTTTTGGAAATAGAATAAGTGGTATTAAGATACATTTGTATTTCAGATCCTAATATACCAATTGTTTAAGAAATGCCTCTAGTTTTGGCAGAAACCAACACAATTCTGTAAAGCGATTATCTTTCAAATAAAAAAAGTAAATTGAGAAATGAAAAAATCATTTTAAAATGCCTAAGTATTTTGCGTTCAGCTGAGTAGGATAAGAACATTTAAACTTTTTTATTTGTTGTTCAGTTTTATTTATAACTCTTAAGAAAAAGATACTTTTTTTTAGTATTCATAATGATAAACTGTTTTATCTTATCAAAACTTCATTTTTCCAGTTATCTCAAATCCTACCACTTCTCATAATGGTCATTTTCATTTGGATATATACTTACAGATCAGAAAATAGTTCTATAAAACAAGGCCAAGACAGCTTAAGAATACGTAGCACATATGTTATATATGCACATATGTTATATGTGCATATATAGCATATTATAATTCAATGAGATGATAAAAGGAGGGCATATTAAGAAACAAAAGCTTGTCAAAGAGATTGGGAATAATCTTTCAGTTAATAAATGCATTCAGATTAATAGAGATATAAAGATGAGCAGACAAAAGTTTTCAATCTTTAAAGAATTTAGAGTCCTTTTACCAACAAAATATATAAGCAAGGTACTACAGGAAAAAAGAAAGCGTGAAAATATAACCAGGAAAATAACTGTAAAGCCATTTTGATCATATGCAGTTAAGTGAGAAAAAAAAATCTGTGTGAAGTTGGGGAGGTAAAATGTCCAAAACAGAGTTTAAGACTGAAGATCTGTCACCGAGGATAAGGTGACATTTTCCATATTAAAAAGCAATCACATTGCTAGTTTAATAAGAAGTTCCAGAAAACCAAGGAAAAGCTATGCATTTTATTTTTAAAAGTTGAATTTACAGAGATGTAGTATTTAATGTTGGAGAAGGCAATGGCACCCCACTCCAGTACTCTTGCCTGGAAAATCCCCTGGATGGAGGGGCCTGGTAGGCTGCAGTCCATGGAATCGCAAAGAGTCGGACACGACTGAGCAACTTCACTTTGACTTTTCACTTTCATTCATTGGAGAAGGAAATGGCAACCCACTCCAGTGTTCTTGCCTGGAGAATCCCAGGGACGGGGGAGCCTGGTGGGCTGCCATCTATGGGGTTGCACAGAGTCGGACACGACTGAAGCGACTTAGCAGCAGCAGCATTTAACGTCCTCATCCCAGATGGTGCAACAGACTAAACACACACTCTTAGAATTTGTCTCCTCTACTGGGACCCATGTTTCATAACATTATGCCAACACTATGCAAGATGACAATGTAACCGAGCAGGACCCAGTGAGTCCTTCCAGAATAAACCCCACACCCATGTCCTCCACCTTTCTTTTGCTCTAGAAAAACTTTAGTCAAATAATAAATTTAATAAGAGAAATGAATTAATACAGAAAGAAAACAGTCAAGCAAGATAAAATATTAATAGTCCAGCCATCAAACAAAGCCAAGGACTTTCAGTTCTTCCTCAAATAACTTAATATTCTGAATGAGCCATGTCCTTTGAGCTGTCTTGCAGACACTAAAACCCCCACCAGGTGGAAGAAGTTAACTATATGCTGCCCACATGCACATAGAACCCAGACCAGCTGAAACCAGAAGGTTGATGATGCTGACTCCCCAATCACCTCACCGACCAATCAGAAGAATGTCCATGAGCTGACTACGCCCTGCTCCTTAAACAGTGTCAGACTCCTCACTACCCTCTAGAGGATGAAGGACAGTTCTGATGGCATTCACCTGCCTGGAGCCCCCTTTGCCTGGCAAAACAATAAAGCTAACGGTCTCCACATTTCTCTTGGGTATTAGTGAAAGGCTGTGTTTTGACAACAACAATCCCCAAGGAAATCCATAACCACTGAGTCTAAAAGCCAACCACTAAGTGAAAATCAAGTGATCCATTAATGAAAAAGAACGGATGCTTTCTAGTCCTACCCCCAGAATCATATAGTAAGTGATAGTCTGTAGCCAAAAGACTTAGCAATATTCAAGACCAAATTATTCTTTTAAGTGATAATATTAAAAAAAAACACCTACTAGAAACCTATATACTATTGATCAGAGTGTCAGACTCAACCACCAGAGATTTTTTTCCCTTTGATTTTATTTTGCACTTTAAATTAAAACATGTGAAATCTTCACTAAGTAACCACTGAAACAAGTGGTTTTACATACTAGAAGAATCTCCAAAGGCTGATTAAAGCCTAACTACACACGCCAAGTTACCCTCACACTCACTAGAGGAGGAGAAAGAAGCACAAACACCTTAACTTCAACCTTAGTCACACTTGGTGTCTTTTCTCAGGTCATTTACTCAAAACCAGAAAAAGATATTACAAGGCCTCGGGGCTTCCCCGATGACTCAGCGGGTAAAGAACCTGCCTACAATGCAGGAGACATGGAAGAGGATGCAGGTTCGATCCCTGGGTCAGGAAGCTCCCCTGGAGAAGAAAATGGCAACCCACTCCAGTATTCTTGCCTGGAAAGTCCCACGGACAGAGGGTTACAGACCAGGTTACACTCCATGGAGTCACAAAGAGTTGGACATGACTGAACAACTAAGCATAGCAGCTGAAATTATGATGTCCCACAAGAACATATGAACTATTGTATCATAACATACAAAAGTATTCATTACGGAATACTAATTATTGAGTAATCCTATTGCTCTTGCTTCTTCCATTTTTTGTAGTGTGTATTTTAACTTTGCTTCTTTCTGGACCTCTCTCCAGGTACCTCACTTCAAAGCATGGTAGACTAGTTAGGGAATAAGGAAGAGAATGGATGAAGAAAAAACAAAGGAAAGGAGAGGAAGGAAAGAAAGGGGGATTACAATGATCAATTAGGAATATATGCTACAGCAAGATGGTTTAAGTTTGTTCTTTTATAATAAAATACAACTAAATTGAACATCTGGAAGTTCACGTTCACATATTGCTGAAGCCTGGCTTGGAGAATTTTGAGCATTACTTTCCTAGCATGTGAGATGAGTGCAATTGTGTGGTAGTTTGAGCATTCTTTGGCATTGCCTTTCTTTGGGATTGGAATGAAAACTGACCTTTTCCAGTCCTGTGACCACTGCTGAGTTTTCCAAATTTGCTGGCATATTGAGTGCAGCACTTTCACAGCATCATCTTTCAGGATTTGAAATAGCTCAACTGTGGTGTTGAAGAAGACTCTTGAGAGTCCCTTGGACTGCAAGGAGATCCAACCAGTCCATTCTGAAGGAGATCAGTCCTGGGTGTTCTTTGGAAGGAATGATGCTAAAGCTGAAACTCCAGTACTTTGCCCACCTCATGAGAAGAGTTGATTGATTGGAAAAGCCTCTGATGCTGGGAGGGATTTGGGGCAGGAGGAGAAGGGGACGACAGAGGATGAGATGGCTGAATGGCATCACTGACTCAATGGATGTGAGTCTGACTGAACTCCAGGAGTTGGTGATGGACAGGGAGGCCTGGCGTGCTCCAATTCACAGGGTCACAAAGAGTCGGACATGACTGAGCAACTGAACTGAACAACTAAACTGAGTCAATAATTTTGTTATTGTTGCTTTTGCTTCATTGTTGTTGTTGTTGTTACTGGTTGATGGGTTTTTACTTCTTTAGCTAACTGGCCTGTTAACCACTCCTGCCCTTCATGTAGTCTACTCACCCTCAGTGATTTTCAAAGTGTGATCCTCAGACCAGCAGTATCACTATTACTGGGAACTTGTTAGAAATGCAAATGCTCAGGCCCTACTCCAGACTTAAACAGAGACTCTAGGGGTTTTGCATCATGATCTGGTTTCAACAATCTCTCCGGGAGACTGATACATGCTGACTTTTCAGAAGCACTGGTCTATACATCTATTTTTCTAAAACACATTTCTCACCATGCTCCTATTCCTCTGCTTAAAATACTTCAGTATTTTCTCTTTTATCTTCAAAACATAATCCAGGCTCCTTTTAACATAAAACCCATTGTGTGGCCTGATTCATATACTTCTATACCCTCACCTCAAATCAACACAGCATGCCAGCCACACTAAAATTCATTTACTTCCTCTTGTTACCTAGGCATATTGCTGTTTGATTATTGGATAACCCTACATATTCTTTTAGATCCAGAACATTTCTAGCTACTTTCCCCTCAGTGATCGCCTTCTGCATTCATTTGTCCTGCAGTCATCCACCACAATGTTTACCTAACAACATTTAGGTATTTAGGCATTTTCTCTTCATTGTATTCTTTCATCACTCCATACATGTACCTGTAGCACTTTGCTTTTCTAGACATGTTTTTAAATTTGTCTCTTTTGAAGGGAAGCAGAATACATCACCCTAAAATATGCTATTTGTCATAGTGGTTATTCTGATTTAAGTCACTTAAGAAACGAAAAGGACACTCCAGACACTCAAACAGTATCCCCTGGAAAGCAGGAAATAAAATCTGTCATGTGCAAAGTAACCTGCACTGTATCAGGAAGGTGGGGAGCATCTCTAACACCAGAAACAGGCGATTGAGAGTCAAGAAGACTGTACAAATAAACCTTTTTAACTTCACTAATTTACAATCACAAACTCAACTTCTGTCTTGTCAGTCTTCACAGATGTATTGTTTGTCTAAAAGATCTAAGAGTCTGCTGCTTTGATCATTTGACTCTCATTTTTATGGGGTTCCTATGCATACATAATTAGTATGGAACTATTATTATGCAATTACCAATATGTAACTGTTAATCTGTTTTATGTCAATTTACTTACTAGACCAGCCAAAGAAGCTAGAAGGCAAGAAGGGAAAATTTTCCCTCCCTAACTCTTTAAGATAGAAAAATATTAGAGGAAATGAAATTTAACTAATGATGTTCTTTTCATTTTTGCATCCCATCTGCCTGTCACATGTAGGGTTAAAAACTGCTTCCATTAATGAAGTATAGCTACAACATTTCAGTGATTAAACATCACATATTATATAATCTGAACTTTCCACAACAATTATGAACAAGAAGGAAATGAATTTTTAGTTTAATCCCATACAAGTCAACAAATAAGCAACTAAAGATATGCTTGAAAAAAAAAAAACATGGATGTTTTGGATTAAAAATAATGGAAGCAACCATCTTTAAATTGTAATCTGAATTTGCAATCATGTAAAGGGCCAAGAATAAAGTAGGATCAAGAAACCACAGTTGTAAGCAGGTTCACAAGTTGTGTCTAAAGGCTTTTGCTAATCTCACCTCTAGTGGACAAAGATAAGACCCTGAACTAGAACAACACAAGACATGGCAATTGAGAACTCTGAATAAAACAGGGATTGTAAAAAACAACACACTGAAAGAAAGGACTGAAAAAATATGTTACAGCCAAGAAAAACTTAACCTTGTCAGTCTCATCTTGGACTTACAGTGAGTAGTCTCAAGAATATTTAACAACAGGCTTCATTCATGTACATTTATAGGGTGAGAGTACAGTATCAACGTTGTCAAGAAAGCCGCAATGCAAAAAACTAATGAAAAGTAATCAAAACTCACAGTTTTAGTTCCAACATGTCAAGAGCTTGGAAATTATCATGGAAAATCTGAAAGCCAGCACTCTTCTTAGATCCATCAGAGATCCAAGGTCACAGGGCAAACTGCTGCCTTGAAAGCTGAAGAGACAGGTATATATAAAGAATCACAGCTGAGGTCGGTTTAACAGCTGGAACTTGTACGGACCCTCAAGTAATAACTGACTAATAGAGGCTGAGTGTGGATTAAAGATTAAAAATTCCTGGGGACCTACTCTTAGGGGAGCACCCATACTTTCATGGGTTTTACCTTCGAGAAATTCCAGTTCTTATGGTGAAGATTGGAGAAAACTTTACTCATGCTTCAGACAGCCCTATATTAAAATAGGCTCAGAGCATTATCCATCAAAGAGACCTGACTCAAGGGAAACAATTACTTTATCAGGGTTTTAGCTGATCAAGGGGAAGGGCAATTCATTTGGACAACTTCATACCCTCTAACCTCCCTAATTTACTTAGGAGAAACAGAAGTCTAAGAAACACTTTTGAAAATCAGTCCAGCGACCCAGGTCCACAAAAAACATAAAATTATTTCTATTGTTACATAATCCTAAACTTATAGAATGCTTCTTCTCATTCACATTTGAGTATGTCCCTCATTTCTTTCAGTAAGTCTGGCAAGATGGTGGACTGGTCATAGCAAACACCCTCTTCCAACAACACAAGAGAATACTCTACACATGGACATCACCAGATGGTCAATACTGAAATTGATTATATTCTTTGCAGCCAAAGATGGAGAAGCTCTATACAGTCAGCAAAAATAATACCAGGAGCTGACTGTGGCTCAGATCATGAACTCCTTATTGTTAAATTTCAACTTAAATTGAAGAAAGTGGGGAAAACCACTAGAACATTCAGGTATGACCTAAACCAAACCCCTTAACGATTATACAGTGGAAGTGACAAATAGATTCAAGGGATTAGATCTGATAGACAGAGTGCCTGAAGAACTATGGATGGAGATTCGTGACATTGTACAGGAGGCAGTGATCAAGACCATCCCCAAGAAAAAGAAAGGCAAAATGGGTTCTCTGAGGAGGCCTTACAAATAGCTGAGAATAGAAAAGTGAAAGACAATGGAGAAAAGGAAAGATATGCCTATTTGAACGCAGAGTCCCAAAGAACAGCAAGAAGAGATGTGAAAGCCTTCCTTAGTGATCAATGCAAAGAAATAGAGGAAAACAGTAGAATGGGAAAGACTAGAGATCTATTCAAGAAAATTAGAGATACCAAGGCAACATTTCATGCAAAGATGGGCTCAATAAAGGACAGAAATGGTCTGGACCTAACAGAAGCAGAAGATATTAAGAAGAGGTGACAAGAATACACAGAAGAACTGTACAAAAAAGATCTTCATGACCCAGATAACTATGATGCTGTGATCACTCACCTAGAGCCAGACATCCTGGAATGTGAAGTCAAGTGGGCCTTAGGAAGCATCACTATGAACAAAGCTAGTGGAGGTGATGGAATTCCAGCTGAGCTATTTAAAAATCCTAAAAGATGATGCTGTGCAAGTGCTGGCCTCAATATGCCAGCATATTTGGAAAACTAAGCAGTGGCTGAAGACTGGAAAAGGTCAGTTTTCATTCCAATCCCAAAGTTCAGCGCCAAAGAGTGTTCTGACTACTGCACAATTGTACTCACACGCCAGCAAAGTAATGCTCAAAATTCTCCAATGCAGGCTTCAACAGTACGCAAACTGTGATCTTCTGGATGTTCAAGATGGATTTAGAAAACACAGAGGAACCAGAGATCAAATTGCCAACATGTGCTGGATCATAGAAAAAGCAAAAGAATTCCAGAAAAATATCTACTTCCACTTCATTGACTACACTAAAGCCTTTGACTGTGTGGATCACAACAAACTGTGGAAAATTAAAGAGATGGAAATTCCAGACCACCTTATTTGCCTCTTGAGAAATCTGTATGCAGGTCAAGAAGCAACAGTTAGAAACAGGCATGGAACAACAGACTGGTTCCAAATAGGAAAAGGAGTACGTTAAGGCTGTATACTGTCACCCTGCTTATTTAAATTATATGCAGAGTACATCATGAGAAATGCCAGACTAGTTGAAGTACAAGCTGGAATAAAGATTGCCAGGAGAAATATCAATAACCTCAGATAGGCAGATGACACCACCCTTATGGCAGAAAGTGAAGAACTAAGGAGCCTCTTGATAGTGAAATGAGAGTGAAAAAGTTAGCTTAAAATTCAACATTCAGAAAACAAAGATCATGACATCTGGTCCCATCACTTCATGGTAAATAGATAGGAAAACAATAGAAACAGTGAGAGACTTTATTTTTTGTGGCTTCCAAAATCACTGCAGACGGTGACTGCAGCCATGAAAAAAGACACTTGCTCTTTGGAAGACAAGCCATGACCAACCTAGACAGCTTATTAAAAAGCGGACATTACTTTGCCAGCAAAGGCCCATCTAGTAAAAGCTATGGTTTTTCCAGTAGTCATGTATGGATGTGAGAGTTGGACTGTGAAGAAAGCTGACTGCTGAAGAATTGATGCTTTTGAACTGTGGTGTTGGAGAAGTCTCTTGAGAGTTTCTCGGACTGCAAAGAGATCCAATCATTCAATCCTAAAGGAATATCACCCTGAATATTCATTTGAAGGACTGATGCTGAAGCTGAAACTCTAATACTTTGGTCACCTGATACGAAGAACTGACTCATTGGAAAAGACCCTGATGCTGGGAAAGATTGAGGGCAGGAGGAGAAGGGGACGACAGAGGATGAGATGGTTGGATGGCATCACCGACTCAGTGGACATGAGTTTGAGTAAACTCTGGGCGTTGGTGATGGACAGGGAGGCCTGGTGTGCTGCAGTCCATGGGGTTGCAAAGAATGGGACATGACTGAATGACTGAACTGACTCATTTCTTTCATACTCTATACTTGTTTTTATTTCTATTCTTCCCATCCACCCCCCAATGACTACTCTTTCATTTAGTTTGGATATTTTCTATTGACTGTCTTCAGGTTATTAATCTTGCCTTCCACTCTGCTGTATTATTCAGGTACTGTATTTTCAGTTCCAAAAATCCTTTTGTCTGTAGATATGAATACTCTCAGAGAATGCAATGGCACCCCACTCCAGTATTCTTGCCTGGAGAATCCCAGGGACAGAGGAGCCTGTTGGGCTGCCGTCTATGGGGTCGCAGAGAGTCGGACACGACTCACGCAACTTAGTAGCAGCAGCAGCAGCATGAATACTCTGGTTAAATTTAACATCTTTAATGCATTTGCCCATATATTAATCTATTTTAATCAACATTTATATAGTTGCTTTAATGTCTTTGTCCTACTAAGTCCAATGTGTATGCACCACCTATTGGTCTAACCCTATCACCTGTTTCAAGATTTTTAAGCACATTTTTCTGCCAATTTGCATAGCTTGTGGTTTTTATTTTACATTAAATAATGTGCATGGGGGGAAAAAACTAGAGGTTTCCTAGGATGCTAAGTGAAGTCCCTCAGTCATGTCCGACTCTTTGCGACCCCATGGACTGTAGCCTACCAGGCTCCTCCATCCATGGGATTTTCCAGGCAAGAATACGGGAGTGGGTTGCCGTTTCCTTCTCCAGGGGATATTCCCAACCCAGGGATTGAACCCAGGTCTCCCACATTGTATGCAGACACTTTACCATCTGAACCACCAGGTGATGCTATTTACCCCTCAAAGAGGGTTTCCTCTTAGCTCTTATAGACGGATAAGGTGTGATTCTGATCCCATTCATTCAATTTGGGATTGAACTAGGTGGGGAGCAAGGGTTCATTTTTTAGGAAATTTAATCTATTTTTGGCTCTTCCTTATTCCTTTGATATGCTCCACTAAAAACTTTTAATTTATAGCCTAGGAAACCTGTTCCCTCAGACCAAAAAGCCAGTGGAATGTTCAGTTCTGCATGTCAGAGATTTTGAGTATACCTCTTTAGATTCTCGCTTTAAACTCTGAGACAACACACTTTGTGGGTAAAACTAGCCATGTATATGAGTTCCATCTAGATTCTCATCCTTCATACAACCTAGAATGCTCTTAGAAATATGTTGGCTTATCTTCCCCTCAGTTAAGACCCTAAACATGGGGCTCACAGGTAGCCTATATGTTTTAAACACTACTGTTATGGTTTGCCCCACTTTTTCAGTCATGGTAGAAGGAACGCTGGCTTCCCATGTGTTTGGCGTTACCCCACAGACCTGCAAACTTTGTAGTTGCCCAGCCTCAACCAAAAAGCCCAGAGACAGTGACAAGAGACATCAATGGTTTATTGGATAGGGAAATCTTACACGCCCAAAGCAAAGGTGTTGGAGTAAAACCTGACCATGTATGGCAACACGACAACACTCTTCATTGCTCCAGGGACAAGAAGACTCCCATTTATAGAGAAGTTGACATGAGGTTGCTTCAGTTAACAGGAAAACCAGCAGCTGGGGATTGTTCCTCACAGTCCCCCAGGTTAATCACCATAGTGGAGGGTAGCTAATAATAAACTAATAGGTGAAGCCATTGTTGCCTCAGGATTAGAACAATCACTAGCTGGGGCAGGCAGCAAGCACACTGGCAGTTACTGATTAAGATTTATATTTAAGAGGATTGGATAGTCTTGTGAATGAAGCAGGGACTGGTTTAGTAGGGCATGTACAGAGAGCCGGAGAAGGCAATGGTACCCTACTCAAGTGTTCTTGCCTATGAGGTCACACAGAGTCGGACATGACTGAAGCAACTTAGCAGCAGCAGCAGCAGAACAGAGAGCAAGAGAACACCATCTTAAATGGCCTGATCATACACTGTGATCAGCTGAGAAGGGAATTCTCTACTGAGAAGGGAATTCTTAAATTCTACTGAGAAGGGAATTCTCTGTAGTTTATATTTTACTTTTACATTCAGAGTGTTTTGAATTTCAGAAATAAAAAAGAATTTTTGGTCAAATTTACTGATTACTTATGGGCTTGGTTTGCATTATATTTTTATTTATTTTTTTTTTTATTTTTTTTAATTTATTTATTTATTTTTAATTTTTACTTTACAATTCTGTATTGGTTTTGGCATAGATTGACATGAATCCACCACAGGTGTACATGCGTTCATGTTTGGGAACGCATGCATTATATTTTTAAAGTAGCCTGTTTTTCACAAATTACAATTTTTTCTTCAGTTTCTCAAAACAATACATTAAAATCCTTGAGTGACTTAATCTATCTAGAAGTTTATGTATTACCTATTGTTTATTGCGTATTAGTTCAAATTTTGAAATAATATAGAAGCATTTTCCATAATCCTTTCTTTATAAAATGCCATCTTCCTCATGCTAGATCTTATCAGTCATGCTGTCTAAGCCAGGATTCAGAATATCTATAATTAGATATAAAACCTAGATAAAAATAGTTCCTAACTCACTGGGTTTATTTGAATTAAACAGAAATACACGTAAAGTATAGTACTTGAATGGAAAAGGCAATGGCAACCCACTCCAGTACTCTTGCCTGGAAAATTCCATGGATGTAGGAGCCTGGTAGGCTACACTCCATGGGGTCTCGAAGAGTCGGACTCAACTGAGCACCTTCACTTTCACTTTGATGCACTGGAGAAGGAAATGGCAACCCACTCCAGTACTCTTGCCTGGAGAATCCCAGGGACAGAGGAGCCTGGTGGGCTGTCGTCTGTGGGGTTGCACAGATTCAGACACTACTGAAGCAACTTAGCAACAGCAGCAGCATAGTACTTGAAACAACAAATGTTCAATACGTGATAGCTATCGTCATGTTTTTGTTGGTGATGCAATGACATCATCTCTTCAACTGTTGGAATGCACACTAAAGTCAGGAATCATGTGTTACATGAGCTCTTTTAATCTACTTACTTAGACATTTTATCAGTGGTGTTTGTTCATTAAATATACATTGCTTGACTTCTATGTCTTATATATACTCAGTTTCCTAATGGAACTTTATTATTTTTTGAACTGTTTTCATTTTGGAATTTTATTTACCATCTTCCCTCATAACAGAGGAAGGTGTACTGATATTTTTCCTCACTTGAAAAAGAATCTAAGTTGTTCAGAAAACATGAGCATTACAGATTTAGTTGAGAAAACAGGTTTAACACTCAAATGACATCTAAAATCAATACAAAATGATAGCATAATCACAGCAATAATAACTATTGGAACTAAGAATGAAGGATATTAATACTAAAGTAGATAAAAGTATTTTGATTTCTCCAAAGCCATATATGAACAAAATATATCTGAAAATGTGAATTCCAACAACTCTCTTCTGCATCATAAACTCTGAAATTATGTATTCTAGCTGTATGTTTTGTATATAACATAAATTATATTGTAATATCATTTTATGTATCTACTACAGACCATCTGACTTGCCTCTTTAGAAACCTATATGCAGGTCAGGAAGCAACAGTTAGAACTGGACAGGGAACAACAGACTGGTTCTAAATAGGAAAAGGAGTACATCAAGGCTGTCTACTGTCACCCTGCTTATTTAACTTATATGCGGAGTACATCATGCAAAATGCTGGGCTGGAAGAAGCACAAGCTGGAATCAAGATTGCCGGGAGAAATATCAATAACCTCAGATATGCAGATGACACCACCCTTATGACAGAAAGTGAAGAGGAACTAAAAAGCCTCTTGATGAAAGTGAAAGAGGAGAGTGAAAAGGTTGTCTTAAAGCTCAACATTCAGAAAACGAAGATCGTGGCATTTGGTCCCATCACTTCATGGCAAATAGATGGGGAAACAGTGAAAACAGTGTCAGACTTTATATTTGGGGGCTCCAAAATCACTGCAGATGGTGACTGCAGCCATGAAATTAAAAGACACTTACTCCTTGGAAGGAAAATTATGACCAACCTAGATAGCATATTGAAAAGCAGAGACATTACTTTGCCAACAAAGGTCTGTCTAGTCAAGGCTATGTTTTTCCAGTGGTCATGTATGGATGTGAAAGTTAGACTGTGAAGAAAGCTGAGCGCTGAAGAATTGATACTTTTGAAGTGTGGTGTTGGAGAAGACTCTTGAGAGTCCCTTGGACTGCAAGAAGATACAACCAGTCCATTCTAAAGGAGATCAGCCCTGGGATTTCTTTGGAAGGAATGATGCTAAAGCTGAAGCTCCAGTACTTTGGCCACCTCATGTGAAGAGTTGACTCATTGGAAAAGACTCTAATGCTGGGAGGGATTGAGGGCAGGAGAAGGGGATGACAGAGGATGAGATGGCTGGATGGCATTACCGACTCGATGGACGTGAGTCTGAGTGAACTCCGGGAGTTGGTGATGGACAGGGAGGCCTGGTGTGCTGCGATTCATGGGGTTGCAGAGTTGGACACGACTGAGCGACTGAACTGAACTGAACTAAGCATCATTTATGGCCATATTTTACCTTTCAATCATCTATCAACTATTCTGAAGTAAATATGTGTGTTTCATTTGTTTAATATCTTTTCAAATTAACTAGATATTATTAAAGCCAATATATATTTTCCTCATATATTTGTATATATGAGGAAATATATATTCCACACATCTGTGGCTCTGCACAAAGCCAGCATTCATAATAATAATAAAGACTTGTTAAATGAATGATTGAGTTATTGAGCTGAAAATGCATTCATTCTGATGGGATTTAACTAATTTCTGAAAATGTAGAATATGTTTAATGGGACAGGCTTGTCTTAACTTCGCAAACAGGTTTGATGCCTAGGTCAGGAAGGCCCCCTGTAAAAGGGCATGTGAACCCACTCCAATATTTTTGCCTGGAGAATCCCATGGACAGAGGAGCCTGGTAGGCTACAGTCCATTGAGACACAAAGTGTCAGACACAACTGAAGTGACTCAGTAGCAGCAGCAGGTGTGGCTGATAGATAATATGAGGAAGAAGAAAATACTAAGCAAATGCTGCTGCTGCTGCTAAGTCGCTTCAGTCACGTCCAACTCTGTGTGACCCCATAGACGGCCTCCTACCAGACTCCTCTGTCCCTGGGATTCTCCAGGCAAGAACACTGGAGTGGGTTGCCACGTCCTTCTCCAATGCATGAAAGTGAAGTGAAAGTGAAGTCGTTCAGTCATACCAGGCTCCTCCATCCATGGGATTTTCCAGGCAAGAGTACTGGAGTAGGGTGCCATTGCCTTCTCCGACTAAGCAAATAATAGGTATTAAATATGTATCATCACAAACTAAAAATTAGGCAAAGTATTTCTGAGACAGTGACATTCGAGTTGAAATCCAAAATGTGAATGGTAGAAAGTGTTCCAGGACACTTGCTGTAACAAAAGGGAAGATAACTTATTTGCAAGACAGGAAGGACAATGTTGGTGCTCTGTCCATATCCCCTGTTGCATTTCTGATCACCTTTCTCCTGGTTTCTTTCTGTATTGCTTCTAAAGATCAACACCGATATATTCTCTTCAGGAAACACCCTAACATATTGATACAGCTTTGCCACCCATTATAGAGAAGGCTGATGCTGAAACTCCAATACTTTGGCCACCTGATGTAAAGAGGCTACTGTTTAGAAAAGACCCTGATGCTGGGAAAGATTCAAGGCAAGAGGAGAAAGGAATGGCAGAGGATAGGATGGTTAGATAGAATCACCAACTGAATGGACATGAATTTGAGCAAATTCCAGGAGATAGAGGAGGACAGAGGAGCTTGGCATGCTGCAGTCCATGGAGTCACAGGGTCAGCTATGACTTAGTGGCTGAACAACAACAAATAGAGAAAGGCCTGAGAGCTTATATTCCCCACCAGTTCCCCCAGGGACAATGAGTGGTGTGAAAGCAACATCACTTACTAGTATGTAGAATAATGGAATTATAAGTACAAGCCAAGTGGTGTAGGTTGGCAAAAAGGAATCATGAGCATTTAATCATTGTAGGCTTTATAGTTTGAATTGTTTACTATATGCTAACCACTTGAGTTCAGTTCAGTTCAGTCACTCAGTTGTGTCCAACTCTTTGCCACCCCATGGACTGCAGCACGTCAGGCCTCCCTGTCCATCAACAACTGCCGGAGTCACCCAAACCCACGTCCACTTAGTCGGTGATGCCATCCAACCATCTCATCCTTTGTTATCCCCTTCTCCTCCTACCTTCAATCTTTCTCAGCATCAAGGTCTTTTTAAACGAGTCAGCTTTTCACATCAGGTGGCCAAAGTACTGGAGTTTCAGCTTCAACATCAGTCCTTCCAATGAATATTCAGGACTGATTTCCTTTAGGATGGACTGGTTGGATCTCCTCGCAGTCCAAGGGACTCTCAAGAGTCTTCTTTAACACCACAGTTTAAAAGCATAAATTCTTCGGTGCTCAGCTTTCTTTATAGTCCAGCTCTCAACATCCATAGGTGACTACTGGAAAAACCATAGCCTTGACTAGACCGACCTTTGTTGGCAAACACTGAATTTACTGTTAGTTATTTTAGACAAATAAGTTTATGAGAACAGTCTTATATTAGTTGTTCCTGAAGGTACCTAAATGATAAAGTGGAAGTAACTTTTTTCTAAATATGACCGGGTTTTCCATAAAAGTATTTCTATTTTTGTTCTCTCAAGTATTTGGGAGATCAGAGACCAAATCTTTTAAGTTATTCTAGAGCTTGTCTTTGTTTTGTGGCTTTCCCTCTTATCACAGACAGATATCAAGACTAAGTGTATTCTTGATGCCAGAATGTGAAAAATTAATTTCTGCTGAAAATTGAACTTTGGACGTTTATATCTCAAACTTAAAAGTAGAAATTTTATCACTTCAGCAAAATAAAATTTCTAATAGCTTTTTAACCGCTTATGTTGATGTTTCCTAAACAGGTCCACTGTCATAAAACGGGTAATATGATTCAGTTTTCTCTTCCAGGTATTATCATAGGCTTCATCTATATGCCACTTGAATTTGCAAACTGAAAGGGTGCTAAATATTATCTAGACTGAATAGTGGAGTTCCTATTTATGAGAAGATGAACTACTATTGAAAAACCAATATATCATAGTCTATTTTGGTATTTAATTTGACTTAATCTATCTAACTGTCATGAGGCTATTGATATATTGTACATGCTGAGACAGTTCTTTATTGGCTTCATCGTACATCAAATCTGTGTACCACAAAAATCTATTTGTGGATTTAAAAACAAAATATCTGTCTGCTGAAATATTAAAATGCAAAACACTCTTCCAGGCACAGAGGAATAAGGAAGTTGATATATAGGAACATGTGTGCAGAAATGAGAATAAGACAACGTCCTGGTCAACAAAAAAGATAATAGGTTGATGTAGATGGTGAGGAAAATGATACTTAAAAATAAAGGACAAAACTGTGTCTGCTTCTTACTATATTTGTTTGTGTCTAGCTGAATTTTAAAATTTATCTTTGTATGGTTTAGTACAGAGACAGCTAGAGTCAATAGTTTGAATAGGAAAATGGTATATATTATGTCCATTTTAATTAACATCACACTGAAATGTGTAACAGTGTAGTATCCTCCTAGTTTTGACATATAACTACTTCTAAGCTTCAGAAGTAACTGTAGAAAAACACAGAAAATAAGATAATCTTTTTTAGTTGGTGTATTTTTTTTTTGCTTTAAAGAAATTTAACTATAATTACAAAGAAGGGGCTTCACTAACTTTTCTCTAATTATATAAACTTCAACTCTATTTTACATATATATAGTGAATATAATACATATATGTATAACTGAATCACTTTGCTATACACTTGAAACTAACACAACATTGTAAATTAACTATACTTCAATAAATAAGTAACATATTTAAAGCCTCTCTACGTCAGGCATTATTCTAAGGACCACGGATACAGCAGTAAACAAAACACCATCCCTACTATCATACAACATATACTCTAGCTGTGGGGAGACATACAATAAAAAATAAATATAAATAAAGCAATACAAGGAGCAAATACTGCAACACAGAAAACAGAAAGAAGCAAACAGGGTTAAATAGATGGAGAAAGGTATGTTTCGAACTGTGTAGTTAGATATGGCCTCAGGTGAGGCAGTATTTGAAAAAAACATGTGTAATCATAGAGCAAGAAATATCTGGGTAAAAAGCATTCCAAGAAAGAAGCATAGCAAATGCAAAGACCTTGATGTGGCATTGTTAATGTTATATCCAACAAACACCTAAAACAGAAACTGAACAACGGACAGAGAGCAATTAAGAAAAGGAAAGTGGTAGGAGACATAGTCAGAAAATTTGAAAGTCAGAACATGTATAGCCTTTTAATGTCTACTGTAAAGCCACTGGATTTTACTGTAAGTGAAAAGGAAGGCCACTGAAGTAGTTTAAAGACGGTAACATGAGCTCAATGACATTTTGAAAGGATTTCTCCAGATGCTGTCATAGAGAAAACTATAAATTGTAAGGAACGGAAACAGGAAGACTAGCTGGGAGACTAATGAAATAGTACAAGTAGGAGATGATTTTGAGAAACGGCAAAGAGTAGGGAGTTGTCTGACTCTGGAAATTTATATATAAGAACACATTTCTCCCCAAATGTATGAACATTGAAAAAGATTTTTTTTTTCTGGTTTTGACTATACACACAAGTTTCAAATGCTTTAAAAAGTAAAAATCCAAATCCCCTCTCCCTACCAATTTTTATATTCTTCAGTTCAGTTCAGTTCAGTCACTCAGTCGTGTCCGACTCTTTGTGACCCCATGAATTGCAGCACGCCAGGCCTCCCTGTCCATCACCAACTCCCATAGTTCACTCAGACTCACGTCCATCGAGTCCGTGATGCCATCCAGCCATCTCATCCTCTGTCATCCCCTTCTCCTCCTGCCCCCAATCCCTCCCAGCATCAGAGTCTTTTCCAATGAGTCAACTCTTCGCATGAGGTGGCCAAAGTACTGGAGTTTCAGCTTTAGCATCATTCCTTCCAAAGAAATCCCAGGGTTGATCTCCTTCAGAATGGACTGGTCGGATCTCCTTGCAGTCGAAGGGACTCTCAAGAGTCTTCTCCAACACCACAGTTCAAAAGCATCAATTCTTCGGTGCTCAGCCTTCTTTACAGTCCAACTCTCACATCCATACATGACCACTGGAAAAACCATAGCCTTGACTAGATGGACCTTAGTCGGCAAAGTAATGTCTCTGCTTTTGAATATGCTATCTAGGTTGGTCATAACTTTTCTTCCAAGGAGTAAGCGTCTTTTAATTTCATGGCTGCAATCACCATCTGCAGTGATTTTTGAGCCCAAAAAAATAAAGTCTGACACTGTTTTCACTGTTTCCCCATCTATTTGCCATGAAGTGATGGGACCAAATGCCTTGATCTTCGTTTTCTGAATGTTGAACTTTAAGCCAACTTTTTCACTCTCCTCTTTCACTTTCATCAAGAGGCTTTTTAGTTCCTCTTCACTTTCTGCCATGAGGTGGTGTCATCTGCATAGCTGAGGTGATTGATATTTCTCTCGGCGATCTTGATTCCAGCTTGTGTTCCTTCCAGTCCAGCGTTTCTCATGATGTACTCTGCATAGAAGTTAAATAAGCAGGGTGACAATATACAGCCTTGACATACTCCTTTTCCTATTTGGAACCAGTCTGTTGTTCCATGTCCAGTTCTAACTGTTGCTTTCTGACCTGCATACAGATTTCTTAAGAGGCAGGTCAGGTGGTCTGGTATTCCCATCTCTTTCAGAATTTTCCACAGTTTATTGTGATCCACAGAGTCAAAGGCTTTGGCATAGTCAATAAAGCAGAAATAGACATTTTTCTGGAACCCTCTTGCTTTTTTCCATGATCCAGCGGATGCTGGCAATTTGATCTCTGGTTTCTCTGCCTTTTCTAAAACCAGCTTGAACATCAGGAAGGATCACAAAACTTATTTTGTGGCTACTCTGAAAAAGGAAAGGGTTTTTAGGGCAGTGAAATGACTCTGTAATGGTGAATGTGAGTGACAGTCGCTTAGTTGTGTCCTACTCTTTGCCACCCCATGGACTATAGCCTACCAGGCTCCTCTGTCCATGGAATTCTCTAGGCAAGAATACTGGAGTGGGTTGCCATATACATGTCATAAATTGGTCTAAACCCACAGAACGTACAATAACAAGAAAATACTCTAATGTAGACCATGAACTCAGTGATAATGATGTGTCTGTGTAGGTTCATCAACTGCAATAATTGTACCACTCTTGTGGGCAGTGTTGAAAATATGAGAGGATATCTATGTATTAAGGAATGTGGCAAGTGAGAAATCTCTACTTTTCACTCAATTTTCTCAGTAGTGAAAGTATAGGGTTTTTTTTTTTTTTCAACAAATGGTACTATTCTCAGAGAATTTAAGGTTTTTACCTCATCATGGAAAGAATTTGAAGATGAAACAGGGAGGTTAAGAAACTAAAATGAAAATTTATTTCAGCAAGAATACGCTCTCAGAAGCTTCCCTGGAGGCTCAGCTGTAGAGTCCACTTGCAATGCAGGAGATGTGGGTTCAATCCCTGGGTTAGGAAGATCCTCTGGAGAGGAAATGGCAACCCACTCTGGTATTCTTGCCTGGAAAATCTCATGGATAGAAGAGTCTGGCAGGCTACAGTTCATGGGATCACAAAAGAGTCAGACATGACTTAGTGACAAACAAACAAACAAAAAAAAACTAACAAAAACAATGCTCTCAGAGGGAAAGACAGGCAGATAGGTCAGCAGCTGCTGCCCTGGGTTTCTTTGGCAAGCTGGTTATGTTGTTGTTGTTCAGTCATGTCTGAAACTCTTTGAGACCTCTAAGACTGTAGCATACCAGGCTCCTCTGTCCTCCACTGTCTCCTGGTTATGAAGGGCATACAAATGAAGGGGCAGAATGTTCACTGGGGAAGGAGGAGTTTGGGGTTATATTCCTTGATTTTCATCCCAGCTCCATCTTCCCGAGGGAAGGAGGGATTTTTGTCCTTGTTTAGCTTAGATCAGAGTGGCATGGCAAAGGTGCATGATGGGTAGTTCTTATCTTCAAGGCTAATGAGAGCACAATGAGCAACAGGTCACATTCCATTGCAGGAGGTCCCCACCTTTTCCCATGTTTCTTTGTCTGCCTCCAGGACACTTATCACCCATACTGTGTAGTTTCCTGTAAATCTAGAGATTCTTGCTTTTCTTTGTGCATGGATCCCCAATATTTACAAGATGTGTGATTTCTTGCCACCTGGCCCTTGCCTGCATTTCTCTGCTCATATCCAGCTACCTGCCTGCTGTAACCATACTGGAACAATAAAATATCCATATGCAAAAGATCAAACTTTGATCCATACTTTGTATCATACATAAAAGCTAAGTCAAATGGATAATAAGACATAAATACATAAAACAAAATTTCTAGAAAAACATCCTTAATCATCAGGGTAATGTTTTTGTTGCTTGTTGTTGTTGTTGTTTAGTCACTGAGTGGTGCCCAACTTTTTTGTGACCCCATGAACTGTAGCCCTATAGGGTCCTCTGTCCATGGGACTTCCCAGGCAAGAATACTGGAATGGGTTACCATTTTCTTCTCCAAGGGATCTTCCTCACCCAGGAATTGAACCTGCATTTCCAGCATTGGCATGGGGATTATTTGGATTATTAACCACTGAGCCACCCAGGAAGACCCCATGGTAACTTACTCTAAACTAAAATGTGAAGTGTGATAGAACAAATAATTTCACAATTTGTACGGAATTACAAAAAGCCTCAAATAGCCAAAGCAGTCTTGAGAAAGAAGAATGGAACTGGGGGAATCAACCTGCCTGACTTCAAGCTATACTACAAAGCTACAGTCATCAAGACAGTATGGTACTGGCACAAAGACAAATATAGATCAGTGGAACAAAGCAGAAAGCCCAGAGATAAACCCACGCACCTATGGACACCTTATCTTTGACAAAAAGAATATACAACAGAGAAAAGACAATCTCTTTAACACGTGGTGCTGGGAAAACTGATCAACCACTTGTAAAAGAATGAAACTAGAACACTTTCTAACACCATACACAAAAATAAACTCAAAATGGATTAAAGATCTAAACGTAAAACCAGAAACTATAAAACTCCTAGAGGAAAACGTAGGCAAAACACTCTCTGACATAAATCACAGCAGGATCCTCTATGACCCACTTCCTAGAGTAATGGAAATAAAAGTAAAAATAAACAAATGGAGCCTAATTAAACTTAAAAGCTTTTGCACAAAGAAGGAAACTATAAGCAAGGTGAAAAGACAGCCTTCCGAATGGGAGAAAATAATAGCAAATGAAGCAACTGACAAAGAATTAATCTCAAAAATATACAAGCAATGCCTGCAGCTCAATTCCAGAAAAATAAACGACCCAACCAAAAAATGGGCCAAAGAACTAAACATTTATTTCTCCAAAGAAGACATACAGATGGCTAACAAAGACATGAAAAGATGCTCAACATCACTCATTATCAGAGAAATGCAAATCAAAACCACAATGAGGTACCATCTCATGCCGGTCAGAATGGCTGCTATCCGAAAGTCTACGAACAATAAATGCTGGAGAGGGTGCAGAGAAAAAGGGAACCCTCTTACACTGTTGGTGGGAATGCAAACTAGTACAGCCACTATGGAGAACAGTGTGGAGATTCCTTAAAAAACTAGAAAGAGAACTGCCATATGACCCAGCAATCCCACTGCTGGGCATACACACCAAGGAAACCAGAATGGAAAGAGACAGGTGTACCCCAATGTTTATCACAGCACTGTTTACAATAGCCAGGACATGGAAGCAACCTAGATTTCCATTGGTAGACGATGGATAAGAAAGCTGTGGTACATATACACAATGGAATATTACTCAGCCATTAAAAATAATGCATTTGAATCAGTTCTAATGAGGTGGATGAAACTGGAGCCTATTATACAGAGTGAAGTAAGTCAGAAAGAAAAACACTGACAGTATAGTAACACATATATATGGAATTTAGAAAGATGGTAATGATGACCCTATATGCGAGACAGCAAAAGAGATGTAAAGAACAGACTGCTAGACTCTGTGGGAGAAGGCAACGGTGGGATGATTTGAGAGAATAGCATTGAAACATGTATATTATCATATGTGAAATAGATCACCAGTCCAGGTTCGATGCATGAGGCAGGGTGCTCAGGGCTGGTGCACTGGCATGACCCTGAGGGATGGGATGGGGAGGGAGGTGGGAGGGAGGGTCAGGATGGGGAACATATGTACACCCATGGCTGATTCATGTGAATGTATGGCAAAAACCACCACAATATTGTAAAATAATTAGCCTCCAATTTAAAAAAAAGAAAAGAAAAAAACAGTGAATTAGAACTCCTGTCCCCTAACAGATCAACTACTGGAACCAACTTCATTAGAACTCTGGAAGACAATCAAAGGTTTACAGCAGCCAAACAAATGTTAAATTAAGAAAAATCAACTTTAAATGGTAGGAAAACTTTGTGGTGCTTCTTTTTGCCCTTCCCCCGCCACCTCCCTGGCTTGGCAGCAGTCTGGACAATGGAAAGCTTACATTTCCAGTGTGAGATCTTAATCCCTGCTGTGGTGGAAGCAAGCCGTCCTGACTCTTATATTACTGCTTATATCTGTTTTAACCTGTCGGGAGCTACAAGAAGGACTGACACAAGGCACCAGCCTATGTCTCATCTGAAGAACTAACTCAAGCCTGGAAAGTAGGGAAATTGCTCAAAACCACACAAAAATGGACACACTCTGCAGCAAAAGATTACAGCTGAGACACACAATAGATCACTTGATGCCTAGGAGAGAAAACAGGGAGTTCTTGGGAAAGCAAGGTATTCGAAAGTATACTAATATAAAGAAATTCATAAAGCCACGTGCATGTCCAGTGCAAGATGCATGCTCCAAAATATCTGAGATAACCCTAAGCTTTCTCCTTGGGCTTTTATATAGGCTCAGTGTAAACTTTTACATAAGCTCAGTGTAACCTAGGTATTAAAGGAACACTCTAGCACAGAACTAATCTGCAAAGACTGGGTGTAGAAGAAGATTTTGTTTGTTGTTTTAGTTCCTGGCACTCAAGGAATCTGTCAAAAACAGTAGCTGAACATAAGCTACGAACACACTTCAGTGACCAAAACATGCAAGGAATACAATCTCTGAAAATAGTAAAAATCATTAAACAAATGGATTATTACAGCTTTCAATAATCACAATAGCAGCAAATCTTAGAAAAAGTGGAGAATCTGATTTCCAGTGCTACTACATTATGGTATTTAAATATCTAGATTTTTTAAAAATCACAACATACAAATTAACAAGAAAGTATGGCCCCCTTAAAGGAACAAAATGAAGTGAGAGAAACTATCCCTGAGGAATTCAGAAAAAATGGACTTAATAGTCACAGACTTGTAAACAGCTATCTTAAATATGCTCTCACCAGCAGTGTTTTCAACAGCAATATTTCTACCAACTCTTGTCAGCAAAAGAATGTCACTCGCAATCCAGCTCAACAAGGGTTTGGTCACTAACCACTATAGTCACTGACCCTCAACACATCCTGAAAGGAGTTCAGGGAGGAGACCAGGAATGAGGCATTCTGTGCTCTGGGGAAAAAAAATATCAGAAGAGACCTTCAGATAGTTAGTTTCAGAAAAACACTTTATGGACCCAATTTCTTGCATGCTTAATTTCCTTCTCATATCTAATAATTTCTCATACCCAATTTCTTTCACACACATAGAAAAACACTAAAATCATTAATGGAGACATTTGCTCCTCATGACTAGCAATAACCATCCAATGAGATGGATGCTTGAATACACATACTGCATTCACCAAAATCATATATAAACTGATCTCCCTCCTCTCACCTCTGTAGGCATTTCCTCAAAACTATTGGAGAGTCTGTCTCCAAGGCTATAGTCTTCATTAAGCCCCAAATAAAACTGAACTCACAACTCTTAGGTGGTGTATTTTTTTTTTTAATCAACAGTTTGCTTAGGATGGTTGAGGTAGTCTCAAAGCAATATAAGTTTTTCCACCAAGTTCTCAGTTCATCCTAAGTCCTTATGGACAGCGTTTAACATGCATAATTCTACTATCATAGTTCAAGGCAATATAGGCTTTTTTTATACCATAGTCATTAAAATTATTCAAGCCTTTGCCTAATGCCCAATTTCAAAGCCAACTCCATTTAAGTAGTTGTTACATAACAGCTGACTTCCAAGTGCTAAGATCTGTATCAGATTTTTCTTACTGTTACAACAACTAATCAAAAACGTAATGATTTAAAAAATACAAATGTGTCTCTAACAGTTCTAAAGGTCAAAAGTCTAAAATCAAGGTGGTGGTAGGGCTGCATTTCTTTTGGAGACATAAGATAAATATTTATTTTTTTCCCCTCTTTTCTAGTTCCTTGAGCCCACCCCCCTTCCCTCCATCTTCCAAAGGCATCCTTTAAACCTCTAGTTTGGTTGACATATCTCCTTTTTCTGACTTTGACCCTTTTTCTCCCTTTTAAAAGATCCATTGTAATTACATGGGTCCTTCCCACACAATCCAGGATAATTTCCCTATCTCAAGATCATTAACTCATATTTATAAAGTCCATTTTGCCCTGTAAAGTAATACCTACATAAGAGCCAGGGATTAGGACACAGGTGTCTTTTGAAGACCATGATTCAGCCTACCACATTTAGCCATCAGGGAAATGCATACCCAAACCACAAGGAGATACCACTTTATACCCATATGGGTGCTATCATCAAAAATACAGATAATAATATTGACAAAAATATGGTTAAATTAGAACCCTTATTCACTGTTTGTAGAAATGTAAAAAGATGCAGGCCTTTTAGACTACAGTCTGGTGGTTCCTCAAAAGGTTAAACATAAAGTCTCCATATGACCCAGCATTGTACTCCTGGAGATGTGAAAAACTATGTCTATAAAAAAACTTGTAAACAAGTGTTCACATCAGCATTATTTATAACAGACAAAAGTTAGAAACAACCCAACTGTGCATCAACTGATGAAAGAAGAAACAAGATGTAAAGACCCATACAGTAGACCATTATTCAGCAATGAAAGTAGTGAAGTACTATATATGCTGTCACATGAATGAATCTTGATATCATTATGCCAAGTAAAAGAAATCAGTCACAAAAGACCACATATTGTGTGATTCCATGTGTATGACTCTCTAGTATAAACAAATTTATAAAGACAAAAAAGT
The DNA here is from genome assembly GCF_014754425.2 of Oryx dammah. NCBI lineage: Eukaryota > Metazoa > Chordata > Mammalia > Artiodactyla > Bovidae > Oryx > Oryx dammah. The sequence continues at coordinate 106,239,571 of NW_024070211.1, read as the reverse complement.
GAATTTGGGTTTGTCTAGGAATGGGTTAGAGTAGAACAGGGAATTACTTTCATTGAGTCTAGGATTTCTTTGGGAGAGCATTAAAATGTTTAAATTTGGATTGTGGTGGTTGTTGCATAACTCTGTCAAAATACTAAAAAAACACTAAATTGTTAACTTTAAAATGGGTGATCACTTGGTATATGAATTTTATCACAACAAAGTTTTTACAAAAAACTAAATTAAAAAAAAACCACTTCATTAAAATGCTCACTGAAAGTACTTTGGGATTTTCCCACTCAATAGGGGACCATAAACAATGTGGTCTAATTAAACGGTGTGCAAACATGAGTGCATCACTTGGAAGATTCAGAAAAACACAGAGCCTTGAGCTTTTCCATTTCACTGATGATAATTAGACTGCTTTAAAAAAAATCTATTGTTTAAATAACCTTCATTTCCTCCAAAATCAGCACAAATTGTCATTCACCAACAGCTAGGTAAATTAATATTAGTTTAATATTTTACTGCTGCTATTGATATTCTGCTAGATACACAATAGAATAATATATGATTAGTATAAATAAATATTTGTTTAATGTCTGGGCGAATGATAAGTCATCATTAAAGGGTATGCCAGTTAATGTTTTATCTCTTTTCAAGGCTTTCTAGGTGGCTCAGATGGTAAAGAATCTGACCGCCAATGCAGGAGACTCAGGTTCAATCCCTGGTTCGGCAAAATCCCCTAGAAAAGGAAATACAATCCACTCCAGTATTCTTGCTTGGGGAATTCCATGGACAGAAGAGCCTGGCAGGCTACAGTCCACAGGGTTACAAAAGAATTGAACACAACTTAGTGACTAAACAACAGTAACAACATCCCTTTTCAAAATTTCCTATAAATATTTCCAGTTGAAATTTTAGATTTAACTGAGATCTTAAAGTGCATATCCCAAATAAATAAATCAGTTTGTAGAAATACTAGTACAGATGTGAAAAAATCTGGATTATTATATTTCATTTTACATAAAAGCTATCTTTATTTTCCATATCTATTTTGTATCTTTTAGGAAGCTACTTATTAGCAATAAAATGAAACTGAACTATTAGCTATTTATGTCTCTTCCTCCTCATGCTTATGTATTGCTTCCATTGTTTCAACTCTATGTTCTGAAAGAAATATCTAGTCTTTTATGTCCAACCAAAACCTGCTATTACCTTTACCTTATATCCATTAACTCATTTAAAATACATCAGCTTTCTTATAGTGTTATCAGGCACTTTTTTCCCCCCATACAATATGAGGAAAGCATGACCCCTTCAGTAAAAGAAGTAAACAAGGAGTTAAGTAAACTACATTTAGATAGTGATGTGCTGTAGAAGTGACTGCAGTCAGGGAAACAGAGGTTAGAGGTTTAACAAAATAGAAATTCTTGAGCTGTGTCATGAAGAATGAGAGTTTGCCAGTGTGCCAGAGAGGAGTGGCAGGGTATCTCAAGCATAAAAAACACCACAGATAAAGGCAGGGAAATATTGAAATTTATAGAAAAGCTTTTTTAATAGAACTGCATTTTTACTTCTGCTTCCAAGAAGACAGAGTAGAAGCACTTTACCTATTGCTCCCTCTCTGTACAACAAAAACCCTTAAATTATGTACAAAATAAACATAGGAAAACTATGAAATGTGGGGAGGAGGCAGAGACCTTGGTTAGAGACCCTTGGTTTGATCCCTTGTTGGGAAGATCCCCCAGAGAAGGAAATGGAAACCTACTCCAATATTCTTGCCTGGAGACTATATATAGTCCACGCGGTCACAAAGAAACAGATATGACTTAGTAATTAAACAACAACAATATGAACAACTCTACACACATAAATTTGACAACTTACAAGAATTCCTCAAATAATACAAAGTAGCATAAGTTATCAAACATGAAATTGGTCATTAACAGCCCAATACTTATTACAAAATCATTTTATAATTTTGAAATACCCCAAAAAAGAAATATCCAGGCTCAGATGAATTCAATGGAGAATTCTAACAAATTTTTAAAGAAGAATTAACCCCGGTAATACAAAGCCTCTTCTAGAATATAAAAGAGAAGGGAATACATCTCAATTTTGTCATACCAGTATTGTTGTTGTTGTTCAGTTGCTAATTCACATCCAATTCTTTTATCTAGTGCAATATGCAAGAAATATTTTTCCCCTTAATAAGGCATATAGATCAGAAATAAAGAAATAAAAGCATCCCTATTTGCAGGTGTCATGATTGTTTACATAGAAAATCTCAAGGAATGTACCTCCCCCCCAAAAAAAAATCCTAGAACTAAAAAATGAGTTAAGGCACATCACAGGATACAAGATAGCCATAAAAATAATTGTGTTTCTATACACCAACAAGATTACTTCTCAGAAGTGAGGACAAGGAGACTGAGCTATGATGTCTCCTTATGACTGCCCTCCCTTTGGGGAAGGACCTGCCTACAGGATGCTGTTCCCTGACACAAAAACACAAAGGAAATCAAACAAGTGAAGTGAGAGGAGGAAAAGGAGAGAGAGATGAAAAACAAAGCTTGCAAAGACATATCACTTGGCAACCAACCTTAAAAGAAGATTAATCCTCTGAGTAATCACAGAGACAGAGAGAGAAAAGGTAGCGGTGGGGTGTGGGTACATGGGAATAGATTTGTATTAAGGAAGCTTACTCTGTACTTTGAAATGCAAACTGAAAGAGAAAAAATAGTATTATTTATTTCACAATCACTCCCTGACTTGAATCAATCCAAGATACAAAACAGTTTTCCTCCCTACTGATTATATCAATTTTTAAATTGCATTTATTGCTAGTTTTTAATCTAGAAAATATGTATTGAATGTCTGTTATGTGCCAAAAAAGTATTCTTGATAGAGCATTGAACAAAACAGAAATTCTCCACACTCATGCAGCTTAAATTCTAGCTGGAAAGATATAGAAATAAACAAACCAATAGCTAAACAAATAAGCAAACAGAATGTCATGTGGCATAAATGCTAAAAAAGAGAAATAAAGGTGCAATGTACATGGGAAATTAGTATTTTCATTAGGGTAGTCAGGGAAAATGACTTATCCTCAAATTAATTCATGCTAATGGTAGGAGATTTTTAACAAATAAAGATGAACAGAATGAAAAGCTGAAACTTCCTATTTTATGACCTAAGGTCCCATCCCTTCATGGGAAATAGATGGGGAAACAATAACAGACTTTATTTTCATGAGCTCCAAACTCACTGTGAATAGTGACTGCAGCCATGAAATTAAGCACTGCTTGCTCCTTGGAAGAAAAGCTATGACAATCCTAAACTGTGTATTAAAAAGCAGAAACAGTACTTTGCTAACAAAGGTCTGTATAGTCAAAGTTATGGCTTTTCCAGCAGTCATGTATGGATGTGAGAGATGGACCATAACGAAGGCTGAGCACCAAAGAACTGATGCTTTCAAACTGTGGCTTGGGGAAGACACTTGAGAGTACCTTGGACTGCAAGGAGATCCAACCAGTCCATCCTAAAGGAAATCAGTCCTGAATATTCATTGGAAGGACTGATGCTGAAGCTGAAGCTCCAATACTCTGGCCACCTGATGCAAAGAGCCAACTCATTGGAAAAGACTGATGCTGGGAAAGATTGAAGGCCGGAGGAGAAGGGGGTGACTGAGGATAAGATGGTTGGATGGGATCACCGATTCAATAGACAGGGGTTTGATCAAGCTCTGGGAGATAATGAAGGACAGGGAAGCCTGGCCTGCTACAGTCCACGGGGTCACAAAGTGAAGAAGTGAAGTGAAGTGAAGTCGCTCAGTTGTGTCCGACTCTTTGCGACCCCATGGGCTGTAGCCTACCAGGCTCCTCTATCCATGGGATTTTCCAGGCAATAGTCCTGGAGTGGATTGCCATCTCCTTCTCCAGGGGATCTTCCCAACCCAGGGATCAAACCTGGGTATCCCACATTGTAAACAGATGCTTTACCGTCTGAGCCACCAGGGAAGTCGGACACAACTGAGCAACTGAACAACAAAGGATAGAAAACCTGTGCTAGTATTTTTCATATATATATATATAATTTTTTTTAATGTGGCACATTGTTTTATTGTTTGAAACACTTGTTCTGTCCATCCTTTAATAAGATGATTCTACCTTTCCATTCACAGTCTTGTTGCTTACAGTGCAATCCCCTATTGGCAGAGGAGCCTGGAGGGCTACAGTCCATGGGGTCGCAAAGAATTGGACACTACTGAGCAAATAAGCTTGGCACAGTACAGGGTCACAGATCACTTCCTTCCCTCACTGTCATCTTTTACCTCCGTCAGCCAATAAAGTGCATGCAGGAAAGATTTGTTCTGGTTCTGAGAGATGCTTGAAGAAACATCACCTGTTTCTGCCAGATTTTTGGTGTTATTCTTCTGCCATGAGAATGGCTGATCACAAATAGAAGCTTATTTTTGTATACTGGGTCCTGAGGTAGAAACCATCTTGAATAGAGTAACAGAAAACAAATATTACTAATGGAAAGTTTGTTACTATATCATGAAAACTAGAGAAAGCTGACTAATAGATACACATATATAATATATTTCAGAAATGATGTTATATAATACACTGTGCTTTATTTAGTAAATTTTCATGAAGCCAAATAGGATGACTAGTATATTCTTTTCCAATTATTTCCCTATGTTTTAAATTACAAATAATACGAGCACTTTAGTTTCAAAACTTAACAGATTATGAAGTTAAAAGTGAAATATCGTAGTACACTTTCCCAAACTTTGACAATCCCATCGAATCCCACAGATAAGGTTATTAAAAATGTATAGCATAGTCTTCTGTGAGTATATGACCCTTCTTCCTGTCTCTTTCACACATTCAAACACACTTATAAAATAAGATAGTAGCATCAGACATAATATTTTGAGAGTTGTTTTTGTGTCTGAGTGTCAATGTGTTTGTGTATTACTGATTATGTCACAGTCCCTTTGCAAATCAGTATGAATGTAAAAGATATACCTCATTACTTTTAGCTGCATTTCATGTTCTGAATGTAACATAATTAATTTAATTACTTTATTATTTATATAAATGTAGAATATATCTAAATTTTGCAATTGCAAATAAATCTGAAAATGTATTTTTATGTATACTATTTACTAGTGTTAGAAGATAGTCTTCAAGTGGACAAGGACTATATATTTTCTAAAATACCATTTTTTCTGCTTGCATATTATGCTATTGCACATGTAATTTATCGAAAATGCCATCTAAATGATTGTTCACTTTTACAAAGGTTTCCCCAGCATTTTATTAGTGTGCACAAAACTACTATGAACATTATTGTATTTTAATTACATGAAATTCTTAATTATCTCATGAATCTAATTACAGATGTCAGTCAGCAACATAAAGTTCTAGAATTGTGATCAGCATTGTCATAATATTTCCCAGTAAGTTCCATTGGCACTGGTGAGAGTAGCCACTTCAGATACTTGTCAACACTGGTTGCTGCCACATGATACAGGATTCACATGATTTATATATTTTCCATTTTTGTCATTAGCATAACTTTGCTACACTGTCTTTTAAAATACAGGTAGTATACACACTGTGCTTATATCTATATTCACTCAAGTGGAATAACTCTAGGAAAAGGACAGAACAGGTATATACTCTCATAGTGGACTAGAATCCATGTATCAACAGGGTATGTGGAACACGAAACTTGTCACCCTTTGCTAAAGCCTTAAAACATTTTAAATAGTTTTTTGCAGCTTTCTTGAGATATAACTGATGTACAATAAACTTTACATACTTAACTGTACAATTTGTGTGACATTTGTACAAACCCAAGTAACCATCACAACAACTGAAATAATAAACATTACCATTATCTTCAAAGTTTCTTTGCCCTTTCATAATCCTTCCTTCATCACATCTTGTACCCATTCCCCAGGAAAATATTTATTTTCTTTCTATATTTGTTTCCAATTTCTACAGTTTTATATAAATTGAATAACATCCTATCCATTCTTTTTTGTCCACTATGTTTCATTCCTTGCAATTATTTTGAGATTCATTAAATGGTTGGATGTCCTAATAATTTTTTCCTTGTCCTTGTTAAATATGAATATATCACTATTTGTTTATCTGTTCATTGATTAATGGATATTTGGTTCTATTATCATAAATGAAGTTGCTACAAACACTCATATACAAATATTTTTGTGGTTGCATTTTTCATTTACTTAGAATAAATAGCTAATAGTTGGGTGATACAGTACTCATGAGTAGCTTTTTTACAAATTGCAAACTGTTTTCCAAATTGCCACATTTTACATTCCACCAGTTGCCAAATCCTCTACTGCAGCCTCAGCTTTGGAATCACCTGAGCTTGTTATGGCAGCCCTACAGTTCATAAGTCAAGATTCACACCATACAGGAATTAAGAACCTCTTAGGAAGAAGAAACATCAAGGTCAGCTTCAGCCCAGCCAAAGGATCTACCATATTCACTTTATTATGACCATGCTTCAAGTTGGTACTACACAACTTTTGAGAGCTCCTTCTACCGGGGAACTGAAAGATAAACCTGGAATAGTGTAACCTGTCCTCAACATATCTAACATTCCTAAATGCTACCCTCAACAAACAATGGAAACATGGAGATGAAAATTCCACAAACACAAGTCTGATGTCTTTTTGCTCTCCTCTCTTTCTCTTCTTTCCTTTTACCAAATCACTCATAGGTGGAGAAATGAGCTATTTCACTGCACTTGACCATGTCCTTCTAACATAACAAGATGCCTTTAGGCTCTGCTGTTTAAGGGGAAGCATTCTCCTTAAGCCTAATCCAAATCCAATTCTTTTAGGACTCCCACCAGAGACAACCACTATCATGAATTTAGTTTGTTTGTTTCCTGATAACATATACATGCACTTCCCTGGTGGCTCAGACCACAAAGAATCTGTCTGCAATGCAAGGAACCTGGGTTTGATTCCTGAATTGGGAAGATCCTCTGGAAAAGGGAATGGCAACCCACTCTAGTATTTTTGCGTGGAGAATTCCATGATCAGAGAAGCCTGGTGGGCTACATACATATACACATACATGAAAAATACATTAAACAGTTGTATGTGGGAATTTTTTTAAATTTATTTAAGATATATTTTGAATATACACAAAGTATATAGAAGTATATATGTCATTTTTGTTATTTAAATAATTACTAAAAACTAATATAAGTATTTTTATTAATATTTTGTAACATATTCTAAAGTAAATCACAATATCAATCCCTTTCCTGAAGAAAAGAACCTTAAGTTTTAGCCTTTCTTTGAATCCCCACTTCTTATCCCAAACCATGTGAAGTAACCATGCATTTGTTACTATTTTTAGAATCCTTTAAGTTATTTTTAACACATTTTAAGATATTATGCTCACCTCTGTTTGTAGAACACCATTCCTTCTGCCTGGGTTTTTTTTTTTTTTTTTTTTTGGTGCATGTATACAGTTTAATCTTATCTATGACAATCTGTGGGGAGATTAAAAGATAAACATTTCAGAAATGCATTCATTTTATTTATGCTTCTTTCTGAAAGACAATAGAAAATTCTGACTTATTGTTCTAAAAAATATAAATCATATTGGAATCTTCTTGATGTGAGGTGAAAAGGATAGTTCTGATAAAAATCTTTTTCACTACACATACATTTCAAATGTATTTTGGTTTTGACATTCAGTTAAATCTGAAATATATAAGTCTAATTGATGAATCAATATTATCTTAAAAACTAATCACACATTCTTACTTCCCATACTTTTCTAAATGTTCCATGATTTTAACAAGCATAAAAGTTTACACTGAAATAGGTAATAAAAATAAAATGTAGAGAGTTCTTATCATAGAAATTAAAGGGCAAGAACAATAGCATAGGGAATTTACTTTCAATCCCACAGAAAAATTTCTTTGTCTTAAGACTCATTTTAACTTGATCAGTGGGAAGACATGAATCTGCCTAACACCCTATGTTATAAATATTCTGAATGCTTAGCTTCTCTTAGCAGTGAAGGGAAATAATTCACAGCATGGTGCCTAGATAAACAGAAATGCCTTAGATCCTAGTGATTTAAATTATAGCTTCTTTTTCATTTAAAGGTGATTCTAAGTTTAAAGGATACTGCCAATTTGTTTCCTATTTAAGAAGGTCTTATTTTATTCTGTCTTAGTGGTGGGCTGTTTGGATTATTGTGTCTGTGTAAAATACCTTAAAAATAGTTTGGACAAAGAAATCCAAGTTCAAAGATACTTTCCCTCTGCACTATGAAGATACTATTCCATTGTCTTCTGATACACACTATTGGTGACATAAACCTTTCCTTTGTTGGCAAAGTAATGTCTCTGCTTTTTAATATGCTATCTATGTTGGTCATAACTTTCCTTCCAAGGAGTAAGTGCCTTTTAATTTCATGGCTGCAGTCACCATCTGCAGTGATTTTGAAGCCCCCCAAAATAAAGTCAGCCACTGTTTCCACTGTTTCCCCATCTATATGCCATGAAGTGATGGGACTGGATGCCATGATCTTCGTTTTCTGAATGTTGAGCTTTAAGCAAACTTTTTCTCTCTCCTCTTTCACTTTCATTGAGAGGCACTTTAGTTCACTTTCTGCCATAAGGGTGATATCATCTGCATATCTGAGGTTATTGATGTTTCTCCCTAGAAATCTTGATTCTAGCTTGTGCTTCCTCCAGCCCAGCATTTCTCATGATGTACTCTGCATATAAGTTAAATAAGCAGGGTGACAATATACAGCCTTGACACATTCCTTTCCCTATTTGGAACCAGTCTGTTGTTCCATGTCCAGTTCTAACTGTTGCTTCCTGACCTGCATACAGATTTCTCAAGAGGCAGGTCAGGTGGTCTGGTATTCCCATCTCTTTAAGAATTTTCCAGTTTGTTGTGATCTACACAAAGGCTTTGGCATAGTCAATAAAGCAGAAATAGATGTTTTCCTGGAACTCTCTTGCTTTTTCAATGATCAAGCAGATGTTGGCAATTTGATCTCTGGTTCCTCTGCCTTCTCTAAATCCAGCTTGAATATCTGAAAGTTCCCAGTTCACATATTGTTGAAGCCTGACTTAGAGTATTTGAGCATTACTTTACTTTCGTGAGAGATGAGTGCAATTGTGCGGTAGTTTGAGCATTCTTTGGCATTGCCTTTCTTTGGGATTAGAATGAAAACTGACCTTTTCCAGTCTTGCTGCCACTGCGGAGTTTTCCAACTTTGATGGCACATTGAGTGCAGCACTTTCATAGCATCATCTTTTAGTATTTGAAATACCTCAACAAGAATTACATCACTTCCACTAGCTTTCTTCATAGTGATGCTTCCTAAGGCCCAAGACAGAGAACCAGGAAGGGGAGAGATGCACACAGAGAACAGAGGGTCCCCTGCAGTCTTCAGCACAGGAAGGTGGGACACCTCCCCCCCAACCCCTCCTCAGCACGGAAGGGAAGGTCCAGAGCTCAGTTTGCTGGGACTGGGCCTGCACACACTGGCTTGGGTAGAGAATGTCTTTAATTCATAGGGCAGAGGGAAGAGTCCACAGGTCTCTTTGAGGCAGACTGAGCTCCAGAATCAGTGCTGCTTTGGCACGGCACTGGAGTGGCAGCTGCGCGGCACTGGAGTGACTTTGAGGAGATACCCCACATTCAAGGGCAAAGGAGAAGCCCCAGCAAGATGGTAGGAGGGGTGAATTTGCATTTAGAATCAAATTCCATTCCCGGCAGAGATGCTCAGAGGGCTCAAACAAACCTTGTACGCACCAGGACCCAGAGACCCCACAGAGACTGAGACAGAAATGTGTTTAAGCATCTCCTGTGGGGGTACGGGTCAGCAGTGGCCTGCCACAGGGGCAGGGGCTCTGGGTGCAGCAGACTTGGGTATGGCATAAGCCCTCTTGGAGGAGGTCGCCACTAACCCCACCATAGGGCTGCCAGAACTGACACAGGACTGGGAAATAGGCTCTTGGAGGGCACAAACAGAACCTTGCGCACACCAGAACCGAGGAGAAAGGAGCAGTGACCCCACAACAGACTTGCCCAGGACTGTTCAGGAGTCTCGAGCGGAGGCATGGGTTGGCGGTGGCCTGCTGCAGGGTTGGGAGCACTGAGTGTAGCAGTGCATGCATGGGACCTTTTGGAGGAGGCAGCATTATCTTCATTACCTCCATTATAGTGGTCCACTGGAGAAGGGAATGGCAAACCACTTCAGTGTTCTTGCCTTGAGAACCCCATGAACAGTATGAAGAGGCAAAATGATAGGATACTGAAAGAGGAACTCCCCAGGTCAGTAGGTGCCCAACACACTACTGGAGATGAGTGGAGAAATAACTCCAGAGAGAATGAAGGGATGGAGCCAAAGCAAAAACAATACCCAGCTGTGGATGTGACTGGTGATAGAAGCAAGGTCTGATGCTGTAAAGAGCAATATTGCACAGGAACCTGGAATGTTAGGTCCATGAATCAAGGCAAATTGGGAGTGGTCAAACAAGAGATGGCAAGAGTCAATGTCGACATTCTAGGAATCAGCAAACTAAAATGGACTGGAATGGGTGAATTTAACTCGATGATCATTATATCTCCTACTGTGGGCAGGAATCCCTCAGAAGAAATGGAGTAGCCATCATGGTCAACAAAAGAGTCCAAAATGCAGTACTTGGATGCAATCTCAAAAACGACAGAATGATGTCTGTTCATCTCCAAGGCAAACCATTCCATATCACAGTAATCCAAGTCTATGCCCCAACCAGTAATGCTGAAGAAGCTGAAGTTGAACGGTTCTATGAAGACCTACAAGACCTTCTAGAACTAACACCTAAAAAAGATGTCCTTTTCACTATAGGGGACTGGAATGCAAAAGTAGGAAGTCAAGAAACACCTGGAGTAACAGGCAAATTTGGCCGTGGAATGCAAAATGAAGCAGGGCAAAGACTAATAGACTTTTGTCAACAAAAGGCACTGGTCATAAAAAAACACCTTCTTCCAACAACACAAGAGAAGACTTTACACATGGACATCACCAGATGGTCAACACCAAAATCAGATTGATTATATTCTTTGCAGCCAAAATGGAGAAGCTCTATACAGTCAACAAAAACAAGATCAGGAGCTGACTGTGGCTCAGATCATGAACTCCTTATTACCAAATTCAGACTCAAATTGAAGAAAGTAGGGAAAACCACTAGACCATTCAGGTATGACCGAAATCAAACCCCTTATGATTATACAGTGGAAGTGAGAAATAGATTTAAGGGCCTAGATCTGATAGATAGTGCCTGATGAACGATGGAATAAGGTTTGTGACACTGTACAGGAGACAGGGATCAAGACCATCCCCATGGAAAAGAAATGCAAAAAAGCAAATTGGCTGTCTGAGGAGGCCTTACAAATAGCTGTGAAAAGAAGAGAGGCGAAAAGCAAAGAAGCAAAGGAAAGATATAAGCATCTGAATGCAGAGTTCCAAAGAATAGCATGAAGAGATAAGAAAGCCTTCTTCAGCTATCAATGCAAAGAAATAGAGGAAAAGAACAGAATGGGAAAGACTAGAGATCTCTTCAAGAAAATTAGAGATACCAAGGGAACCTTCATGCAAAGATGGGCTTGATAAAGGACAGAAATGGTATGGACCTAACAGAAGTAGAAGATGTTAAGAAGAGGTGGCAAGAATACACAGAAGAACTGTACAAAAATGATCTTCACGACCCAGATAATCATGATGATGTGATCACTCATCTAGAGCCAGACATCTTGGAATGTGAAGTCAAGTGGGCCTTAGAAAGCATCACTACAAACAAAGCTAGTGGAGGTGATGGAATTCCAGTTGAGCTATTTCAAATCCTGAAAGATGATCCTGTGAAAGTGCTGCACTCAATATGCCAGCAAATTTGGAAAACTCAGCAGTGCCACAGGACTGGAAAAGGTCAGTTTTCCTTCTAATCCCAAAGAAAGGCAATGCCAAAGAATGCTCAGACTACTGCACAATTGCACTCATCTCACATGCTAGTAAAGTAATGCTCAAAATTCTCCAAGCCAGGCTTCAGCAATACATGAACCATGAACTCCCTGATGTTCAAGCTGGTTTTAGAAAAGGCAGAGGAACTAGAGAACAAATTGCCAACATCTGCTGGATCATGGAAAAAGCAAGAGATTTCCAGAAAAACATCTATTTCTGCTTTATTGACTATGCCAAAGCCTTTGGCTGTGTGGATCACAATAATCTGTGGAAAATTCTGAAAGAGATGGGAATACCAGACCACCTGACCTGCCTCTTGAGAAACCTGTATGCAGGTCAGGAAGCAACAGTTAGAACTGGACATGGAACAACAGACTGGTTCCACAGAGGAAAAGGAGTGCATCAAGGCTGTATATTGTCACCCTGCTTATTTAACTTCTATGCAGAGTACATCATGAGAAACACTGGACTGGAAGGAACACAAGCTGGAATCAAGATTGCCGGGAGAAATATCAATCACCTCAGATATGCAGATGACACCACCCTTATGGCAGAAAGTGAAGAGGAGCTAAAAAGCCTCTTGATGAAAATGAAAGTAGATAGCGAAAAAGTTGGCTTAAAGCTCAACATTCAGAAAACGAAGATCATGGCATCTGGTCTCATTACTTCATGGGAAATAGATGGAGAAACAGTAGAAACAGTGTCAGACTTTATTTTGTGGGGCTCCAAAATCACTGCAGATGGTGACTGCAGCCATGAAATTAAAAGACGCTTACTCCTTGGAAGAAACGTTATGACCAACCTAGCTAGTATATTCAAAAGCAGAGACATTACTTTGCCGACTAAGGTCCATCTAGTCAAGTCCCCCAATTGTTTCCCATCTAAATCAGATTGAAAACAAATGATTTACACTTATAATCTAGTATGCCATTATAGTCTGAAATTGTCTCCTACTATCTCCTCCTTGATAATTCCTCTCATACTAATCTTTTGTGGTTTCTTAATGCACCAGTGAACTTTTTCACTGCAGGCTTTTGCCCTTCATTTTGCTTTTGGCTAGAAGGCTTCGTCCACCCTCAATATTCACTTGGTTTATACCCTTTGTTTTTTGATATTTTCTCAAATGTCACTTTCTCAGTGAAGCCTTTTCATTGCAACCTCCTAATTCTGGCACTTGAAAAGTGCCTTTTCCACACTCTTTAGCACTTATCTCTGTGTAAAATACTGCATAGTTTTCTCTCGTTTAACTTCTCCTCCTCTGTTAAACTGTAAACCACATAAGAGTTGGAGTTTTCGTTTGTTTTATTCATCTGTATCCCAACATCTACAATAGTGCTTGGCCAATAAATAAATAAAACACAAAATGCTCAAGAAATATTTACTGTATCAAGCTACTATTTTCAGAAGATTTCCTTTTGCAGATGAAAAATTTCTGGAACTAGATGCTAGTAATGACTATACAAACATTTTGAACATATTTAATGGGGCTTCCCAGGTGGCTCAGAGGTAAAGAATCTTCCTGCCAATGCGAGAGATGAGGATTCAATTCCTGGGTCAAGAAGATCTCCCAGAGAAGGAAATGGCAACCCACTCCAGTGTTCTTGCCTGAGAAATCCCACGGACAGAGGAGCCTGGTGGGTTAAAGTCCATGGGGTCACAAAAGAGTCAGACATGACTTAGCAACTGAACAACAACAATGCTATTGTATTGTACACTTAAAAATGGTTAAAGCAGCAAATTTTATGTATATTTTACCACAATAAACAAAATGTATATTGCAAAGAAGCCATGACTATTATACATAAATAAAATAACCATATTTCAACAATTTTATTCAACTCATTGATTAGTAAGAGAAAATAAACTGAAAAAGTTATAACTCAAGAAGTTACAATAGTTCAAAAAGCACTTTCAGTTTATTTACATATATGCATTCACAAACATACATATACACAGACATAGATATAATCAATAAATGTTAAAATAAGGTTTTTAGATAGGATGCACAATTACTTAATACCCAACAGAATCCAAAATTCATAACCTATTAGGTTTTATGTTTCATTAATTGGAATTTATTTGAATTGCTATAAAAAGAAAATCTACAAATTATCCTCTCTGTTATAGAGCTGAATATTATCCAAACTGCAAGGGCATTGACAATAACCCAGGATGCTTTTGGAGTTCACACTCTTTAAAACATTTGTATTAAATGCATTTTACCTAAAAAAAACCCAAGGAAGGATGATCAGCTCTTCTGATTTGACATTTCTCCCATGTTAACCAGGGAAGGTTATGTATCTCATCAGATTTGAAGATAGTTTTGAGCTAATTTAGAAATATGGAGCGTATCAATCAACCTAAATTGTTCTAGCCTCCTCCTTTCTGCAAAACACCAATTTATGATTTTCCAAGAGTACTCTAGGTAATTTCAAAAATAATTTTAGTTGTGAAAAATACAGGGAAAATTTGATTTTATTTGTTTTAATTTAGGGTTGAAACTCAAAACTCAAGAATGAAGAGTTTTCAGAGAAAATTTATAACTGGGTTATACTGGATTATGACTGACAGGGAAATACTGTTACCTATTTAAATAAAGGAAAAATAAAATATTTTACTGTCATAGAAGAGAGGGACAGAATTTTAAAGAAACAGCACAATCACAATTAAAAAAATGTTTTTTTTTAAAAATTGAGGACATGATATAGTCAACATAAAAACAAACAACTATACTGGAAAAGTACAGAGCCTCTGCTAATGGACACATAGTATAGAAGATAAAGAGTAACTGTACTATTCCATGTTAAACTCAATAACAAATTTACATTTTAACTGAGAGAAACCATTAACATAATATTTACATTAACATAATAATTAACAGTAAGGCTCAAAAATCTTTTAAAAAGACAAGAAGTTATCTTTCTCTGTCATTATTGTTCCTAGTTTAATTTCACCCACCTATGCTAACTGTAATTTTTCACCAAATTAATAACTTCTTTTTATAGAAAATACTGAGAGGCAGAGAAGTGAAGTCTGTCATTTACAAATATGTTAGCAGACAAGCTAACATAACTGTAACTTATAAGTACATATAACACAAACTTTCTATAGATAATTTTCTTAAAGTAGCAAAATTGCTGAACACTGAGAAACATTATTCAACAGTACTGTCATACCATAATATATAAGACCAAGAAGCAAAAGGACAGAATCTTAAATTTAGCTTTTATATGTAGTTCATATTTCAGTATTGAATCTTAAGTAGTTATTTTCCTGATAAGAAAAAAAAAACCTTAATTAATTTTTTTAAATATTAGATAAAGATCTTAAGTTATCAAAGAACTCAGCAATTGTTTTCAAGCTAAGAAATGCAAAACAATAATCACTGTTATATAAAAGCCTCTGTCAGTACTGTTATTCAACTTCAGTTCAGTTCAGTTCAGTCACCCTTTGCGACCCCATGAATCGCAGCACGCCAGGACTCCCTATCCATCACCAACTCCCAAATTCACTCAAACTTATGTCTATCGAGTCAGTTATGCCATCCAACCATCTCATCCTCTGTCGTCCCCTTCTCCTCTTGGCCCCAATCCCTCCCAGCATCAGAGTCTTTTCCAATGAGTCAATTCTCCCCATGAGGTGGCCAAAGTACTGGAGTTTCAACTTTAGCATCAGTCCTTCCAATGAACATCCAGGACTGGTCTCCTCTAGGATGGACTGGTTGGATCTCCTTGAAGTCCAAGAACTCACAAGAGTCTTCTTCAGCACCACAGTTCAAAAGCATCAATTCTGTGGCACTCAGCTTTCTTCACAGTCCAATTCTCACATCCATACATGACCACTGGAAAAACCATAGCCTTGACTAGATGGACCTTTGTTGGCAAAGTAATGTCTCTGCTTTTGAATATGCTATCTAGGTT
The DNA here is from genome assembly GCF_014754425.2 of Oryx dammah. Taxonomy (NCBI): domain Eukaryota; kingdom Metazoa; phylum Chordata; class Mammalia; order Artiodactyla; family Bovidae; genus Oryx; species Oryx dammah. The sequence continues at coordinate 106,223,634 of NW_024070211.1, read as the reverse complement.
GGTCATAACTTTCCTTCCAAAGAGTAAGCGTCTTTTAATTTCATGGCTGCAGTCACCATCTGCAGTGATTTTGGAACCCCCCAAAAATAAAGTCTGACACTGTTTTCACTGTTTCCACATCTATTTGCCATGAAATGATGGGACCAGATGCCATGATCTTAGTTTTCTGAATGTTGAGCTTTAAGCCAACTTTTTCACTCTCCTCTTTCACTTTCATCAAGAGGCTTTTTAGTTCCTCTTCACTTTCTGCCATAAGGGTGGTGTCATCTGCATATCTGAGATTACTGATATTTCTCCCAGCAATCTTTATTCCAGCTTGTGTTTCTTCCAGTCCAGGGTTTCTCATGATGTACTGTGCATGCAAGTTAAATAAGCAGGGTGACAATATACAGCTTTGATGTACTCCTTTTCCTCTGTGGAACCAGTCTGTTGTTCCATGTCCAGTTCTAACTGTTGCTACCTGACCTGCATACAGATTTCTCAAGAGGCAGGTCAGGTGGTCTGGTATTCCCATCTCTTTCAGAATTTTCCACAGTTTATTGTGATCCACACAGTCAAAGGCTTTGGCATAGTCAAAAAGCAGAAATTGATGTTTTTTCTGGAACTCTCTTGCTTTTTCGATGATCCAGCAGATGTTGGCAATTTGATCTCTGGTTCCTCTGCCTTTTCAAAACAAGCTGAACATCTGGAAATTCACAGTTCACATATTGCTGAAGCCTGGCTTGGAGAATTTTGAGCATTACTTTCCTAACATGTGAAAGTGAAGGTGAAGTCGCTCAGTCGTGTCCAACTCTTTGTGACCCATGGACTGTAGGCTACCAGGCTCCGCCGTCCGTGGGATTCTCCAGGCAAGAGTACTGGAGTGGGTTGCTGTTTCCTTCTCCAGGAGATCTTTCAACCCAGGGATCAAACCCAGGTCTCCCGCATTGCAGGCAGATGCTTTACCATCTGAGCCACTTTGGGATTGGAATGAAAACTGACCTTTTCCAGTCCTGTGGCCACTGCTGAATTTTCCAACTTCACTGGCATATTGAGTGCAGCACTTTCACAGCATCATCTTTTAGGATTTAAAATAGCCCAGCTGGAATTCCATCACCTCCACTAGCTTTATTCAACTTGATGCTGCTGCTGCTGCTGCTAAGTCGCTTCAGTCATGTCCAACTCAGTGCAACCCCACAGATGGCAGCCCACCAGGCTCCCTCATCCCTGGGATTCTCCAGGCAAGAACAATGGAGTGGGTTGCCATTTCCCTCTCCAATGCATGAAAGTGAAAAGTGAAAGTGAAGTCGCTCAGTCATGTCTGACTCTTAGCAACCCCATGGACTGCAGCCCACCAGGCTCCTCCATCCATGGGATTTTCCAGGCAAGAGTACTGTAGTGGGGTGCCATTGCCTTCTCCATTTATTCAACTTAGTTGAACACAAATTTACATTTTTCATAAGCTTAAACATCATGTAGAAATGTCAGCTTATTTGATCAGCAAGTAGTAGAAGTAGTGCAGATTCATTTACTAGTTACTTTCTGAGGAAACAAACTTATATTTTATGAAAAATAACTTGGATCTTTTTATTATAGTTAACACTGATGAATCATAGCAAATAGATATAGTTTTTTCCTTAAATAAAAATTATAAATCCTTGTGATTTGTTAAATATTCATTTTCATTTTGTGACTTAGATTCTTTAAATGTTTCTAAATTAACAATACCTGAAAGGAGTGCTATTTTTCCAGGAGAGAGGAACAGACTACTTAAAATATGAGAACACAAGTTTATTTTCTATGAATTTAAAAATATATAATGTATGTAAGTATTTATTTATTCTTAAAAAATCTATCAGACTAGAACTCTATTAATTAAAGAGACATTATAATGTAACCTATTTACACTTGGCAGAGATAAGGAAACACTTCACACTTGTCAAAGATATGTAAATACATTTCTGAATTATAGACATACAAACATAAAAACAGATATAAAGAGAACTTACAGTTTCAGTTCTGTAACTTCAGTTGTAGATCAAAAATAAAAAGAAGCACAAAATTCACCAGTTCAGAATTAAGAAGTTGTTCTCTTTCCCATAAGACACAAAATTTTAAGTGTTTTAAGCTCACAAATAGACAAACAAAGACTAACAGACCAAGTTCTCTGCTATATATCACCCAAGTGAAGGCAGATCATCATCCATAGAACAGGCATCTCACCAAAGAGTCAAATTTCTATCTATTGGTACCCTAAACAGGAAAAGGTTGTTCATTGTCACCCTGCTTATTTAACTTATATGCAGAGTACATCATGAGAAACGGTGGACTGGAGGAAGCACAGGCTGGAATCAAGATTGCCAGGAGAAATATCAATAACCTCAGACATGCAGATGACACCACCCTTATGGCAGAAAGCGAAGAGGAACTAAAAAGCCTCTTGATGAAAGTGAAAGAGGAGAGTGAAAAAATTGGCTTAAAGCTTAACATTCAGAAAATGAAGATCATGACATCCGGTTACATCACTTCATGGCAAATAGATGGGGAAAGAGTGGAAACAGTGTCAGACTTTATTTTTGGGGGCTCCAAAATCACTGCAGATGGTGACTGCAGCCATGAAATTAAAAGATGCTTACCCCTTGAAAGGAAAGCTATGACCAACCTACATAGCATATTCAAAAGCAGAGACATTACTTTGTCAAGAAAGGTCCATCTAGTCAAGGCTATGGTTTTTCCTGTGGTCATGTATGGATGTGAGAGTTGAACTATAAAGAAAGCTGAGCACTGAAGAATTGATGCTTTTGAACTGTGGTGTTGGAAAAGACTCTTGAGAGTCTATTGGACTGCAAGGAAATCCAACCAGTCCATTTTAAAGGAGATCAGTCCTGGATGTTCATTGGAAGGACTGATGTTGAAGCTTAAAGTCCAATACTTTGGCCATCTGATGCGAAGAGCTGACTCATTTGAAAAGACCCTGATGCTGGGAAAGATTGAGGGCAGGAGGAGAAGGGGACGACAGAGGATGAGATGGTTGGATGGCATCACCGACTCATTGGACATGAGTTTGGGTGGACTCCAGGAGTTGGTGATGGACAGGGAGGTCTTGCGTGCTACAGTTCGTGGGGTCACAAAGAGTCAGACACAACTGAGCGACTGAACTTGAAAACTGAAATGGGGAAGCAATTATCAACTATGTATGAACTAAAGATAAAAACAGCTGAAAGGAAACAGAGAGAAAGAAAGAGACACATCAAAAAAGTTAAAATTCACTACCACTTGAGATTTACTCTAGCATCAAGAAGACATGCTTGAACTTAAGTAGTCATGGGGTACATGCGTTCTACAATATAGTTTAATTAGTCCTGTCATGAGTCTACTTGGGTATCTCAAAGAATGATCTCCAAACAAACCATAATTTTCAAAAGTTGAAAATTGTGATTCTTATAATACAATATAAAGCAAATACAACAAAGATTTTAAAAATTAGTTAATAAAGAAACCAATAAACTTTATGACTGGTTCACAGATCCTTTAAGAAGCTAAGTATACACAAGAATTTAAACAAAGAAACGTTAGAATAAGATTTCTGTGTTATACATGAAACTTCTTAGATCCAATCTTCAGCCTTATCTATTCTCCTGACAGGCATTATTTGTTTCTCTCCCAGACAAAAGTCTGCAAGTTAATCTCTTATCCCTTCAGAATTGAAAACAGCCTGGTCGAGTCCAGCAATACGCTGAAAGAACACCAACACTCTTTGTTGACTACTTTGAGTTTGAAACAATTTCTTGGCAGTTATATATAAGTCTCTGGATTTTATTAGGCTTCTATTTACTTTCAGGAGCCCCAACTCTCTGTGTCTAACTTCTGGCTTGTGATTCACGTAGTTTTAGCTCCTGTTTAGCACTTTGTGAGGCACACTTGATAACCTACAGAGATGGAGCCCTATTTAGCACTGTGAATCCCAAGACCTTATATAGAAGAAAACAATCCCACAAGAGTTAAAGTATATTTGACACTCCATGATAGTTAGACAGAGTCACGTCTTCTATAGTATGGTCAATTTATCAAATCATAAAAAGTTTGGTTCCAAAGCCAATTAGGTTTGTATTTGGGAAAGCCTGAAGAGTTTTGTCTGGTTTAGCACATGGTCTTTTTCATCATTTGGATAATGACAAAACAAAATGAATGTGCTAAAAAATAGCCTCACAGGACAGATTAAAATGATAGTTAGGAGTCCTATTATATTCAGGGTGCAAAATTTCATTTCTATAGTAGGATTTTCCTACAGTAATCTAACTTCAGGGCTTTTGCTTAAATGACTATAGTTACCATAAGATCTCAATGAAGCTTTATGCAAGGACTAGATAAAGTGAAAGAAATTATTCCCGATGATTACAGTTTTCAAACAGTCCATTCTCAGCATCTGATATTCTTTCTTTATCACCATATCATTTATATTGATATTATCACTTTATTACATATTAAGTAATAATTTAGTTCAATTTATTAGACACTAATTACTTCTATTAATATTTTCAAGCCTACATTTTATTCTAAACTAGCAAATATTGAACAATATAATGTTTAAAGACCTTTTTGTATTCTGTGTAATGAATTTATTCAATTTCCTCTAATCCTTGATCTTAATGCGAACATCATTGAAAGTCTTGATGTTTTTACCTTGTTCTCAAAACAGCAGAATTCTATGGGTGCTTCCAACACCCTGATTGCCACCTAATCTGCAATACTTTTTTCACTTTCCAGTTAATAGGTTCTTGTTCTACCAGGTGAATAAATGGAAAATACAATGGTCAGACCCCAACTCTATCACTCCTTTTGGACAGACTCCCATACTTTTTAGCTTTCCCTATCTCAATCTTACTCATTCAAAGAACATATTTTTCAGAGGCTATGATAACAATTGCTAATATGTTTATTCATTGTTTTTTAAAAAAACATTTAAATAAAGGCCTCTTTTAGCTCAACTAATAAACCTTTCATAGAAATTCAGGTTTATTAGTTTCAGAGCTGCTATAACAAATTACCACTAATGGTGGCATACAATTGAAATTGATTCTCACAATTCTGAAGAGTAGAAGGTGTCAGCTGAACTATCTCTGAGGTTCTAAGGAAGATATTTCATGATTTTTTTTTTTTGGCTTCTGGTGTTGTCAGAGATTCTTGGTGTTCCTTGGCTTATTGATGTATCATTCTAAGCTCTGCTTCCATCATCACATGGCATTTTCCTGAGTGTCTTCTGTCTTTTCTCCACTTCTTACAAGGATACCAGTGGAAAACAATTAGGGCCCACTCTAATTCAGTGTGACCTTATCCTAATGATTATATCTGCAATGATCCTAATTTCAAATACCATCACCCTCACAGTTACTAGGGATAGGACTTTGACACATATTTTTCAGGGGGACGTGACTCAACCCACAATCTTCTAATTATTCCCCAATGGTTACAGAGGCTCTAGCGAAAACCACTGGCAAACATGCAGTTTAAATCATCCATCAACTATACTTCTCATGTTGTAAAGTGATTATTTTTCACATCCTTTTTGTCTGAATGTTGACATGCTTGGCTTTTCCTCTCAATGTTAAAACATAATGGTGAAGGAAATCTACAGGAGCCATGTGGGTCTGCCTCATGCATCATCTGCAAAATTGGCAGCTCAATTCTGACTCCAAATTTTTTCTTTTAGTGTTAGTACTAGAAGCAGAATAAACACAGCTTGATTTGAAGTCCGTACGCCCTAGTTGTGACATTAGAGCATTAGAAAAAATACTGCTGGGAAGCATAAACTAAGAAAATTTAACACAGAAATCATTGATGCAGTCTTAGCAAAGGCACTTTTTCAAACAATAGATGCATTTTATTGTGCTTTTAACACTCACTACATTTTCAGCACTTTCCATATACATATTAAAAATAACTTAAAGAGTAATTTATATGCAAATATATGGGTATTAATTATCACATGACTGTAAAGCTATTAGATACTGCTTTAAAGGATATAGGAAAAACTAATTTGAGCCTAATTCACATTTTGATATTTTAATAAGAGTTCAGCTTAATTTTACTTCTGCTTTATAAGAAAATAATTTGCTAAGCATATTTAACTTGTGATGAAATTACCCTCCTTATGTGACAAATTGTATACATATTCCAAGTAGCCTGGAAACATTTACATATGAATAACTGATACACTAATTATAAATTATTCTTCAGCTGTCAGTTTAGTCAAGTTTTCTAAGTTCAGTGTACTTCAAGGCTGAATATAGCATGGTTGAGGGTGTTATAAAAAGACATTTCTATATAAGAAAAAGCTTTTAATTCATAATTTTACTTATTCAAATAAACCTATCCTTGGAGAAGGGAACAGCAACCCACTCCAGTATTCTTTCCTGGAGAATTCTATGGACAGAGGACCCTGGTAGGTGCTACAGTCCATGGGATCGGTCACAAGGGAGTCAGACATAACTGAGCAATTAATACCTCACTTAAATTCACTTCATTTTATAAGATGAAGCAATTTAAAATATAATGTTTCTTTTACTAGCTGTTATTCCTGATTGCTAATTTTTTCACATTCTGAGATACAAAGTAAAAATTGAGTGGGTAGATATTAAGATTGATTGTTTCTGCAAATGACTGAACAATGGCACCTAGAACACCAAGGGGTTTTCTTTGTACAGTGTGGAACCAAACTTGGCTTTATTTCTTATTATGAAAACAATCATAATCATAAAGTAATGGTACCAGACTGCATTCTTTTAGTACAGTGTGGGTACTAAAGATGTATATGTCTAACATCGCTCAACGGGATTTAGGAGACAGAGGAGTCTCACAGAATCTATTACAGAAATTTACAAAGGAAATATCTTAAGACATTCTGATTTTGTAACATGAGTCCTCATGGAGTCAAATAGCTTGTGATGGTTATAGAGAATTCACTCACAAAATGCTGGGAGAGAAACTGAGTTTGTGGTTCAGGTATTTCAGAGAGAAGCAGAGCAGATCACAGACCTGAGGCTCAAATTCCACTGAACTCAGGTTGCTATTTCACCTGACTTTTGCCTATTTCCTCAATTGTGCTTTCAGTATTGTCAAGCCTCAAGATCCATATTGGGCTCAAAAGACATCAAACAATTTGAGACAGTACCAACAACTATCACCATATTAGACTGGTCATGTATCAGCATGTCATTTTATGTCCATCTCACACGATTAAATGAAGTTCATTTTAATATGATTATGTCACAGATTTCCCAGATTCCTCATTATACATTAAAAAGTTGATAAATGTTTATTACCTGTATTTCAAACTTAGCATTTCTGGTTAAGTGAAGTTCTCATTTAGACCAGGCTTGATTAATGAGGAGTTTTAACTTATCATTATCTCTTACAGAAAGATCACAGCTACCATCACACTGATTTAAGAGATATTTCTGTGGCCCCTAGTGATCTTTCTGAGTTATAAAAACAACTCTTTTGAAAGACTGACCTATTATATAAGTTGAAGGAAAATGCTCAAAATTTTTGGTATGTTTTTACTGATATTTGAATATTAAGTGATTGTTCCTTTAGAGGTTATATCACAATAGAGATTACAAAGACTGTGGCATGAGATACCTGCTTCTGAAAACTCTAGATGGTACCTAGGGAAAATGGGAAGTCAAAGTTTTTGAAACCAGGCTCAGAACATGAGAGAAAAAAAAGACTAACAGAAAATATATATGAAAGTCTCAAAAGCTTCCTTATCTTCTACAGCCACAAAACAGATACAACTGAATCTGACTGCAAGGGGCACAAAGTTGCAGTGGCAATTAAATGTGGAACTTAATCATATCTCTTTCCTAACTTACAAGCATGGTATGGAAAACACTAGAACCTAAGATACAGGGTCATTTTGGTAAAAACATATATAAGACCCAGAAATTTGATTTACTAAATCATTCAAATCTTCCTTACTTATCAAAGCAGCTAACCCACATCTGAGAGAACTAGCTTTACTGTTCACAGAAAATTTTACATCAGGCAGTTGCCCCAAGGTTGCCTAATTCTTTCAGAGACTCAACCTCATCATCTCTGACTGTCTCCAAGTTCATAAAAAGATATTTTATCCTATCATAGCCCAAATGGAGAAGTTAATTATTTTCTCTGGGAAAACACAGTCTGTGCCCAAAAGAACTGTAGAAACTTGCTAGCAGAAGTATTAGCAAGTAAAGATGCTTGGGGAAATCGAAATACCAGATTTTCCAGGAATTATAGGAGGTTGGCTCTGAACTGAAGCTAATACTTAAAAACTCCACTATGAATCACTCATCAGAATTAGTGGCATTGGAGGTCAGTTAAAAGATGATGATGTAGGGGGAGCACAGAAGATGGCAGAGGAATAGGATGGGGAGACCACTTTCTCCCTCACAAATTCCTCAAAAGAACATTTCAACACTGAGCAAACTCCACAAAACAACTTCTGAATGCTGGCAGAGGACATCAGGTACCCAGAAAAGCAGATTATTGCCTTCAAAAACAGGTAGGAAAAAATATAAAAGATGAAAAAAGAGACAAAGGAGGTGGGGAGGGAGCTCCGTCCTGGGAAGGGAAGCCCATCCCGGGAAGGGAATTTTAAGAAGAGAGGATTCCAAACACCAGAAAACACTCTCCCTGCCAAGTCTGTGGCGAGCCTTGGAAGCACAGAGGGCAACATAACAGGAAGGAAAAATAAATAAATAATTAAAACCAACAGATTACAAGCCCAACAGTAACTCCCCCAGCGGAAAAGCAGCACAGACGCCTGCATCCGCCACTAACAAGTGGGGGCAGGGCAGGGAGGCGCGGGAGGCGCGGGAGGTGCAGGAGGCGCGGGCTGCGTGCTTTATAAGAATCGGGCAGGAACGCCCCACGCGTAACCAGAGCGATCGAACACGGGCTAGCAAACCAGACTGGGGGATAGCAACCACGTGAAAAGCTCGAACATAAGACACCGCCAGGACCACGCACAGAACAAAGGACGGAACGGAAATAGCTGGATGCAGACCATGCCCCGCCAGGGACAGGCAGCCAGAACCGTAAGGGCTGGAGAGGGGCAATCGCAGCCCCGGAGAGACTTTATCTACCAAACTGCAAGCTGGCTTCTTTGCTAAAACTTCTGGGGGTGCTGGACAGTCACCATCTGCCTCACAAGGGGCACCAGCGATACACCCAGAAAACTGAGCAGCACAGATGGGAAAAGCGACAAGTCTCAGTGACCGCGCTCGCCAAACACCTGAAATACTCAGACCTGGGAAGGGCACAAAACCCAGTCCCAACCGAATCTGCACCTTTGAGGGCTACCTGAGCGCCGAACCTGAGCGGCTTCAATCATTCCTTTTTTTAAAATTTTTTAATTTATTTTTTTATTTTTTTCCTTTTCTTTTCTTGTTTTCTTTTTTATTTTTTATTGAAGCTGTTGTGAGGTTGTTTTTTCTTCTTTTCTTTTTCTTCTTTTTTTTTCTAACTTATTAAAATTGTTAAGTCCCCTATTTCTCCTCTAATTTTTATTTCTATAACCTACCATTACTTTTCAAAAAAAAAAAAAAGAAGACTCTATTTTTTAAAGCAAACAGCATATATAGTCTTTGTGTGGTTGTTGGTGGTGTTTTTTAATACTTCTTGTGGCTTTTTTTTTTCTTCCTCGTTTTTTTTTTCTTTTTTTTCTCTTTTCCTTCTTCTTTTCTTTAATATTGTATTTTTGAAAATCCAACCTCTACTATAGATTTTTAATCTTTGCTTTTTGGATTTTGTTGTCAATTTTGTACATTTAAAAACCCAAACTTCACTACCCAATTTTACCTGAGAGCAAGATTACTGGCTTGACCACTCTCTCCTCCTTTGGACTCTCCTTTTTCTCCACCAGGTGGCCTCTGTCCCTTCCTTCCCCCTTCTCTTCTCTACCCAACTCTGTGAATCTCTGTGTGTTCCAGACGATGGAGAACACTCAGGGAACTGGTTACTGGCTGGATTGGTCTCCCTCCTTTTCATTTCCCTCTTTTATCCTCCTGGCCACCTCTGTCTACTTCCTTCCTCTCCTCTTCCCTGTATAACTCCGTGAATACCTCTGAGCGGTCCAGACTGTGGAGCGCACATAAGGAAGTGATTACTGGCTAGCTTTCTCTCTCCTCTTTTGATCCCACCTCATCTCATTCCAGTCACCTCTAACTACCCCCTCCCTCTTCTCTTCTCCATGTAACTCAGTGAACCTCTCTGGGTGTCCCTCAATGCGGAGAAACTTTTCATCTTTAACCTAGATGTTTTATCATTGGGGCTGTATAGAAGGAGAAGTCTAGAGGCCACTGTAAAAATAAAACTGAAACCAGAAGCAGGAGGCTTAAATCCAAAGCCTGAGAAAATCAGAGAAGTGAATTCAGGGAACATTAATCAATGGGAGCTTATCAAACGCCACCATACCTACACTGAAACCAAGCTCCACCCAAGGGCCAACAAGCTCCAGAGCAAGACATAGCATGCAAATTCTCCAGCAACACAGGAACACACCCCTGAGCTTCAATATACAGGCAGCACAAAGTTACTCCAAAACCACTGGCATCTCATAACCCAATACTGGTCACTCCATTGCACTCCAGAGAGAAGAAAACCAGCTCCACCCACCAGAACTCCAACACAAGCCTCCCTAACCAGGAAACCTTGACAAGCCACTGATACAACCCCACCCAGAGTGAGGAAGCTCCATAATAAAGAGAACTCCACAAATTCCCAAAATATAGAAAGGCCACCCCAAACGCAATAATATAACCAAAATGAAGAGAAAGAGGAATATCCAGCAGGTAAAGGAACAGGAGAAATGTCCACCAAACCAAACAAATGAGGAAGAGATAGGGAATCTACCTGAGAAAGAATTCCGAATATTGATAGTGAAAATGATCCAAAATCTTGAAATCAAAATGGAATCACAGATAAATAGCCTAGAGACAAGGATTGAGAAGATGCAAGAAAGGTTTAACAAGGACCTAGAAGGAATAAAAAAGAGTCAATATATAATGAATAATGCAATAAATGAGATCAGAAACACTCTGGAGGCAACAAATAGTAGAATAACGGAGGCAGAAGATAGGATTAGTGAAACAGAAGATAGAATGGTAGAAATAAATGAATAACTGATGAAAAACTAATTAAAAGAAATGAGGACAACCTCAGAGACCTCCAGGACAATATGAAACGCTCCAACATTTGACTTATAGGAGTCCCAGAAGAAGAAGACAGAAAGAAAGACCATGAGAAAATCCTTGAGGAGATAATAGTTGAAAACTTCCCTAAAATGGGGAAGGAAATAATCACCCAAGTCCAAGAAACCCAGAGAGTTCCAAACAGGATAACCCCAAGGTGAAACACCCCAAAACATATATTAATCAAATTAACAAAGGTCAAACACAAAGAACAAATATTAAAAGCAGCAAGGGAAAAACAACAAATAACACATAAGGGTAATCCCATAAGGATAACAGCTGATCTTTCAATAGAATCTCTGCAGGCCAGGAGGGAATGGCAAGACATACTTAAAGTGATGAAAGAAAATAACCTACAGCCCAGATTACTCTACCCAGCAAGGATCTCATTCAAATACGAAGGAGAAATCAAAAGCTTTACAGACAAGCAAAAGCTGAAAGAATTCAGCACCACCAAACCAGCTCTCCAACAAATCCTAAAGGATATTCTCTAGACAGTAAACACAAAAAGGGTGTATAAGCCCGAACCCAAAACAATAAAGTAAATGGTAATGGGAACATACTTATCAATAATTACCTTAAACGTAAATGGGTTGAATGCCCCAACCAAAAGACAAAGACTGGCTGAATGAATACAAAAACAAGACCCCCTCTATATGCTGCTTACAAGAGACCCACCTCAAAACAAGGGACACATACAGACTGAAAGTGAAGGGCTGGAAAAAGATATTCCACGCAAATAGGGACCACAAGAAAGCAGGAGTGGCAATACTCATATCCGATAAAATAGACTTTAAAACAAAGGCTGTGAAAAGAGACAAAGAAGGCCACTACATAATGATTAAAGGATCAATCCAAGAAGAAGATATAACAATTATAAATATATATGCATCCAACATAGGAGCACCGCAATATGTAAGACAAATGCTAACAAGTATGAAAGGGGAAATTAAAAATAACACAATAATAGTGGGAGATGTTAATACCCCACTCACACCTATGGACAGATCAACTAAACAGAAAATTAACAAAGAAACGCAAACTTTAAATGATAACAATAGACCAGTTAAACCTAATCGATATCTATAGGACATTTCACCCCAAAACAATGAATTTCACCTTTTTCTCAAGTGCTCACAGAACCTTCTCCAGGATAGATCACATCCTGGGCCATAAATATAACCTTGATAAATTCAAAAAAATCAAAATCACTCCAAGCATCTTTTCTGACCATAATGCATCAAGATTAGATCTCAATTACAGGAGAAAAACTATTAAAAATTCCAACATGTGGAGGCTGAAAAACACGCTTCTGAATAACCAACAAATCACAGAAGAAATCAAAAAAGAAATCAAAATATGCATAGAAACTAATGAAAATGAAAACACAACAACCCCAAACCTGTGGGATACTATAAAAGCAGTGCTAAGAGGAAAGTTCATAGCAATACAGGCATACCTCAAGAAACAAGAAAAAAGTCAAATAAATAACCTAACTCTACACCTAAAGCAACTAGGAAAGGAAGAAATGGAGAACCCCAGAGTTAGTAGAAGGAAAGAAATCTTAAAAATTAGGGCAGAAATAAATGCAAAAGAAACAAAAGAGACCATAGCAAAAATCAATAAAGCCAAAAGCTGGTTCTTTGAAAGGATAAATAAAATTGACAAACCATTAGCCAGCCTCATCAAGAAACAAAGAGAGAAAAATAAAATCAATAAAATTAGAAATGAAAATGGAGAGATCACAACAGACAACACAGAAATACAAAGGATCATAAGAGACTACTATCAGCAACTATATGCCAATAAAATGGACAACGAGGAAGAAATGGACAAATTCTTAGAAAAGTACAACTTTCCAAAACTGAACCAGGAAGAAATAGAAAATCTTAACAGACCCATCACAAGCACGGAAATTGAAACTGTAATCAGAAATCTTCCAGCAAACAAAAGCCCAGGTCCAGACGGCTTCACAGCTGAATTCTACCAAAAATTTAGAGAAGAGCTAACACCTATCCTTCTCAAACTCTTCCAGAAAATTGCAGAGGAAGGTAAACTTCCAAACTCATTCTACGAGGCCACCATCACCCTAATACCAAAACGTGACAAAGATACTACATAAAAAGAAAATTACAGGGCAATATCACTGATGAACATAGATGCAAAAATCCTTAACAAAATTCTAGCAACCAGAATCCAACAACACATTAAAAAGATCATACACCATGACCAAGTGGGCTTTATCCCAGGGATGCAAGGATTCTTCAATATCCACAAATCAATCAATGTAATACACCACATTAACAAATTGAAAAATAAAAGCCATATGATTATCTCAATAGATGCAGAGAAGGCCTTTGACAAAATTCAACATTCTTTTATGATAAAAACTCTCCAGAAAGCAGGAATAGAAGGAACACACCTCAACATAATAAAAGCTATATATGACAAACCCACAGCAAACATAATCCTCAATGGTGAAAAATTGAAAGCATTTCCTCTAAAGTCAGGAACAAGACAAGGGTGCCCACTTTCACCGCTACTATTCAACATAGTTTTGGAAGTTTTGGCCACAGCAATCAGAGCAGAAAAAGAAATAAAAGGAATTCAAATTGGAAGGGAAGAAGTAAATCTTTCACTGTTTGCAGATGACATGATCCTCTACATAGAAAACCCTAAAGACTCTACCAGAAAATTACTATAGCTCATCAATGAATATAGTAAAGTTGTAGGATATAAAATCAACACACAGAAATCCCTTGCATTCCTATACACTAATAATGAGAAAGTAGAAAAAGAAATTAAGGAAACAATCCCATTCACCATTGCAACAAAAAGAATAAAATACTTAGGAATATATCTACCTAAAGAAACTAAAGACCTATATATAGAAAACTATAAAACACTGATGAAAGAAATCAAAGAGGACACTAGTAGATGGAGAAATATACCATGTTCATGGACCAGAAGAATCAATATAGTCAAAATGAGTATACTACCCAAAGCAATCTACAAATTCAATGCAATCCCAATCAAGCTACCAGTGATGTTTTTCACAGAACTAGAATGGATAGTCTCAAGATTTGTATGGAAATACAAAAAACCTCGAATAGCCAAAACAATCTTGAGAACGAAGAATGGAACTGGAGGAATCAACTTGCCTGACTTCAGGCTCTACTAACAAAGCCACAGTCATCAAGACAGTATGGTACTGGCACAAAGATAGAAATATAGATCAATGGAACAAAATAGAAAGCCCAGAGATAAATCCACACACATATGGACACCTTATCTTTGACAAAGGAGGCAAGAATATACAATGGAGTAAAGACAATCTCTTTAACAAGTGGTGCTGGGAAAACTGGTCAACTACTTCTAAAAGAATGAAACTAGATCACTTTCTAACACCACACACAAAAATAAACTCAAAATGGATTAAAGATCTAAATGTAAGACCAGAAACTATAAAAGTCCTAGAGGAGAACATAGGCAAAACACTCTCCGACATAAATCACAGCAGGATCCTCTATGATCCACCCCCCAGAATTCTGGAAATAAAAGCAAAAATAAACAAATGGGACCTAATTAAAATCAAAAGCTTCTGCACAACAAAGGAAAATATAAGCAAGGTGAAAAGACAGCCTTCTGAATGGGAGAAAATAATAGCAAATGAAGCAACTGACAAACAACTAATCTCAAAAATATACAAGCACCTTATGCAGCTCAATTCCAGAAAAGTAAATGACCCAATCAAAAAATGGGCCAAAGAACTAAATAGACATTTCTCCAAAGAAGACATACGGATGGCTAACAAACACATGAAAAGATGCTCAACATCACTCATTATTAGAGAAATGCAAATCAAAACCACAATGAGGTACCACTTCACACCAGTCAGAATGGCTGCAATCCAAAAGTCTATGAACAATAAATGCTGGAGAGGATGTGGAGAAAAAGGAACCCTCCTACACTGTTGGTGGGAATGCAAACTAGTACAGCCACTATGGAGAACAGTGTGGAGATTCCTTAAAAAATTGCAAATAGAACTGCCTTATGACCCAGCAATCCCACTGCTGGGCATACACACCAAGGAAACCAGAACTGAAAGAGACACATGCACCCCAATGTTCATTGCAGCACTGTTTACAATAGCCAAGACATGGAAACAACCTAGATGCCCATCAGCAGATGAATGGATAAGAAAGCTGTGGTACATATACACAATGGAGTATTACTCAGCCATTAAAAAGAATACATTTGAATCAGTTCTAATGAGATGGATGAAACTGGAGCCAATTATACAGAGTGAAGTAAGCCAGAAGAAAAAACACCAATACAGTATACTAACACATATATATGGAATTTAGAAAGATGGTAATGATGACCCTGCATGCGAGACAGCAAAAGAGACACAGATGTGTAGAGCGGACTTTTGGACTCTGAGGGAGAGGGAGAGGGTGGGATGATTTGGGAGAATGGCATTGAAACATGTATACTATCATGTAAGAAACGAATCGCCAGTCTATGTCCGATGCAGGATACAGGATGCTTGGGGCTGGTGCACGGGGAGGACCCGGGGGGGTGGGGGTGTTGGGGGGGGGTGGGTGGGAGGGGGGTTCATGTTTGGGGGCGCATGTGCACCTGTGGTGGATTCATGTCGATGTGTGGCAGAGCAAATACAGTATTGTAAAGTAAAATAAAGTAAAAATAAAAAATTTTTTAAAAAGAAAAAAAAAAAGATGATGATTATGTAGTCTGAATCATCTCACAAGGCATCCAGTGAAATCACAGTCACATACTGTGGTACTTTCCTTAGTCTTAGATATATACTTGGTAACTGAAAGAAACCCTAGCTTTATTCTGTGAAGTGTGGGTCATTACAGCAGCAGTGTTAAGAAGAAGCCATTATATCATACCTATGTCTAGACAGTAAATTAAAAGCAACAAACTATTCCAGGAGATTGGCAGAAATCAATATTATTATCAAATACCTGAAAAATTTAGTGGTGATGATTCCTATTCAATCCCCGTTAAGTTACCTTTTGGTTGGCACAAAAGCCAGATAGGCCTTGCAAAATGAATGACTATATATTATTGTGAATTTAAGCAAATAATTTCCCAATCAAAACTGTGAAGAAATAGAAATTCTAGTAGATAAAACCAATATATCTTGATACCTCTACGATGCTTTCTTTGCACTTCCTATCAATAATGATAATCATGCTCAGATACAGCAGAACACCTTGACTATCTTATGTCACAATACTGCAGTTCTTCTGCTCCCAGACATCACAGTCCCAAGGAACACTGTTGTTGTTCAATCGCTCAATCATGTCCCACTCTTTGTGACCCAATGGACTGAGTATGCCAGACTTTCCTGACACTCCCTATCTCCCAGATTGGTCAAACTCATGTCCAGTGAGTCAGTGATGCCATCCAACTATTTAATCCTCCCTCAACCTCTTCTCATCTTGCCATCAATCTTTAACAGCATCAAGGTCTTTTCCAATGAGTTGGCTCTTCATATCAGGTGGCCAAAGTATTGGAGTTTCAGCTTCAACATCAGTCTTTCCATGAATATTCAGGGTTGATTTCCTTTAGGATTGACTGGTTTGATCTCCTTGCTGTTCAAGGGACTCTCAATCTTCTCCAGCACTACTGTTTGAAAGCATCAGTCCTTGAGTGCTCAGCCTTCTTTATGGTCCAACTCTCACATCCGTACATGACTACTAGAAAAACCAAAGCTTTGACTACAAGGACCTTTGTCAGCAAAATGATGTCTCTACTTTTTAATATGCTGTCTAGATTTGTCATAGCTTTTCTTCCAAGGAGCAAGCATCTTTTAATTTCATGGCTGCAGTCATCACATGCAGTGATTTTGGAGCCCAAGAAAATAAAGTCTGTCACTGTTTCCATTGTTTCCCCCATCTATTTGCCATGAAGTGATGGGACAGGATGCCATGATCTGAGTTTTTTGAATGTTGAGTTTTAAGCCAGTTTTTTCACTCTCCTCTTTCACCTTCCTCAAGAGGCTCTTTAATTCCACTTTCCATTTTACCATTAAAGTGGTATCATCTGCGTTATCTTAGGTTGTTGATATTTCTCCTGACAATATTGATTCCAGCTTGTGAGTCATCAAACTTGGTACTTCACATGACATAGGCCAGGTGACAATATACAGCCTTGACATACTTCTTTCCCAATCTTGAACAAGTCTGTTGTTCCATGTCCAGTTCTAACTTGTTGCTTCTTGTCCTGTATACAGACTTCTCAAGAGGCTCGTAAGGTGGTCTGGTATTTCTATCCCTTTAAGAATTTTCCACAGTTTGTTGTCATACCCAGAGTCAAAAGCTTTAGCATAGTCAATGAAGCAGACATAATTTTTTTTTAATTTCCTTGCTTCTTCTATAATCCAAAGGATGTTGGCAATTTGATCTCTGGTTTCTCTACCTTTTCCATATCTAGTTTGTACATCTGCAACTTCTTGGTTCATGTACTCCTGAAGCCTAGCTAGAAGTATTTTGAGGATGTGAAATGAGTGCAACCTTTGCCAGCAAAGGTCCGTCTAGTCAAGGCTATGGTTTTTCCAGTGGTCATGTGTGGATCTGTGTGTTGGATTGTGAAGAAAGCTGAGTGCCAAAGAATTGATGCTTTTGAACCGTGGTGTTGGAGAAGACGCTTGAGAGTTTTGAGATTCCTTGGACTGCAAGAAGATCCAACCAGTCCATTCTAAAGGAGATCAGCCCTGGGTGTTCTTTGGAAGGAATGATGCTAAAGCTGAAACTCCAGTACTTTGGCCACCTGATGCGAAGAGTTGACTCATTGGAAAAGACCCTGATGCTGGTAGGGTTTGGGGGCAGGAGGAGAAAGGGATGACAGAGGATGCGATGGCTGGATGGCATCACCAACTTGATGGACATGAGTTTGGGTGAACTCTTGGAGTTGGTGATGGACAGGGAGGCCTGGCGTGCTGCAATTCATGGGGTCATAAAGAGTCGGACACAACTGAGAGACTAAATTGAACAGAACAATCTATATCTTTTCACTCCATTCTTGTAGGATATTTTTTATTATAGTTATGTAATGGAAAGATATGACCAAACTAGATAGCACATTAAAAAGCAGACATTACTTTGCCAACAAACGTCCATCTAGTTAAGGCTATGGTTTTTCCTGTGGTCATGTATGGATGTGAGAGCTGGACTGTGAAGAAAGCTGAGTGCCAAAGAATTGATGCTTTTGAACTGTGGTGTTGGAGAAGACTCTTGAGTGTCCCTTGGACTGCAAGGAGATCCAACCAGTCCATCCTGAAGGAGATCAGTCCTGGGTGTTTATTGGAAGGACTGATGCTGAGGTTGAAACTCCAATACTTTGGCCACCTCATGCAAAGAGTTGACTCATTGGAAAATACCCTAATGCTGGGAGGGATTGGGGACAGGAGGAGAAGGGGACAACAGAGGATGAGATGGCTGGATGGCATCACCAATTCGATGGACATGAGTTTGTGTAAACTCCGGCAGTTGGTGATGGGTAGGGAGGCCTGGTGTGCTGCAATTCATGGGGTCGCAAAGAGTCGGACACGACTGAGTGACTGAACTGAACTGAACACTTCTTACATCATTGAAAAATGCATATTTAAAACCTGAGCTCATAAAAAACCCCTACCAGTAGTCACAAATAATATTGTTTTTCTTAGCTGAAATATCTTGAATTTGACACACCTTAAATTTTTTTTATTATTGATTCAAATTTTATTAGCATTTAGATATTTAGAGGTGATCATGTGATCTTACCTACCTTTTCAATATATTTAAGAATTTTTTGATAAAATTACCTATTGTCCTACCTAAACATATTGTCTTTTCTAAGAACGAAGAATTCTGAAATCTTAGGCCAAGTTTCTGAAAATCAAGTCCTGTTCTATATTTATATACATTAATTTAATCGTCCCAAAGTCACACCTTTCTCCATAAAAAATGTAAATATCATTAGTTGTATCCCTTTGTCCTTGACTATCTATGAAAATGAAACTATGGTAATCAGCTCTAATTTGCAACAGCTCTCTATTAAGCACAGTTTCCTTTCTGAATGAGCAGAGTAGCTCACTGAGACTTTGACCAATACTAAAAGCATTTCACTCACCTTTTATGTTTTAATACATAGGTATTCTAGTCACCATTGCCAAAATAAATATTGTTATCAAAACATAAATTTTACTTTCTACTGACACTTTCAAAGAGACTACCAAGATATGACAGATTTAAAACAGAAAAAGAGATGACAAATGTGAGAATTCTCAGGGAAAAAACCTATCAAAAAACCATTTGACTGTATGATATGGTCAAAGCAGAGTCTCCAAACCAGTATCCAAACCTATGTCTGACACCTTCATCTTAATTACTTGAGTGGAATTATATTTCAAATAATTAACATTTTCTCCATTATTTCTTACTCTGTGCTCTTTATTTACTCTGTGAAACTCTATCAGCCATGCAAGACTGACAGATGAAGTAAGGACTTGCAGAATTTGTTTTCCCATTTTAAAATTTAGGGTAAAATCAGAGCTAGAGAAAGGTAGGTGATATTACGATGGGAAAGTAATTTGCAGATCAGAGTTCTTAAAGTAGAAAGTGAAAAGAAGACTTCCTTGGTGATCCAGTGGTTAAGAATCTGCCTTCCAATGCAGAGTACATGGGTTCAATCCCTGGTTGAGGAACTAAGATCCACATGCCATGGGGCAACTAAGCCCAAGTACCACAACTAGATAGAAGCCCATGTGCCACAATGAAAGATCCCACGTGCCGAACAGAAGATCCTGTGTGCTGCTACTGAGACCCGACACAAATAAATAAATTTACTTTTATAAAAAATGGAAAAAAAAAAGTCTCTATTCTGAGGACTACAAAGTTAGTTGGAAAAAATTCAACATCCATTATGTCCAAAAATGAGGAATCCCCACTGACCCTTACTTTTGTATATGTGCTGCCAAAAATAGCACCTGACCCTTACATTTGAACTACCAACAGTCTTCTTGAAAATTTTCTAAACTGAACTGAGGTACTAACCTAAGAACCATGCATGATTCAGAGATTTTTTTTTTTTCCTTGATTAAGATGGCAGTGAACTATTCCAATAGGTGACTTCCTAATAATCCAGAGTAATGTTAGACACTGACTGTAATGTGCCTTGGTGTAGTTTTCTTAAGCATTCCTGTATTTATATTTCATTAAGATCCTTGAATTTGCTGGTTTAAAATTATCAACAAATTTGGAAAATAAATTGACCATAATTTCTTCAACTATTTTTTTTCAACTCACTTCCTATGCTTTGAGATCCAATTTCATAGCTTAAGTCACTTAGGTTTGTCCCACTGCTCCTTTGTTCATGTTTTTAATGTTATTTTTCTCTGACTTTCTAAACTTATTTATAATTGTGCTCAGTTTTCATTGCTGCTCAGGTTTTTCCTAGTTGCAGAGAGCTGGGGCTGCTCTCTAGTTGCAGTGCACAGGCTTCTCATTGTGGTGGCTTCTCCTGTTGTGGAGGAGCACGGGCTTCAGGGTACGCAGACTCTAGGAGTTGTGGCACGTGGGCTCAGCCCAGTAGTTACAGTTTCTGGGCTCTGGATCACAGGCTCAGTAGTTGTGTACACAGGCTTAATTGCTGCACTGCCTATGGGACCTTCCTGGACCAGGGATCAAACCCAGGCCTCCTGCATTGGCAGGTGAATTCTTTACCACTGAGCCACCAAGGAAAACTTCTCTGATTTTCATTCTGGATACTTTCCAGTGTATTTTTCATGAAGATCTTTTTTCATTTCTAGACGTTTTCTTAGGCGTTTAAAAAAACAGATACAATATCATTACTTCACCTGCTTGATTTTTTCCAGCTTGAATATACACAATAAAGATATACAGAATACATTATAATAACCTTTTAATTGTTCTTGTAAGAGATTCTATCATGTGTTAGTTTTGGGCATATTCCTTTTATTTTTTGTCTTCATTATGAGTTATAATTTTCTTTTCTTTGGCATGGTCTGCTAATTTTTACTGTACACCAGACACTGTGAATTTAACCTTTTGTGGTGCTTTATATATTTGTATTCCCCTATATACTCTTGAGATTTTTCTGGGGAACTCTCAGGAACTTTGATTTTTTCCAAGGTGTACTTTTAAAATTAATTATCTGGAAATAAAGCAACATTAATCTAGGGCTATTTCCCCTACTCCTGAAGCAGTATCCTGCTACTAAGAAATACCCAATGACCCATAAAACGTGAGGTTTTTTGGATTATAGGAACACCAACTTTTCCAGCCCCTATATGAGCTCTCTGAATTGTTCCCTCTGCTCCTTTCAGAAGATCTTTTTCCTAGCCTCAAGTAGTTTCTATCTGGCTGAATATGTGAATGACACCCTCAGAATCTCCAGAGCATCTCTCCCTGCATAGCTCTTATCGCTCCAGAACTCTCCTGTGGAACATTTCAACACCTTGACCTTCATAGGCACTAAGTTCCATTTCCTAACTCAAGAAATTTACTAGGCTCCTCCCTGGTGTCCCCCTTCCTGTGCTGAATTTTGGAAAGTCGTGGGCAGTTACAAGACTAACCTTTTACTGTCCTTGCACTACCTGGTATCCAGTAATTAAGATAAATAAATATATATGTTTTTCACACTGTTTTCATGTGAAAGTATATACCTTGTTATGCGACTCCATCTTGGCTGAAGATCATAGTCCCCTGTGAGTTTGTTTTATTTTGAAGCCATCCCATATTCACAGTGCATAGTCACTTTAAAACCACAAAAAGAACTAGTTCTTGAATAATTTATATTTAAAATATCAGAAACAGGCAACTGGTGAGACTTTTTGGGAAAGGAATTGGGCTTAATGTTTTATAAATATAATAGTTTTACATTGTTTTATAACCATTTAAAATTAATAGCCTTTAAGAATATAGCAGTATAGCAGTAAAAAGACAGTTTTTGTGCCTGGCCTTTGCTATTGTCAATGGTTTCAAATTTTAGCAGAAAGTCTTCATATTTTCAAATAGAACAAATTCCAGTGATGCTTTAAAAATAACATTATAGAATTAGCTGAAGTGTGGTCAAAGAGCTTTAGCTTAAATATAATTGAAAAATAACTCAAAACTCACTGACATTGCTTTTTGCATACATCATTTTAAGTTTCAACTTGTGAATTATGTCTAAGATTTTTGAGTATGGGATAATAACAAATTTAACAGTGGAAACAGTGTCAGACTTTATTTTGGGGAGCTCCAAAATCACTGCAGATGGTGATTGCAGCCATGAAATTAAAAGACGCTTACTCCTTGGAAGAAAAGTTATGACCAACCTAGATACAATATTGAAAAGCAGAGACATTACTTTGCCAACAAAGGTCTGTCTAGTCAAGGCTATGGTTTTTCCTGTGGTCATGTATGGATGTGAGAGTTGGAGTGTGAAGAAAGCTGAGTGCCAAAGAATTGATGCTTTTGAACTGTGGTGTTGGAGAAGACTCTTGAGAGTCCTTTGGACTGCAAGGAGATCCAACCAGTCCATTCTGAGGGAGATCAGCCCTGGGATTTCTTTGGAAGGAATGATGCTGAAGCTGAAACTCCAGTCCTTTGGCCACCTCATGAGAAGAGTTGACTCATTGGAAAAGACTCTGATGCTGGGAGGGATTGGGGGCAGGAGGAGAAGGGGACGACAGAGGATGAGATGTCTGGATGGCATCACTGACTCGATGGATGTGAGTCTGAGTGAACTCCGGGAGATGGTGATGCACAGGGAGGCCTAGCGTGCTGCAATTCATGGGGTCGCAAAGAGTTGGACACGACTGAGCGACTGAACTGAACTAAACTGATACACTATTAAATCAAATATACAAAGTTACATATAAACCAACATAAATATTATTAAATTAAGCTTCCTAAATAGCTGAATTAGAAGTCCACACTTTATATACAGTAAGTAATTACACTGGAAGTTACAATTATGAATGGATGGGATGATCATTCTGTCTTGATGACATGTTTAATTAAACTGATTGTCAGAGCCTCAGTTCAGCCCTTTTAAGTGGAATTTTCTTTTAACTATTGGAACAAAATTTATTCATTTTTGTTAAAAAGATAGAACAATGCTTTTACTGGATTTTAAATTTGTAGGCATAGGTTCTCAAGTAAAATTATTTTTTAAGGGAGATTAACATAGATAGAATCATAATGTTGTTTACAGGATTGCATATTAATCAACTAATTTATATTCTTACAGTTCAACCCTCAGTCTCATTCCATTTGTTATACAATAAAGTTCTTGAATTTCTCTCATAAACCTCTTTTTTCAAGGTAATAAATCTCAAAGGTAAGTCAAATTAAGTTCTCTATGCTTTTTAACACTCTATTTGCAAATTGTTATCTTGTGATGTTTTGTATAAATAATGTGCTAAAGATGAAGGGAAGCCATTAACAGGAAACACCAATAAAATTAACTTTCCCAAGCCATAGAAACTAAGACCAATAAATCTACAATAAAAGTATTAAAAATTGCCAGCAATCATTGCTCTAATATTCTCCATCACTTTCTGTCTTTCTAGATATCTTGAGGTAATTGGGCTAATCTTGGGCTAATTCTAAATGGTGTCTTTACCATTTCAGAAAAACTATTTTCTCAGGTTCAGATCTCTATACCACCTTTGAAAATCACAGACATGACATGGTCCTAGAAGCAGTCCAACTCTCTAAGGTCATCAGTGTAATATACTCTAACTCCCTTGATTTAAAATAATGTTTCTTCCATCCCTTTAGCATGCAAATGCATATAAGTTAAAAACTGATTTGTCTAATAATATGTCTTGGGTTCAAAAAGCACAGATAAATAAAGTTCATTTTACTTCATCTTTTGTGTATTTTTTGTGTTTTGTCCCATTTTAAAAATGTCATTGTAAATATGATGTGAAAAATGCATTTAAACAAATTCTGTATTATGAATTATTCATATATAAATTTTTCTGAAATATGAGAATAATGAATTTAGGTACAGCATTGTCCTAGCATGCTTGACAGTTAATTGCCTACCATGCTTTATTCCATATGCACTGGAAGATTATGCTGTTTAAGAGAGAAAATAAATTCCTTTAATGTTGGGCTAATTCTTTGTATGCCCACATTTAATATCAGTCATTTGGCTTAAGCTTTGACCCTGCTTAAATGCAACTGTTCCTGAGAAGAGTAAAAAATTCAACTCTTATCACGCATTTGTGCCTTATTATATATGGTTTGTAAACATTTGGCTAGAAAGGAATGAGTTCAGAATTTGAGAGCACTGTCGACTGAAATTTTGATGAGAGAATATACCTGAAAATGGAAAAACTATGAAATTCAAGGACTGAGGGTATTCAATGCCACCAAATTGCTGATTCTATATTTTTACACTGTATGTTTCCTACCAATATTCCATATTTTAAAAATGTAACTCTCACACCTCAAAAGTTTTACAATATTTTGATGTTCTATATCTTGCTGTTTCCACTTTACAATTTATAAATTGGTATCATTTCAGAGGAATCTTTTAAGCAATAAATATACTCATATTTTCAGTAAAAAAAAAAAAAATAGTAATTTAAAGCAACACATGAAGCTCTAACCCCTTGCCAAAATTTGCATAATTGAGAAAGGCACCTTCATGTGTCAAATCTAATTTCTCTTATTTTCAAATGAAAATGTTGAAAACATGGAGAATCAATGGTTTGCCAATTACAGTCAAAGGTGAATCTAAGATCAGGACAGAGATCTCCTAGTTGCCAGTCCTGGTAACTTGTATGTATGGTATTAGTAAAATGCTTTCATCCACTTCCCTCTAACAGGGCCTCCCACTTCCCATGTCTTTGTCCTGTATTCCAAGTGTGCTCTCAATGGTAATGTCAGTAGAATATAACAATGTGTAATGTATGTAATAACAATAGAGGTGAAAATAATTCTTAAAGGATTATTCTCCTAAATAATACCTGTATTTTTAATGGAGCCTATTAAAGTCAAATACCTAAGCAAAGCAGATCACACTGCAAGGAGAGGAAAGCCTGGTACCAAGGAACTCACCTTGTGTCTTTCATCCTCTACCAAAGCATTCACTTGCACTACTGCTGGAAGTATTTTCTGAATATGCTCCACGTTAATCCTCTAATCACAGACTTAGTCAAAATGCTTCCCACTGCCCATGGGAGAAGGAGAGGACTAGACACGATGGGCTCTGCAGATACACTGAGAATAAAAATAAAGTCTTTGCTCAAAATCTGCAAACTTAGATGAAATAATCAAATACAAATCAGATTTTTGAGCAATACAAGAGAATTATTACCTATCCCTAACATAATCCCAAAGTTTCTATAGCAAGATACAGGAAGAAAAGAGGAGAATCTGGGCCAGGTAATCAAGGCATGAAAAATTATATGCCACAATCTATGTAATAATGTAGACAAACACGAATCTACTGGGAAAAAATTAAAGCAGAACTGAGGTCATTAGGACAAAACAAAAGGAATATCCTGAATGCCAAGTCTGAGTGGGCTAAAGAAGGACAGCCTTCTAGAGCGGAAGGCCATAAGGAGATCACAGAATATCACAGACAAGAATAAACTGGGGCTATAGAACGAAAAATAAGAAACGAGAAAGCCGGAAACAATGAGTTCCGTCATAAAAAAGGAGTCTCGAGTAGGAGCATGTTCCATGCGCAAGGTATGATGTAGTTACTTGTCTACCAAGCTTCATTTCAGATGCTTAGGAATAATCTACTATATAAGACAGAAAGAAAAAAATGATTCCTTTATCCATTGACTGATTGCTGATTTAATATTCAACACCTCAAGCATGTGGCTTGAAGTTTTGACTCTCCTTAGAAAAGAAATCTGTGGTTCATTCTTTGCCCCTCGTCCAGGTGATATTAGGATTTGTGGTAAACCTCCAGTCTTCATACATCTGGAACCTACAAGATAAATGAATCACTCTATGGGTTATACACTGATGCTTTCAACATACCTTTCTTCATATCATTGTTGCACTGTATATACATGTCCATCATTCTGAAAGTAACAGTGAATTTAAAATTATGTGTACTCATGTCTTCTACATCTAATATCCTCATTTAAAATCTCTAAAGGATGGCATCATAACTTTCACTAATTCCTTATCCTCAGAAAATAAAATTTTATATATGGGAGGCATTCAGTACTAGCTGATAAGAACTTTACTAAAGATACTTTTGTTAAAGAAAACATATGAATTTCAGCCATGTAAACCAAATATTATTAATTTTCCATAGCATACTGAGAAAAGTTTTTTTAATTTAAATAAATTACCCTCTGAGTCCATTACCATGTTTTAAATTCCACTGTGCTCACTATAGAATTAGTGTTCAGAATTGGTGCTAAGAATTCAAATTATGTTTCTACTTCTATCTGACCTACCCTTTGTCCTTAAATATCTCAACTCTTTTTTCCTAAATCTAAATTCCAGATAATACTATTGATTTGTGTCTGTGTGTAATGTAGAGAGGTACCTTTTATCCATTTTTAATAGGGCATCCTATTTGAAAGTACTTTTCTAGCAAAGTTATAATTTTTGATGCAATATTGAATGAACTACTATAAATCCTTTCTCAGAATTTCTGTGTAGACATATATATGTAAATATACACACATACAGAGTCTCACCTATTCATTTTTCAGATCAATAGACTCTATTTGGCTGGGGTCTGGGGGACAATTTGTATCAATGGAGTAGAATGAAACCAAATGTTGTATCCTTGGTCACATTAGCAAGGTGATTGAAGTAAATGAGTTTACAAATAACTGTGGTTCATAAAAGTGCCTAAGAAGCTTTTGTACAACCATAACATTAAGATGCCAAAAGTCTTTGCCAGGGAATTCTTGGTTTCATGTAAAAGTTTCTCAACTCTCATAAATATTTCTCTTTCTATCACAGCATTGAAATAAGATATTTTCATGTGGGAAAATTTAGAAAAGTCAATGGGCTTCCCTGATAGCCAGTTGGTAAAAAAATCTGCCTGAAATGTAGGAGACCCTGGTTCGATTCCTGGGTTGGGAAGATCCTCTGGAGAAGGGACAGGCTGCTGCTGCTGCTACTAAGTCACTTCAGTCATGTGCGACCCCACAGATGGCAGCCCACCAGGCTCCTCTGTCCCTGGGATTCTCCAGGCAAGAATACTGGAGTGGGTTGCCATTTCCTTCTCCAATGCATGCATGCATGTTAAGTCACTTCAGTCGTGTCCAACTCTGTGTGACCCCATGGACAGAAGCCCACCAGGCTCCTCTTTCCATGGGATTCTCCAGGCAAGAATACTAGGGTGGGTTGCCATTTCCTTCTCCCAGGTATAGGCTACCCACTCCAATATTCTTGGGTTTCCCTTGTGGCTCAGCTGGTAAAGAATCTTCCTACAATGTGGGAGACCTGGGTTCAATCCCTAGGTTGGGAAGATCCCCTGGAGAAAGGAAAGGCTACCCACTCCAGTATTCTGGCCTGGAGTATTCCATGGACTGTATAGTCCATGGGGTCACAAAGAGTTGGACACGACTGAGCGTATTTCACTTTAACTTTCAGCTATGACACAATGATCTTATTTCAATCAAACTATGCTATTTTTTTTAAGCTCCGTTTCTCTCAGGAAGATATTTTTTTCTTAAGAATATTTACCAGTGACTAGAAACTAACCTATTCCAGGCTGTATAAACCACACCCTTATATCCTGTACCTTCTCAGCTTTTTTTGAATAAGTAGCCTACTCCACGACCTTGCCACTTGCCACAGCCAACTGAACTAGGAAGACAGTCAACCAACTGGGTCAACTGGAATGCCTCCAAGGAATGTGGAGCCATTAACCAGAGAGACAAGCAAATGCAGTCTCTGCACTGAGAGAGTCTCTGAGCTACCAGAGGAACATAAAGAAATCTGATGTGCAAGAAGAAATATTAAAGAAGCTGATTTCAAAGAGAAGTAGGAATGAGAGAAAATATGAACCCAGAACGAGAGACAGAGCAAAAAGTAAGGGTAACAGTTTTCTTAGTGTCTGATTATTTTACCATTCTTGGTTCTTATTCCTCTGACTAAATTTGATTTGGAATTAGGTAAAACAAGATCATTATAAATGTTCTTTCTTACCAGAGTCAAATTCAAGCTCTTGCGTGCACTGCCAACAATTAGGACTATATAGATCTTATAGTAAGCACTGAAAATGGCTATTACTTTTTAAAACTATATATAAAACTACACATAACATGTGTTTTTTAAAGACAGTAGTTTGCTTAGATACTTTGGTTCCAAGGAATCAAATAGATAATTTAGGACTCTCCTATCTGAGAGAAGCATCACCGACAGAGTCTCTGTTATGGGGTATGTGTTGGGTCAATAGTTTTACATCATCTCATTTTATCCTTCAACAAACTTCTGAATTATGTGCTATTTCCAGCATTTCACAGATGATGAAACTGAGACTTAAATAACTTTCCTAAGGTCATAAAGGCACTAAGTGGTGAAGCCAGAGAACAAATTCAGGTCTCTCCAATTCCAGAACCCATATTCTTTTCATATTTTATTTATGTAAAGTTGGTCAAATTTGTATGCATCCAGTTTTTGACAGAGCTGTTCTTCCAGAGTAATGGTAGATTAAAACACTAAGCTAAAGGCTACTGAAGATGGTTTAAAATACTTGCAATTCTAAACTTGCTAAATTAATAAAGAGAATAAAGTTGGGATTAAAGGACACATGAAGTCAAAACTAATTAATTGCCCGAGTGTAAGTGAACTAAAATCACTCAGATGCCATAATTTAACACAGGAATCTATTTTGATTTTGCCTCATAGGGAGTAAGATGATATATTTTCATATCTTTAGTTTCAACATTACTACCTTTTATTAAGTAAAGTTGGCAACTTACTTGTCAAAAAAATATGTACTTAGTATTTTATAACCATATCAGGCACAAATAAATGGAGAATTGTCTTTATGATAAAAAAAATCTGAAAAATATGATTCATAGAAATGAATAATTTTACAGCATTATTGAAAAGGCACTTTTCAGTAGATGTTTCTTATTGAAATTAAAATCGGTTTATCTCTCTGTCACCAAAATATTCATGCAAAATTATAAGTACTTCATTATTTTTAATCCACTTTCAAATTTTTATTTTTTAACAAGGGAAACCCACTGCAGTATTCTTGCCTGGAGAATCCCCTTTTGGACAGAGGAAACTGCCGGCTACAGTCCACGAGATCGCAAAGAGTAGGACATGACTGAGCGACAAGCACAGCACAGCACAGCAGTGAGAAACTGCACCCTTGATTAAGACACGGGCCTAAATTAAGACTCAAATAAAATATACTCAGTACCTTAAGTTTCATATTTATAAAATGAATATATGAGAATAAGTTCAACTAAAATAAGTCTATTAAACAATATTATTTGCAATTACTTTTTTTAGTATGTCATCAACAACAAAAAAAGAGACAATTTTTCTAAAAACTAGTGATTATGTCATTTAAATCTTTAAACTGATTAGCAACTTGTAGATTACATATAATTTGCACCATTTTAGGAAAATAATTCTTAAAACATCACTCTTCTGGAAGATTTTAGAATGAAAACTAGAATACAGTTATATATTTTAAGACTTTGATAAAATAATTTCTTTTATATGACTTTAAAAGAATCTCTTTTCTTACAGTTATTTTTTGCTTTGTTTTTAATGATAAAAGAGACTAAAAAACAGTTTACTCTTTGAGACAGTCTCTGCATATTAAACAAATTTCAATTACAGAGAAAACATGGAAAGGAAAAAAGTTTTTTTAAGCATAGCAATCTTCAAAAATAAGATAAACATCTATGGAACCAAAAATGGAATCAGATGAGTAAAGCAAGAAGTAGAGTTGAAACCTCAAATCTCCTAGGCTTTGCTTTCAGCAGCAGGCAGAGTAGATAGGGAGAAGCAGAAATTAAAAATGCCTCACAGACGTAGACACTAAATACAGACTCACTATTTGAATTGAGGCCTACAAAGGGGGTCAAAAAAAAACCTGTAACTCTTCCCAAGGAAATGACATAAAGAGACATACCTAAAGACATGGGGAAGAAATAGAAAAATCTTCCCACTGAGAAAGGTACCCAACCACTTGCTAGATCATTACTTAACCTGAGTTTTCCCAATATCCCCAGAAGGTTAAAGTGCTAACTTTAACTGATAACATAAGATCTGTCTATATAATAGGACTTTAGGACCAAATGAGAAACACAAAACTAGAAGCAAGGGAAACTGTATAGAGAGGGGATGAGAGGAGGCAAATACCATCCTAGACAGGCCTGCAAACCAAATTCCAAAATAAAAGAGCTTCTATTTGTCTCTTCGGGTATAAAGATAATATTGGCTTTATAACTATAGCTTTGCAGATGCCTTAATATCTGGTCAGTATTCTCATTTATCTTCTTAAAGCGAACGTAGCAATCTCTAAGTGTTTTTTTTTTCTCCAACACAAATTTTTTAATGAATCTGTTCAATTATACTATAGATTCAGCATAATTATTTTTGAGATTGTACTGGATTTGTAAAATAATTCAGAGAAAATAATATTTAACACATTTAGTATGTTATGTCATTCCATTATGGATGTGATATGCCTATTATTTATTCAAAGGTGTTTAATAAACTTAATATAACACATATTAAATACAAATTTATACATTATATATCATACATTTATATACATAAATATCCTATATATCATATATGAGGTGGAGAGCTTCATGATGGAATTAGTGTTCTTATATAAAGAGATGGGCTTCCCATGTGGTGCTTCCTCTGGAGAAGGAATGACAACCCACTCCAGTATTCTTGCCTGGGAAATCCCATGGACAGAGGAGCCTGGTGGGCTACAGGCCATGGGGTTGCAAAGAGTCAGACACGACTGAGCAACTGAGCGTGCACGTGTATGCACACACACACACACACACACATAGGAGGATATACTAAGGCAGGAGATAGACAGTCCCAGGCTGAGGAGCTTCAGTGTGTCACCTATGAACAGATACTCCAAGATGAAGATAATAGCAGGAGGCTAATAGGAGAGGCTGAGCCCTACCTAGATAAGAGACAGAGACTACATACTTCTCATCCTTGAGGTCAAGGAGACATTCCTGACTATACATATGCAGAAAGGCTCCTTGAAGGTCAAAAAGGAAGTGATGTCAACCTACTCTTAGGCCTCTTTGCTGGAATCCTTCTTGGCTACGAGATGCATCTGTAAGACAAATGCGGACTCAGAACCAGGCAAAGCAAGATGACTGGCCAAAGGAAACCCGGGAGAAATGCCTGATGTAAGAGCATAACCACCGTGTGTCTATTCACACATACTCTTTTTTTTCCCCCCAAAGACACTTTACTTGTTTCACTACTCTGTCTCTTTGTGGGTATTCATTTCTACAAAGCCAGTGGGCCAGGGGTTTTGTCACTGGCCACTGGTTTAGTAGCTAGGATTCAGCACTCTCACTGCCGCAGCCTGACTTCAATCTCTGGCCAGGAACCAAAATCCTGCTTCAAGCCACTGCAGGCCGAGGCCACCTGAGATCAATACCACCTAGCTCGCTTTCTCTCACTCTGCTTATGAGACCCCAGCAAGAAGGCAGCCATCTACAAGCCAGACTCAAGAGGAAACCAAATGGGCCAGCACAATCTCAGACTTCCCAGCCCACAGAACTGTGAGAAATAAATTCCTACTGTTTAAGTCTACAGTAGGCTGAGCTAATATAAATTTTGATACCAAGAAGGGAGGTATTACTACAACAAATATCTAAAATTGTGGAAGTGGCTTTGGATCTGGGTAATGGGTAAAGACCTGAGGAGTTCTATGGTACATGCTAGAAAAATTTAGATCATATTCAGAGTGATTCTGAGGAACTCAGGGGAAAAGGAAACAGAGATGGACAGAAATTTTCCATCTTCTTAGAAAAATACATAAATAATCATAAGTAGAATACTGGCAGAAATATGAATATTAAAGGCAGGCCATTTTGAGGTCTCAGATGGAAATGAGTAACAGGTTATTAGAAATCAGAGGAAAGGTAATACTTGTTACAAAGTGGCAAAGAACTTGCATGAATTGCATTTGTATTTTAGTGTTTTGTGGAAATTATAATTTGCAAATGATGACTGGATAAATATTGGATATTTAGCTGAGGACATTTTTAAGCAAAGTGTTGCTTAGAAAGACTTGTTTCCACCTGCCTCCTTATAATAACAGTGAAGAAAAGAGATAAATTGAAGAAAGAACTGTTATACAAAGAAAAACCAGACTTTATAAGATTTGGAAAATTCTCAGCCTGTTCATATTTCAAAAACTGAGCAAGTGTATTCAGAAGACAACACCAAGGATATGGCTGGACTATCACTTGATAGAGACATTGCATGCCCGCATGCTAAGTCGTTTCAGTGATCTCTGACTCTTTTGCCTATGGATTGTAGACTGCCGGGCTCCTCTGTCCATGGGATTTTCCAGGCAAGAAAACTGGAGTGGATTTCCATTTCCTACTGAGGATAAAGACATTATGAGAGTATATAAGCAGAAACACAGCCAGTTTGAACTGAAGATAAAGACCGTATAAAATAACAAAAAGCTACTGGACTTCTTAAATTCCACAGGACAGGACAATAAAGTTATTCATCTACTGCTGCTGCTGCTAAGTCGCTTCAGTCGTGTCCGACTCTGTGCGACCCCACAGACGGCAGCCCACCAGGCTCCTCTGTCACTGGGATTCTCCAGTCAAGAATACTGGAGTGGGTTGCCATTTCCTTCTCCAATGTAGGCACGCATGCTAAGTCGCTTCAGTCATGTCTGACTCTGTGCGATGCCTACAAATATGCATTATTCTAAGAAAAGAGAAGAATGACATTGGGGAAAAAAATAACACAACCAAAACAACAACAGCAAAAACAAGCTTGTTGATACAGAGAAAAAGATTGGTGGTTGCCAGAGGGTGAGGAAGGGTGATGGGGTGATGGTGGACAAAATGCATGAACTGAGTTAAAAGGTAGAAAGCTCTAGTTTAAAATAAATAAGTCATGGAGATGTCATTCACTCATCCTTCAACTTTTTTTCTGTTTGCTGCCACTCCTTTCTTTTTTTTTTAATTTAACATCGCTATCTTCCTGAAATATGAATACTTTAATATATTCTATCTTCCATGGTATGCAAGACCTTTCATGCCTTCTCCCCCAGTAAGTTTTCTTTTTTTTTTTTCAATAGACAAAGGGGGGAAAAAAAGCATTCCAGGCTAATGAAGACCTTATTCTTCAAGAAAATAGAGGAGCATATATTTATGGTCTCAGGATAGGGAAAAATATTCTTAAGTCAGATCCTTTTCCCAAAATGGGAGTAATGCTAAATTTCTGCATTGTTTCAGACAGGAAATGAACTAGAGTCAAGTACCAATTGGCTGGTTTCTTTTCCTCACCGTTTTGAAATTTAGATTACTAGGTCTGAAAGAATCGACTGAAGTTTACTCAGAAACCATGTCTTATTTTCATCAATTTCTAAGCCATTTCGGCCATGAGGTTTTGGAGACTAATAAGTAAATTCTGAACCCCATCTCACGTTAATTCATACTTTGCTCAGCTCAGACTCCTGACAAAAGTTCCGCCTCGGCTGAGGGGCAAATAAGCTTGATCCTTTCCTCTCTGTTTCAACTTCCTCATCCTTAGGCATATACAAGTTATTACAGCAAGAAAGCAAGTGTATGATAAATCACTCTGGGAGCTTCCGGGATGGTGAACCGAATAGAGATTCAGGAAGAGGAAGAAGAGTTGGGAGGACCTAGAAGCTCCTGCCCCTTCCTACATGCCTGGGCCTACATTTCTCTTCACGGGGCTGGATCTTCAACATGCTCAAGGGCTCACCTTCTCTCAGAATAACTTCTTTCTGGAACAGGCATGGCCTCCTTCCCTCCACCTGAGTGCCGGACCCACTGTCGAGCGGATGAGCAGAGATGCCGCAGAGCCTCCAGTCGCCAGGCCATCTCCCAAGCGGGAAATAACAATTCTCAGTAACTGCTTCAGACGGTCGCCGAGGCCGCGACGCGCCTGCGCAGTGGGCGAAGTCGGCCTTGTGCGGTTCCTGCCAATTCTCGGTGCGACCTGGCCTGGGACTAGTTCTGCGTTCTGCGGAAGAACTGAACGTGCCTCAGCTGCCGGAGCTGCTTAAGCTGTATTACCAGAGGCTCTTTCCAAATGCAAGGTACTATCGCTGGCTCAAATATGGCGGAGTGATAAAGAATTACTGAGTTACTTTTGACACCATGGATTTTCATTGTCATTGAAGAGGATATTTACGTTCGCTATCACTCTGTCAACAACCAGAGAGATCTGGAAAGGACGATGTAGACAAGTGTTCTAAGTGCTGGGCTCTCATGACGTTGGCGATATGCACCACAGACTGAAAGATTTAAGCATCGTTTCTGGATGTATTCTGGAAGGAGACGTTTTCATTGCTGGGTCTGGGATTAAGCAGAAAATTGTCCTCTGAAATACTTTTTGGGATAGATGAGTTATTGCGGCTTAAGGTGGTCAGGGCTTCCCCGGTGAGTCAGCAGTAAAGAATCGGCTTGCAATGCAGGAGAGCTGGGTTCGATCCTGGCTTGGGAAGATCCCCTAGAGGAAGGCATGGCAGCCCACTCCGGTATTCTTGCCTGGAGGATCCCATGGACAGAGGAACCTCGTGGGCTGCAATCCGTGAGGTGTCAGAGTTAGACAGGACTGAAGCAGCTTAGCACAAGCACAAAGGTTACAAAGTTCACTTAACTAAAGAAAGCACTGTTTTATCAGAAAATCTATGCTATGCTAAGTCACTTCAGTTGTGTCCGCCTCTGTGCGACCCCATAGACGGCAGCCCACCAGCCTCCTCCGTCCCTGGGATTCTCCAGGCAAGAACACTGGAGTGGGTTGCCATTTCCTTCTCCAATGCATGAAAGTGAAAAGTGAAAGTGAAGTCGCTCAGACCCCATGGACTGCAGCCTACCAGACTCCTCCGCCCATGGGATTTTCCAGGCAAAAGAACTGGAGTGAGGTGCCAATAAACATAACTTTTAAAAATACATTGATTTGATATGGCTTGGTTGATCAAATATTCTTGAAAACAAGAAAGCTAGAATAAGATTTAGCCCTTGTTTCTGAAACAGTTCATGATGAACTTCGACAGAGCTTCCAAAGTCACAGTTCACTTGAGGCTTGGGAGCATTTGAAGAAGGTAGCCGGTAGATGCCAGAATAACATTGAAAATGACAGATGTGGACTCCGGCTGGAGTGAGAGACGCCCCAGTACTGTTTGCCACAGTGGGATATCATGTTAGCAAAGGAATCAATCATTGACTAAAGAGCCCTTTTAAGTGTTCATCCTAATACATATTGCAGTGTGCTTATTGATTTACAGACAGTAGATCAATTTACAGTTTCCACCATAAGCTCCATCTGCCATGAATTGGATACTATTTCCACTAGTGAAGAGGAAAAAGAGAAGTAAGCTGAATCTGATACCAAGCATAGAATCAGAGATTATAAGACAACCAGTCTAGCTCTTTATGCAAAAGTTTCTGAACAGTTTCTTGAAAGTTTAGATAATCCTCCAAAGGAGAAGTTATCTTTCAGAAGAGTGATTTACAAAAAGACTTCTGTAGATAACAACTCCCTTCAAACCTGTGTGGCTATCTTACCTTCAACCAAGAATCAAATACTTCAAACACCATTTCATAAATAGGACAGAACAATGTATGCATTTTTAATGCTCAAAGCAATCCTTTTTTCTTAAATGATTATGTTGAAAATATTCTTGAGACTACTGAAGGAGAGTATCAGTTTTCCTGGAAGGAGCCATAATAGAAAAGATAAGTGGGTTTCAGATAAACTTGTAAAATTTAGTATTGTACAAAGATAATTCTAAGATTTCTTATATGAATATGCAGTCCTGCCAGTTGCCATATACAGAGGTAAGTGAGCAGTAATATGTTTAAGACTTTAATCTCAGCTCATTGGATACAGCTTCTGTATTTCTGGAGTGAATGTTCTAGGTGGATGAGGGCTTTGTCTGTAAGTCTTAGACACTCATTTACACGTGGAAGGTGCATTCAATCACTCCCTAGTTTTGCTTTTATTGGTTAGACTATACCTCACTGTCCATATTTTAAATATTATTTTGAACTAAACATCTAAACCTACAAAAACTTCAATTCAAACATATAAATTACTAGATTACAACATTAGGGGCTAGTCAAGTTATTTTTTTTTTACAACTGTTGTAGCTCCTAACTTCTTCCCTCAGAGAACAATTAGATTAGCCTACTATAAAAAAGCAGCTTAGAAAAAATAACCAACTTCATTTCGTCAATATAAAACCTGTTGTGTTTCTCAAAACACTTGGACTTTCCATTTAGTTAGATACTTAAATTGAATTTTAAAGGGTTGGTTTCTTCCATGTTATTTTGTGTGATTGATTTTGAAGTGTCAGATTTATTTTGCCTCGGTTTACAACCAGTCTGGACAGAACAGTTGTTCTGGTCTCCATTTTATCTTCTGAGAAACATTGAGAAGCGGGCTATTGGACTAGTGCTTCATAAAAATTGTATTTCCTTTAAGGTTGTTTTTTTCTATAGGTACACAGTCTTTTTTAAATTTCTAATCTTGTATTTTATGTAGAACAAAGTGTCATGCAGTCAACAGTCAACACATTGAAATGCCTTGCATCTCTTTCTTCTTCCTAATTTTTTACAGAAACATTGAAGACTGTGTGCAAAAAAGGCAAATGCTCTGGACTGTGGTCTGTATATGAGAATCAAGAAAGTGGCTCAGTAAGAAACAGCCTAAATCAGAGTTTATTTTGGACAAAACCCAAATCAGTGTGCCATAGAAGCATTAAGTGAGGTTTTAGCCCCATCTAGTGTCCACTACATGGAATCACTTCTTAGAGATAAACGAACATCTCATAACTCAAAGATGAGGCAGCTAGCATGAGGTTGGGCACTGACTCAAAGCAGGTACAGTCAAAGAGACGTTGCTTTGTGCTTCTTTGTTACTATCCTGAAAAACAACCATGCTAAAGAAGCTACTACTAGATCTAAGGAATTCATCAAATACTTACAGGGCCAATCAATAGATGTTCTCTTTCATATATCAACTTTAAAAACTAGGAAGTAGAAACCCTGATCTGGTAGAAATAAGAATGGATGGTGATGGCAGGCAGAATGGCAGTAACACCTGGGAATGAGAAATTTTACACATATCTAAGGATAAATTTACATATGCTGAATGAGGTCATATTGTGCCGTTTTTTTCCCCTTTCTTTTAGTACAAGTGGAAGATTTCTTTTTTTTTTTTTTTTTGGAAGATTTCAATATACTCATTTTGAAATTGGACTGAGATAGTACACACAAAAAAGGTAAAACTATACAGTTGCTATGATGCAACTGGTATAGCTGATTACATAACTATGGCTATATATGGAAAGGGGCTTAACATCACCAAATAGAGAATAATCTTTACTATATATCAATGGAAATTTTTAAAAATCATGCACTTAGCCAAAACGAACATCCAAAAAGTGAAATATTTATTATCACATTCTCATAATATAAACTAGAAAGAATTTTAAGTTTATCATAATTATTTGGGTGTTAAGCATACCCAACTCTTGAACCTATGGAAACAGAAAAATAAAATTAAAAACTAAAAATCAGTGAAAAGGATGATATTTTATAACTGAACGTAGGGGTTATAGAAGAAAGCAGGATTGAGGAAAAATTGTACCGTCACAATATCCTCACAATTGTTATTAATAAAAAAAGATGAAAAATAGAGGAGTTGGTATGTACCTTAAAGTATTAGAAAAAGAATGACAATCCCAAATAGAGAAGAGAACTAGTAAAGGTGAAAAGGACTGATTTGCTTTATTAAGAAACAATAATATAAAACAAAAACATGCCTATTTGTGTCTGGTTGGAGGAGCCAAAAGCAATATTATTTCAAAGTTATCCCAGCAAAGTTTTCAGTCTTGACTGCCTCGCAAACCCAAATCCGAGGCATTTTCATGTTTTTAACCATTACCTTTTTCAAAATGTATTGATGCTCTAATTTTTAATTGCCAAAGTGTTTCTTACTACCAGGTTGGGCCCATCTGGATGTTTCACGTGTGCTGTGCTGTGCTTAGTCGCTCAGTCATGTCTGATTCTTTGAGATCCCAGAGACTGTAGTCCACCAGGCTCCTCTGTCCATGGGGATTCTTTAGGCAAGAATATTGGAGTGGGTTGCCATGCCCTCCTCCAGGGAATCTTCCCAACCCAGGGACTGAATCCAGGTTAAAAGTTGGTGTTCAGTCTCACAGTCTCATATCTGTCTCAACCACTCAACCCTGCCACTATTATTCCAAAGCAGCCATAATCAATATAAAAATGAATAAATAGGTCTATGTTCCAATATAAATTTGCTTATAAGAAAAAGAAAAAGAAGAGGGGTATGGGCTGAATTTGGTCAATGGGCTGTGTTTGCTGATCCTGGGTTTAGTTAAATTCTGATTTTGATAAGTGTGTACCCACAATTAATATGCATGTGAATATATAAGCAAGTTCAGTTCAAAAAGAAATTCATTTGAGGATATAATAGTGATAATATAATCACAATTACCATAATAGTTATCATTCTGGAAGGACCTTTCCATAGGCCAGGCACTTTACATAGTGTTTTACATGTAATTTCTCAATATCTACATCAACCTTGTGAAGTAGGTACTATTATCATTGTCCTATGGCAGATGAAAAAGCAAGAGTTTAGACACTTAACATTTATTCAGTGTTCTAATTGAAAGGTAGCAGTTTGGGATTTAAGGTAATCTTTGCAAAGAATAGCAAGAAGAAATAAGAAAGCCTTCTTCAGCGATCAATGCAAAGAAATAGAGGAAAACAACAGAATGGAAAAGACTAGAGATCTCTTCAAGAAAATCAGAGATACCAAGGGAACATTTCATGCAAAGATGGGCTTGATAAAGGACAGAAATTGTATGGACCTAACAGAAGCAGAAGATATTAAGAAGAGGTGGCAAGAATGCACAGAAGAACTGTACAAAAAAGATCTTCACAATGGTATGATCACCATAATCACGATGGTGTGATCACTCATCTAGAGCCAGACATCCTGGAATATGAAGTCAAGTGGGCCTTAGAAAGCATCACTACAAACAAAGCTCGTGGAGGTGATGGAATTCCAGTTGAGCTATTTCATATCCTGAAAGATGATGCTGTGAAAGTGCTGCACTCAATATGTCAGTAAATTTGGAAAACTCAGCAGTGGCCACAGGACTGGCAAAGGTCAGTTTTCCTTCTAATCCCAAAGAAAGGCAATGCCAAAGAATGCTCAAACTACCGCACAATTGCACTCATCTCACGTGCTACTAAAGTAATGCTCAAAATTCTCCAAGCCAGGCTTCAGCAATACATGAACCATGAACTCCCTGATGTTCAAGCTGGTTTTAGAAAAGGCAGAGGAACCAGAGTTCAAATTGCCAACATCCACTGGATCATGGAAAAAGCAAGAGATTTCCAGAAAAACATCTATTTCTGCTTGATTGACTATGCCAAAGCCTTTGACTGTGTGGATCACAATAAACTGTGGATAATTCTGAGAGAAATGGGAATACCTGACCTGCCTCTTGAGAAATCTGTATGCAGGTCAGGAAGCAACAGTTAGAACTGGACATGGAACAACAGACTGGTTCCAAAGAGGAAAAGGAGTACATCAAGGCTGTACATCGTCACCCTGTTTATTTAACTTCTATGCAGAGTACATCATGAGAAACGCTGGACTGGAAGAAACACAAGCTGGAATCCAGATTGCCGGGAGAAATATCAATCACCTCAGATATGCAGATGACACCCCCCTTATGGCAGAAAGTGAAGAGGAACTAAAAAGCCTCTTGATGAAAGTGAAAGAGGAGAGTGGAAAAGTTGGCTTAAAGCTCAACATTCAGAAAACGAAGATCATGGCATCCAGTCCCATCCCTTCATGGGAAATAGATGAGGAAACAGTGAAAACAGTGTCAGACTTTATTTGGGGGGGCTCCAAAATCACTGCAGATGGTGACTGCAGCCATGAAATTAAAAGATGCTTACTCCTTGGAAGAAAAGTGATGACCAACCTAGATAGTATATTCAAAAACAGAGCCATTACTTTGCTGACTAACGTCCATCTAGTCAAGGCTATGGTTTTTCCAGTAGTCATGTATGGATGTGAAAGTTGGACTGTGAAGAAAGCTGAGTGCCAAAGAATTGATGCTTTTGAAGTGTGGTGTTGGAGAAGACTCTTGAGAGTCCCTTGGACTGCAAGCAGATCCAACCAGTCCATTCTGAAGGAGATCAGCCCTGGGATTTCTTTGGAGGGAATGATGCTAAAGCTGAAACTCCAGTACTTTGGCCACCTCATGTGAAGAGTTGACTCATTGGAAAAGACTCTGATGCTGGGAGGGATTGGGGCCAGGAGGAGAAAGGGACGACAGAGGATGAGCCAGCTGGATGGCATCACTGACTCAATGGACGTGAGTCTGAGTGAACTCCGGGAGTTGGTGATGGACAGGAAGGCCTGGCGTGCTGCGATTCATGGGGTCGCAAAGAGTCGGACACGACTGAGCAACTGAATTGAACTGAACTGAACTTGCGGAGTCCAAGTTATAACTTAGTGCTATTATTCAGCCACTAAGTCATGTCTGAACTCATGTTTGACTCTTTGTGACTCCCATAACCTGCCGGGGTCCAGCCCCGGTGGATCCAGGGAATTCGAAGGGTGGACGGAGTTGGCTAGGAGAGATTTATTTAATTAGAAATATAAGATTAGATTAGGAAAGAATAGTGTAGTAGGAAAATTAGTGGAGAAAAGATGCTGAATAACTTGGTTTACATGGAGAACTAATAAAACCTCGAGACAAGATGTTTGCACCATATACGTTAGGCCACCAGTGCCTACTTGAATAACGGAGGGTGCCCCGCTTTGGGCTCCCTCTCACGTGGGTCTTAGAAGCCAGGGCAAGTAAGTAGACATGACAAGCCTCCACGCCCCAAATGGGAATTCAGCCAGAAAATAGAGTAAAGAAGACACGGGGAGACCAAGCTGCTTCGGTGAACGAGGCCCAATAGCTTTATTTTCAAAAGGACTTTTATACTTTTCCCACAAATGATGTTGTGTACATTATCTTCTGGCCTTAGAGGCCTGTGAACATTTTAAGACCCTCTTTTGATAAAGGCTGTTCAACCAGAAAACTTATTTTCCCTTGAAGTGTTTTTTCTTTATATTCCTAATCTATGTCAGCCTCAGAAAGTATCAAACAAAGTTACATTTTCACGAACAAAGGTGCAGTAAGTTACAACAAAGAAAGAACCAGTTAGCTCAAGGGTCTGATGTAGTTAGTTTCAAGGCTATACTTTTCTTACATTCTAACTATGTTAACAAATGTACTCCCAGGTGCACAGTGGATAAGAGATATGGGAACTTAGCAACAAGTATTGGCTCAACAGTGAAATCTTACACCAGCACTACTCTAATAACTCTTTAACTCTTTGAAAGGCTTTATGTTTTAGGTTTCCCATGCCTCTCACAGTTGGGGGGCTGTAAACAATCACATGCTTAGTTGTAAAAGTCCCTGGAAGGCAAGTTAGAGAGCCATCAGAGGGGTTTGAGCTGAAACACTCCTTTTGTATGCAGGAGACTGTTAACTGGAGCTCTAAGTTAACTTTTTCCAGAGAAAGGTGGTGGGAATAGCCCCCTATTGTGTCAGAAGAGTGGAAAGCACGGTACAATAAAGCAGGCAGACTCTGGTTTTGGGGGTAGATGCTCAGGAAAAATCCAGGAGTACCCCTGAGGCCTGATCTCAGCCTTTGCCTTTTGTCAGGCCCCCTTCCTCAAGACCTTTGCCATGGGCAGGATTCCTCATGCTGGCTCCCGGCAATGAACTGCAGCACACCAGGCTTTCCTGTCCTTCACTATTTCCCTGAGTTTGCTCTGATTCATATACATAGAGTCAGTGATGCCATCCAATCATCTCATCCTCTGTCACCCTCTTCTCCTCTTGCCCAGCAACAGAGTCTTTACCAATGAGTCGGCTCTTCACATCAAGTTGCCAAAGTATTGGAGCTTCAGCTTCAGCACCAGTCCTTCCAATGAATATTCAGAGTGAATTTCTTTTAGGATTGACTGCTTTGATCTCCTTTCTTTCCAAGGGAATTTCAAGAGTCTTTCCTCAGACCACAGTACAAAAACATCAATTCTTCAGCGCTCAGCTGAAACTCCATAATAGCTTAATAGAAATACTTGGAATTCAGACTGTCATATACCTGACAAGTTAGGGTATTCTGGGTACAGGGAACTATCTCTCAATGTTCATTCTTCTACAAAGGAATTTCACTCCACTTCCTAGGAAGGAGCACTTTGTTTCATCTTTCTTTCCACCTTATTTCAGCTTTGAGTTCTTCCCATGATAGAAGAAATGATCATTCCGATTAAAGTCTGTACTTTTCTGAATCAAATAATTATGGGGTTAGGACTCAACCATTATGATTTAAGCAGCATGAACCCAATTCTTTCACTTTTTGGAGAGACCTATGTGCAGGCAAAGCTAATGCTTGCACTTGTAAATTCCATGGAGTAAGCTGAAGAAGCAGGGCTTCTTTCAGGTCCAGAATATCTAGCTGTGATGAGACAGATCAGGGACTTGAAGATCTCAAATTCTAAGATCAAAATAAAGATAGACTCTGCTATACTCTTCAATCCAGCTTTACTGGAAAAATTCTGAGCCTATTTTAATAAATTTAATAAAAATTCTGAGCCTATTCTGGCTCCTTGTCTGACAAACTGGTTAAGTTCTGAAAGATGGGAAGAGCGATTAATTAGGCTACCTCAAACTCTTGACAATAGAAACCATAGAAATTACAGTACACATCTGAGGTTGTTTAAGAACAAGTCCAGACTGTTTCTGGAGTGTTATTTACCCAAAATATACCCAAAGGCACAGTAACTCTAAAGGCTGCTGAATCTCTTTCCATTTGACAACTCTTTGAGTTTCTTAAATGATTGCCTATAATGAAGCTAAGTAGAAAATGAACAAATTGCAGTCTGATCATGAAACAGGCTATAACTGAAC
Organism: Oryx dammah; assembly: GCF_014754425.2. Taxonomy (NCBI): domain Eukaryota; kingdom Metazoa; phylum Chordata; class Mammalia; order Artiodactyla; family Bovidae; genus Oryx; species Oryx dammah. The sequence goes on along the minus strand of NW_024070211.1, from coordinate 106,180,210 downwards.
CTAATGAAACAGTGTGAAATTGCAAAAGACTATGGAATGAATTACAAGGGTCAGTGGTCACCACCACTTAAATGAACTGTTTGACCTGATGAAGTTTAACTGCAAAGAGAAGATTGATATAAGGACAAGTAAGTAAAAGGAAGGGTAACCACCAATTTTCTGTTTTCATGGAGTTTTAATGTTCATCCTTAATGTAAGAAGAATTTAATTCAGACCAAAAAAAAGTAGTCTTTAATTTAAAAAATGGGTGGCAAGGCCAATAAGTTACTGAGATGAGGGAAAAAGCTCATTTGTCTATGACATTTTAAATGTCATATGTTTTCTTCTTTTAGAGTCTAGATTCTAGAAGTATTATCTAAGCCTATGACTTGAGAGACTCACCAGGACTATGTTTTCATGCAATCAGACAGACATAACAGATTCTCCTGGCATCATCTAGTGAGATTGCAGCCTGTCAGTTTACACTTCACAGTACTGGGAAAGCAAAACTCTGTTTGGGTTGTGAAAATTCTCCCTGAGTAAGAAGTGCAATAGAGGGGAGAGGGATGTCTGGCAAGTAGAAGGTATTTTTTTCTTAAATTACTTTGAAGACTAAAACTTGTTAATCACACATCATTTAAGAGGCACAGTCACAAGCTAATTTGGAATTATTCCTGGTTTATCTACATAGCATCAGTAATAATACAGGTTTTCTTCCCAGTCTGTTATATTTAAGTATAAGATTATACCAAGGTATGAATTCTCTCTACTGTTATTTAAATATAAATTTAGTCAGCCTTGGAAAGCTTCTGACCAATAGGTACATAGCATAGATAGACAATAAATGGAAAAAGATAAACGTACTAGTTGGATACAATAGAGAAATTGAGTTTCAGGTTATGAGTAAATTAATGAAAGACTGAACTATAGTGTACAGTCAATGTGTATAAAATTGTACAGAATATTTGTACTGTACAAATTGTACAAATATTTGTCTAGAATATTTGTATTGTATTCAAATATACTATTTTAAATGTAAATTATGGTTTAGGATATGGATAAATGGAGTAATTAACCCAGAGTAAAATATAAACATTGCTTCTAACTTGTTAGAAAACTTTTTTTGAACAATATAATTCTGGAATGCTTTTTATATAGTCAAGTTTATATATCAAAATGATATATATATGCTTGGATTTATGTGATTAACTCTCAGGAGCTATTGGTTTTTTCCCTCTGATAACCTTAAACAATGGAATAAAAATTGGTACTTTATAGATTAAGCACATATATAAATCAATGTCTACATATTTTTACATATACATTGCCTTCTCCCTTCTCCCTCTATCAATCTTTTACTCTTCCAGAGGTAACTTAGTTTTGAAAAACTAAGATACTTTATTGAAGGCACTTAGAGCATCTCTGAAAACAAAACAAAACTGAATGACCTTAACTTTACAATGCTGCAAGAATTACTTTGTCTCTGTCCTCAGCGATAGCAAAATAATTGACTCTTTGAGGTGAATCAATATTAGTGCTTTGCTCCTTTGCCAACCTTAAAAAAAAATTATGGACATACTATAGGGATATTACGTTCCTATCACTGCTGTAGCAAATTGTCACAAACGTAGTGGCTTAGGGTGACTGTTACATTATGGGGGGGTCAGAAATCTTAAAATCCAAGTGTCATAGGAGCTGCACATTTTCTGGAGGCTCTAGAAAGGAATCTGTTTCCTTGCCTTTTCCAGCTTCTAGAAGCCTCCTGCACTTTTTGGTTCATGGTCCCTCTTCTATCTTCCAAAACTATCGCTGACTCTGACATCCCTGCCTCTCTCTTGTAAGAATCCCTATGAGTATACTGCACCCATCCAGATAATCCAGGATACTCTCCCTTATCACAAGATCCTTAACCACATTTGCAAAGTCTCTTATGTCAGGTAAAGTAACATTAACATTCTGAGCATTGGGATGTGCACATCTTTGGCAAAAGAGGAGGAAGACAGAGTTCTGTCTACTATAGTAACATTTAGAACCCTGAGGCTAAATCTAATGTGGTTTGGGAAGAGAAAAATGGTAATAGAGATGGTAAAAGGAAAAGGCCCTTTAGGAAACAGTTTGCATTCCTTCCTTATCACTAAAACTACAATGAAAGAGGTTAATTTAATCCCTACTGCTACTGCTAAGTCACTTCAGTCGTGTCCGACTCTGTGCGACCCCATAGACGGCAGCCCACCAGGCTCCCCCGTCCCTGGGATTCTCCAGGCAAGAACACTGGAGTGGGCTGCCATTTCCTTCTCCAATGTATGAAAGTGAAAAGTGAAAGTGAAGTCTCTCAGTCGTGTCCGACTCTTGGTGACCCCATGGACTGCAGCCCACCAGGCTCCTCCGTCCATGGGATTTTCCAGCCAAGAGTACTGGAGTGGGGTGCCATTGCCTTCTCCTATGAGATATTAAATGAGAAATAAATTCTGCTGAGGCATAAGCTGGTCTGGTTTTGGAGAGAATTTTTTTTTTTTTATTCTGGACCATAATGTATTTTAAAAATTTATAGATGTGAATTGCTTTCCCTTTCTCATTATTTGCCTTATCTGTCCTTCTACAGATATGTGGTGGAAAGAGAAAAAGAAAAAGTACTTCACACTCAAGAAATTTGTTAAAAGCATCTACCTTACTGCTTCATATGTAATTTATTGTAAGTGTCTAGTTCCTGGAGTTTTTCAAGACTGTCCCCTGCAATTTTCCCTACAGATTATTCTTCTTAACACATGCTGCTTACCTATCCTTTTGTTACTTCCACACCTTAAGTCATACCACTTGATAGACTAGTATACTGGATAATCAATTCTTTCATTCCATTAGTTCATTCTACTGATGTTTTATTGGCCATATCCTAAAGCTTATGCTAGATACTGGGTGGGCATATGTGTGTGTGACAAGCACAAAACAGTATAAAATACATGGGTTTTTTACAGCCCTTTCCAGACTCACCACCACTGAGAATTATTTTGTTACCTTTGGGAGACGGCAGCATACTGCTTGGTGATAGACAGGACTCCAAAATGTCTAAGTTTAGACAGGGCTCAACCATTTATCATTCCTCTGGTCTTGACAGATTACGAACTCCTTCGTGCTTCATATCTTTCCTAAATAAAATGAGAATTGCTTAGACGTTACATAATGGTGTTTCTGAAGTTTAAGTGAGCCAATCCATGGAAAGTACTGAAGTCAGCACCTGATACATTAAGAAGCCCTCGACAGATGTTAACTGTTATTATTTCCCAGTCCTCACTTATTTCTTTAAGAACTATCTACTAACCAAAGATCCCCATACTTATCCTAATAGTGAGTAAAAGAGAAAGCTGGAGAAGAAGAGGATAGTGGGATTTGTGTTAATTAAATCACAGGATTTCTCTTGGGAATGAAGGGAGGAAAGAGAAAAGAAACAGATAACCAAGAGGTATAAGAAACATGGAAAGTGAAAAAAAATAAAAATGATTTTTAAGAACATGCCTTAGTAAGATACTGAGACTTAAGAATTTTTAAGGAAATATTGTGAGACTAAAACTGCTTTTATTTAAGGTTTCCAGATCATTTTTTCATTCATTCATTCAACAAATGATTGATGAGCTAACACTATGTGTCTATATCCTGTGCTAGATACACATGACAGACCTGAGAGAAAAAGCAAACTGGGTTTCTGTCTGCATTTAGCTTTTGTAGAAGAAAGATGACAAATGCTATTAAATAATCAGTCATATAGATGTTAAATTATCAATGTTCTGATCGCTACAAAAATCACTGCAGACAGTGACTGTAGCCATGAAATTGAAAGACGCTTGCACCTGGGGGGAAAAAAGCTATGACCAACCTAGACAGCATATTAAAAAACAGAGATATTACTTTGTCAGCAAAGATTCGTCTTGTCAAAGCTGTGATTTTTCCAGTCGTCATGTATGGATGTTAGAGTTGGACTATAAAGAAAGCTGAACACCAAAGAATTGATGCTTTTGAACTGTGGTGTTGGAGAAGACTCTTGAGCATCTCTTGGACTGCAAGGAGATCCAACCTGTCCATCATAAAGGAAATCAGTCCTGAATATTCACTAGAAGGACTGATGCTGAACTGAAGCTCCAATACTTTGGCCACCTGATGTGAAGAGCTGACTCATTTGAAAAGATCCTGATGCAAGACGAGAAGGGGACGACAGAGGATGAGATGGTTGGATGGCATCACCGATTTGATGGACATGAGTTTGAGCAAGTTCCAGGAGTTGGTGATGGACAGGGAAGCCTATCGTGCTGCACTCCATGGGGTCACAAAGAGTCAGACACAACTGAGCAGCTGAACTGAAGTGAACAGCTACAACTGAAAAAGTAGAGGAGTTTGATAATTTAATATACACAGGATGGTCAACAAAGCTGGAATCTGAAGAATGATTAGGTGAAGTAGTATAGACTTTTCTGGGAACAAAAGGAAGAAATGTGGCTGAAGTGCTTTCAGTGAGATGGTGCTTGGAGTGAAAGGTGACTGAAGGGGTAGATAGATGTCAGACCATGCAGGGTCATGAGGGTCTTAATAATGATTTTGGTCTTGACTTTAGGAGAAACGGATTGGTATAATCAGTTTTCCAATGTGAAGGGATTTTTCTTCAAACAGAAACTGCTCAGAATAGAAGCAGATATGTGGATGGACTCATTGGAGACTATTGTATTAGTAATGGTGAGAGGCAATAGTGACTAGGAATAGGTTAGTGATCTTGTAAATGTGGATATGGATATGAATTTAAAAGCTATTCAAAAGTGAATCATCAGATTTCACTAATCATGATGGAGTGAGTGTAGAACCAATAAGAATATGACACTGATTTCTGACTTGAGTAACTGGACAGATAGTAGCTATTTCCTGAGAAGACTGGAGAGGACTAGAAATTGTGTTGGATTTATTTCTGACTCATTGAAAACTCTGTTCTCAAAATGAAAGCAGAGTTTATCTAGAATTAAAATCATCTCCCGAGAGATGAGTCAAAAGTAAAAATTAACTACAAACATGATATTGAAATTTACTGTTGAAAGGCATGCAAGTTGACAAGACCAGAGTTGTGATTTGGAGGGAAAATTTGTTTATTCAATCAGAAAATAAAAAGCATTCTGCATCGTGGTTGTTTTCTTTGTTTATTTGTTTTCACTGAACAGAGGGAGCCAAGACAAATTCTCTGCCATATTGCAGACTAAACAACATTTTTAACACAATCTGCATGGAAACCCAATTTCTGAAGCAGTAGGACTTTTCTTGGTTGGAAGATAATGGTCATTATTAAAATGTCTAAATGAATTTAAAGCCATTGCACTACCTTGCTGGCTGAGGCTGAAGACTTTGGCTACTGCTATAAAATTTGAAAATAATAAGGGTTGTTTTTTACTGAAACTGAAGAAATATTGTGCAAAGAGGAGAATACGAATTTGTTTGTAAGCCAAATAAGTTCTTATTATACGAGAAAGATGGAAACCATCAAAGAAAAATGAAAATGTTGTCAACTATGAAAAGTCTGCAAGGTCAGGCACTACTACTACTACTACTACTACTACTACTACTACTGACTCACTTCAGTCGTGTCCGACTCTGTGCGACCCCATAGACGGCAGCCCACCAGGCTCCCCCGTCCCTGGGACTCTCCAGGCAAGAACACTGGAGTGGATTGCCATATCCTTCTCCAATGCATGAAAGTGAAAAGTGAAGGGGAAGTCACTCGGTCGTGTCTGACTCTTCACGACCCCATGGACTGCAGCCTACCAGGCTCCTCCATCCATGGGATTTTCCAGGCAAGAGTACTGAGTGGGGTGCCATTGCCTTCTCCAAGGTCAGGCACTAGTAGACAATATTTCAGCAGAGGTTGTCCTCACTGCACTAGAGGTAATACAGTTATTTGGATTCACATGCAGAATTTGTAACAACTCTTTATTTTTTTTTAAAGATTGTTTGATATGCACCATTCTTTTAAAGTCTTTATTTAATTTGTTACAATATTGCTTCTATTTTGGTTTTTTGTCCACAAGGTATGTAGGATCTTAGCTCCCCAACCAAGGATTAAACCCACACCCCCTGCATTGGAAGATTGTCTTAATCACTGGACCACCAAGCAGGTCCCTATAATTCTTTAAACAAGAACAGTAGAAATAAGCTACCTATGAGTTTCAAAAGAAGAAGTTCTACTCTGAGTGACAAGACCAGGAGCAGGTATTTGGAAGATTGCTAAAATTTTAACCAAGAAAAGAAGGAATTTTTCTTCAAGATTCCTGTCTTAATCACATACCTAGCACACAGCCTAGACAGCATATTGAAAAGCAGAGACATTACTTTGCCAACAAAGGTCCATCTAGTCAAGGCTATGGTTTTTCCAGTGGTCATGTATGGATGCGAGAGTTGGACTGTGAAGAAAGCTGAGCACCGAAGAATTGATGCTTTTGAACTGTGGTATTGGAGAAGACTCTTGAGCATCTCTTGGACTGCAAAGAGATCCAACCAGTCCATTCTAAAGGAGATCAGCCCTGGGTGTTCTTTGGAAGGAATGATGCTAAAGCTGAAACTCCAGTACTTTGGCCACCTCATATGAAGAGTTGACTCATTGGAAAAGATTCTGATTCTGTGAGGGATTGGGGGCAGGAGGAGAAGGGGACGACAGAGGATGAGATGGCTGGATGGCATCACCAACTCGATGGACGTGAGTCTGAGTGAACTCCGGGAGTTGGTGATGGACAGGGAGGCCTGGCATGCTGCAATTCATGGGGTCGTAAAGAGTCAGACATGACTGAGTGACTGAACTGAACTGACTGAGCATACATCTTGATTACTTAGTAAAGTCAGTGAATAATGAGGAAAAAAGGAGGACAATTGTAGCAGGATTCTAGGACTTAGAAAAAAGAAACAGGCAGATTTGAGGAAATAGATGTCATGCAGATAAGCCTCAGGTTCTTGAAGAAAGACACCCCAAGACTCTCACAGGCTGTTTTTCCAATCTCTGTCTCTAGGATTAGGGCTTCCCTAATAGCTCAGTTGGTAAAGAATCTGCCTGCAATGCAGGACACCCTGGTTTGGAAAGATCTGCTGGAGAAGGGATAGGCTACCAACTTCAGTATTCTTGGGCTTCCCTTGTGGCTAAGCTGGTAAAGAATCTATCTCCAATGCTGAGTTCGATCCCTGGGTTGGGAAGATCCCCTGGAGAAGGGAAAGGCTACCCACTCCAGTATTCTGGCCTGGAGAATTCCATGGACTGTATAGTCTATGGGGCTCAAAGAGTTGGACCTCACGATCTCTAGGATCACCAGAGCAAGCCTAATGCAGAGCTGAAGAGAATGTGATTTACAAGATTTCTTTTTTCTGAAATCAAGGTTGATTACAAACTGGATTACTATGACCGCTTAAAGATCTATAGCCTTACACTTCCGAGAACCCTCCTTGAAAATTGAATGACTATTATTCATCTGCTGAGTACAGTTGCACATTTCAATGTGGTAGCTATATGAGTAGGAGAAGGCAATGGCAACCCACTCAGTACTCTTGCCTGGAAAATCCCATGGATGGAGGAGCCTGGTGGACTGCAGTCCATGGAGTTGCTAAGGGTCAGACACGACTGAGCGTCTTCACTTTCACTTTTCATTTTTCACTTTCATGCATTGGAGAAGGAAATGGCAATCCACTCCAGTGTTCTTGCCTGGAGAATCTCAGGGATGAGGGAGCCTGGTGGGCTGCTGTCTATGGAGTTGCACAGAGTTGGACACGACTGAAGTGACTTAGCTGCAGCAGCAACTCAAAAACATATGAGCACTGTGTTATGAGCACAGAGGGGTGGATTCTCCCTGTCTGGACAACTTACAGAAGTTAGAAGGAGTGTTTTTAAAACTAGATTATTTATATTTATTAAAGGAAAAGGAGTACGTCAAGGCTGTATATTGTCACCCTGCTTATTTAACTTATATGCAGAGTGCATCAAGAGAAACGCTGGACTGGAAGGAACACAAGCTGGAATCAAGATTGCCGGGAGAAATATCAATAACCTCAGATATGCAGATGACACCACCCTTATGGCAGAAAGTGAAGAGGAACTAAAAAGCCTCTTGATGAAAGTGAAAGAGGAGAGTGGAAAAGTTGGCTTAAAGCTCAACATTCAGAAAACGAAGATCATGGCATCCGGTCCCATCACTTCATGGGAAATAGATGCGGAAACAGTGAAAACAGTGTCAGACTTTATTTGAGGGGCTACAAAATCACTGCAGATGGTGACTGCAGCCATGAAATTAAAAGATGCTTACTCCTTGGAAGAAAAGTGATGATCAACCTAGATAGCATATCCAAAAGCAGAGACATCACTTTGCCGACTAAGGTCCATCTAGTCAAGGCTATGGTTTTTCCAGTGGTCATGTATGAATGTGAGAGTTGGACTGTGAAGAAGGCTGAGAGACAAAGAATTGATGCTTTTGAAGTGTGGTGTTGGAGAAGACTCTTGAGAGCCCCTTGGACTGCAAGGAGATCCAACCAGTCCATTCTGAAGGAGATCAGCCCTGGGATTTCTTTGGAAAGAATGATGCTGAAGGTGAAGCTCCAGTACTTTGGCCACCTCATGCCAACAGTTGACTCATTGGAAAAGACTCTGATGCTGGGAGGGATTGGGGGCAGGAGGAGAAGGGGACGACAGAGGATGAGATGGCTGGATGGCATCACGGACTCGGTGGATGTGAGTCTGAGTGAACTCCAGGAGTTGGTGATGGACAGGGAGTCCTGGCGTGCTACAATTCATGGGGTCGCAAAGAGTCAGACACGACTGAGCAACTGAACTGAACTGAACTGAACTGAAAGGTGAATATTTATTAATTTATCACACATATCAATATATCTATGCAAGAGTACAGATATAAGTGTATGTGTGCACATGTGTGCTAAGTTGCTTTATTTGTGTCTGACTCTGTGTGACTCTATGGACTGTAGCCCACCAGGCTCCTCTATCTATGGGATTCTCGAGGCAAGAATACTGCATTGGGTTGCCATGCCCTTCTCCAAGGGATCTTCCCAACTCAGGGATCGAACCTGCATCTCTTAGATCTCCTGCATTGGCAAGTGGGTTCTTTACCACTAGTGCCACCTGGGAAGGCTAATGTAAGTGCATACCTCAGTGAATTTTCGTTAAAATGGATATAGAGTATGTGTGCATGCGTGCTAAGTCATTTCAGTTGTGTCCAACTCTTTGCAAGTCTGTGGACTGTAACCCTCCTCGCTCTTTTGTCCATGGGATATAGTACAACTATGCAATCAACACACAGATAAATAGAAATTTCCAGGATGCAAGAAATTCCCTCTGTACCCTATCTCTGCCAATTTCCCCCCAAAGAAATCATCATCTTGACTTATATGACCATAATATGCATTTTTGTATATATCTTCTTTAATATTATGATTTAGAGATTTATCCAAATTGCTGTATACAACAGCAATTTGAATATACTATAATATGTATCTATGTGTACTACCTTGATAGAGTATTAATTTAAAGTAGACTCACTAAATCAAGGATTCACTTTGTAAACTCTAGGAAATCAATCTCTTCTGCTTTTTGTGATCCCATATACTATAGCCCACCAGGCTCCTCTGTTCATGGGATTCTCCAGGCAAGAACACTGCAGTGGGCTGCCCTTTCCTTCTGCAGGGAATCTTCCCAACCAAGGAATTGACCCCGAGTCTCCAGTATTGCAGGCAGACTCTTTACAATTTGAGCCACAGGGAAGCCCAAATAATAATACAGTATATAGTTAATACGGAGAAGGCAATGGCACCCCACTCCAGTACTCTTGCTTGGCAAATCCCACGGACAGAGGAGCCTGGTAGGCTGCAGTCCATGGGGTCGCTAGGAGTCGGACACGACTGAGTGACTTCACTCTCACTTTTCACTTTCATGCATTGGAGAAGGAAATGGCAATAAGGGTACAGTGATAAAGGTACAGTGATAAAGAATCTGCCTAACAATGCAGGAGATGCAGAAGTGGGTTCAATTCTTGGGTCGGAAAGATCCCTTGGAGAAGGAAATGGCAATCTATTCCAGGATTCTTGCCTGTAAAATCAATGGTCAGAGGAGCCTGGAAGGCTACAGTCTACAGGCTTGCGAAAAGTTGGACACAACTGAGCAACTGAGCACATATAGTCGTTCAGTTCAGTTCAGTCGTTCAGTCGTGTCTGACTCTTTGGGACCCCATGAACCACAGTACACCAGGCCTCCCTATCCATCACCAACTCCCGGAGTCTACCCAAACCCATGTCCATTGAGTCAGTGATACCATCCAACCATCTCATCCTCTGTCATCCCCTTCTCCTCCTGCTCTCTATCTTTCCCAGCATCATGGTCTCTTCAAATGAGTCAACTCTTCGCATGAGGTGGCCAAAGTATTGGAGTTTCACCTTCAACATCAGTCCTTCCAATGAACACCCAGGACTGATCTCCTTTATAATGGACTGGTTGGATCTCCTTGCAGTCCAAGGGACTCTCAAGAGTCTTCTCCAACACATAGTTAAGAAAGAGAAAATAGAAATATTAAAAATGCATTTGATTAATTCATAGTAAGTCAAGAAAGAAGAAAAAGGAAATGAGCAAAAGGGAAAAAGCAGCAGGCTGATAGATCTAGATCCAAATATACCACTATTAAAAAATGAAGATGTTCATTCTGGATGAAAATAGATCTATTTTCTGATTATAATAAACACATTTAAGAAAGATTGAAAGTAAAATGATGTAAAAAATTATGCTGTGCAATACAAACCAAAAGAATGTTTACTTTTACTAAAGTCATACAAAAATACTTTAAAACAAATTACATCGTTTAAAGATGATATTTCATAATGATAAAAGGTTGAACATACTGAGGAGATATCATGATATTATAGTCAATATCTTTTGATATCCAAAATATAGCTTTAAAATATAGAGAACAAATATTGGCAACAGTATATGAAAGTACACACATTCACAATCATAGTAGGATATTTTGCCATACCTCTTTCAGTTACTCTTAACAGAAGGGCACAAAAATGAGGAAGCACATAATGTATTTGAACAACACTATTAATGAAAATGACTGACATATAGAACATTCTACCCATTAACAACAGAATACACTTTTCCCCCAAGGGCACATGAAACATTTAACAAAACAGACCATGTCTTGAACCATAAAGCGCCTAAGGTTTAAAAATCATACAGAATATTTATCTGGCCACAATGAAATTAAGCAAGTAACAAATAGCAAACAATAACAACACCACCACAAATAAATATCTAACACTACAGTGAGTAAATAGCACAATTCTAAATAGCCTAGTCTACAAATTGTCAAGGAAATCAGATAATATTTTAAGCTAAATGAAAATAAAAAGCAAACAAACAAACTCATGGTATGTAGCTAAAGTGGTGCTATGTGAAATTTATAGACTGAGATGCATATTGGGGAAAGAAGAAAGCCTAAGCATTAATAATTGAAGAGTCCATCTAAAGAAGCTAGAGAATAACAGCAAACCAAAGGAAAACACAAGAGAAGAAAATAAATAATAAAGATAAGATGCACAAGCAATAAAATAGAAAATAAATGAACAATAGAGGCCCCAATTGGAGAAGGCAATGGCAATCCACTCCAGTACTCTTGCCTGGAAAATCCCATGGATGGAGGGGCCTGGTAGGCTGCAGTCCATGGGGTTGCACAGAGTCGGACACGACTGAAGTGACTTAGCAGTGGCAGAGGACCCGATAGAACCAAAATTAGTTCTTTAAAAAGACTAAGCTAATTTTTTTTTAATAGCAAAACTGATTAAGAAGAAAGGAAATGACCAAATCAAGATTTTTTTAAACAGAACATCATTACATATTCTAGTATACTAAGCAAAGAGAAAATATAATGGACAGGTCTATTTCTAGAAGTTAAACATTTAATGGAAAAATTTCTTTAAAATGTATTTTTTCAAATTGGCTTGGGAAGAAACATAAAATGTGAGTAGTCTGTGAGTACTCTTACATAAGAAATTGAATAAGGAGTTAAAGCCATGTTTTCACACGTAAGCTTTCTCAGTTCAGTTCAGTCCCTCAGTCGTGTCTGACTTTGCGACCCCATGAATCACAGCACGGCAGGCCTCCCTGTCCATCACCAACTCCCGGAGTTCACTCAGACTCATGTGCATCAAGTCAGTGCTGCCATACTTCAGTATTCTTGCCTTGAGAACCCCATAAACAGTAAATTTTCTAGACATATACAAAAGCTCTTTCAGAAAATAGAAAAAAGACTTGAATTCTAGTATGAAGTCAGCATAAACATGTATCTGATATTTGACAAGAAAATTTTAAGAAAGTCAAATAGTATGCTACTGTCTCTTGTAATCATAAATGCAACTCCCTAACAACATATTAGCATATCAAATCCAAAAATAAATAAAAAATAATACGCCATTATTATATTGGTCTACTTTCAAGAATGGAAAGCTTGTGGTACATTAGTAAAGCAGTTTATTTTAGATGTCCTTTCCTAAACCAAGTTTCCTTCTCAGCTGAATTCTAAATGATTTGCCTCTTTTGTTTCTTGATATTTCCAACTTAATTTTTTATATTATCATGTTTCCTTTCCCCTGACTTTCAGAAATCTTAATCTTATTTAAGTCTGTAATTGTCCCTACTAACCTCAATTCAAAATCTCCTTTTAGCAAAGCTCAGGTAGCCTTGAGTAAACAGTTTCAGGCATAAAACTCTCCCTATTGGAGCAATTTCTGAGTTCCCTAACTCAGCCTGCTCTGTGAAGCATTTTTCTGTATGGCTTCCTGTGTTCTCTCCTATGGGAGCTGAACAAATTCTTAAACCTTTAGAAACTTGCATTAGGGCTGAAATGATGTTATAAACACTGCCTAGTCAGCCGTATTTTCTTTGATAGGATTACATAGAAAATAGTATCTGAAGTTTATATGCTTGCTTTTTATTGGTGATTGCAATACCATGGGAACTGAGGTCTGTAGGTCCACAGTACCAATAAAGCATAAGCAAATAGATTTTGCTTCAGGTTCTGATTTCTCAGTTATAAAAGGGAGTGTATAGATATACAGGAGTGAGGCAGCCACAGCCCTGTAACAAGGGTAAGTTTTTGCTTTAGCTTAGTGGGCGTTCTAGAAGCAGTGTGGAAGTACTGCATCTCAAATAGTGCAAACCAGGAGGATGTTGAGAGGGAATTTATCCCGGTTCCCTCTGGACTCTCATCCCTCATTGGTCAAAGTTTTCCCCACGGGGGATTACTTGTCTCGGCTCCCATCAGAAAGCCAAATTCCTCCATCTGCTGTGTGGAACTTTTTTTTTGTCAAAAGTGTTGGGATGAGCAAACATCACAAAATTTAGCTTTAGATTGTTCTGTAGTAATTTGAACACAGTCCACATAAAATCAGTGGATTTGCAGTAATTTGGACAACATAATTGGTTTAGGAAATGTGGGTGATCTTTAGATCTGTGGTGGCAATCAGTGGTATCCAGTATTCTCATGAACCCCAACTCAGCCTTTTAAGCTCCAGAAATCAGTCCATACTTCCAGTGTTTACCTTTTTTTTTTTTTTTTTTTTTACTTTACAATTCTGTATTGGTTTTGGCATACATTGACATGAATCCACCACGGGTGTACATGCGTTCCCAAACATGTGTTTACCTTTTAATGAACAAAATTTTTTGGTGGTATATAATTTGACACTTAAGAACACTATTAGATTGACTCTCTGATTTTTTGCATATTCCATGCTACTACATTTTTTTAAAATCTGGGACCTAGTCCTAGCAGAGCACCCTCAAGTTAGTATCTCCAAGTAATTTATCATTCAAAAAAATATATCACATGTTGAAATTCATTATATTAATGAATTTATTAATTACATATTAATACAATTAATGATGCTTAATAATACTAATGCTAATAGCAAGATGTCTCAAAATCAGTAATTCTAACCAAACACATTTTTGTTTCATATTTTATAGCACTTTTTAGGGTAGACTCATTAGTTGTACTAAACTATCTTTAGCAAGTGTGCCCCATGTACTTCTCAGACATTGTAAAACTTGGTATGATAACTAAAACTGAATCAAGTTTATATGGTTATAAATAATAACATCTGTAAAATGAAATGGGCTTCACAAATGGTGTTGCTGCTGTTAAGTCGTGTCTGACTCTTTGCGACCCCATAGACAGCAGGTAAAGAATCCATCTGCCAATGCAGGAAATTCTAGAGACATGGGTTTGATCCTTGGGTATGGAAGATACCCTGGAGTGGGAAACAGCACCTCACTCCAGTATTCTTGCCTGGAAAATTCCATGAGCAGAGGCGCCTGGAGGGCTACAGCCCACAGGCCTGCAAAACGTTGGATACGGCTGAGCAACTGAGTACAAAATGAAATAAATTTACAGAAGAGTGAAATTGAAGAATGGGTGGTTAGAAGTAACAACAACAAAAAAAAGATCAATATGCTAACTGGCTTATATGCTGTTTAACACTTTTATAGACAAATTACAATGAAACTGGAAATTGTGTTATTACATAAGAGGTGGCTACTTCTGAGTCCATTCCTTCCAGCATTTCCATTAATTGTGTTTAGAAGATGGATTAGAATTTAAGTTGTCACTGATGGCTCTTAGTAAAGCTTGGAAAGAGTTGCTTCTCAATGTTCCCCACTTAGCAGTCCCAGAGGACCTGGGAAGAGTATTATGTTCTTCTTGGCATAATATTCTAAGAAGATGCCAGTGCTTAGCCGAAGCAGTTACATTAGGAAGAGTAAATGTTTGAAAGAAGGCAGTGCCACTTTGCTTGGCTAAACAAAGAATCCCTAGAACGGAACTTGCCTGGTGCTCGGCAAGTGATGCTCACAGGCTGCTGATGGTGAGTGAAGGGTATTGAGTAAAGAAGCTGGCTCCTCCAACTTGCACAAACCAGATACCTGATGCTCGCAGGTATAACTCCATTGTTATATTCATGATTCCTGCCAAGCCAGTGTATCCCAGAACTTTGGTATGTCTACACTTGTATCTGGGCTGCAGTTAAAATGTTGATCCCCGGACCTCACTCCATATTTATTAAATTTGCAATAATCTGTTTAAACTAATTTTAAAGCAAACCAAAGTTTGGGGACTGTAAATTGGCTTGAAATATAGAGGTTAAGAGGTTGTCCACTAAGGGTTAAGAACATGGACCCTGAATTAGCTCTACCTGGACTCATTAAGTGTGTTGAGATGATAATCGTACTTTCCTTAAGAGCCTTTAACTCCACACATAATATGTGCAGGACGATGTCAGCTCTAATGACAGTTGTCAAAGCATAGTTCCATACTGTCACTGCCTTTGCTCTTTGTGCACTGCCTTTTAATAAGTTCATTTCCCCTTTAATAATACCCTGAATGATCATTTTAATTGCATTTCAATTGGGGAGGTTTTTAATTGAAAAAAATGGTGTTCTGATTTTTCTGGAGTCAAGGGCCCATTTACCATGGTCTCGTTACTTCTCTACCCATGGAGAAGCATAGAATTATGTAAGGTAGAAGCATCATTGTTCACCTCAATTAAATGTCAGAGGATAGTAGGCTGAGTTATCCCCAAATAAGTGAAATAATTGGGACCCAGTACCTAACAGAAGCAGAAGATATTAAGAAGAGGTGGCAAGAATACACAGAAGAACTGTACAAAAAAGATCTTCATGACCCAGATAATCACGATGGTGTGATCACTCATCTAAAGCCAGACAACCTGGAATGTGAAGTCAAGTGGGCCTTAGAAAGCATCACTACGAACAAAGCTAGAGGAGGTGATGGAATTCCAGTTGAGCTATTTCAAATCCTGAAAGATGATGCTGTGAAAGTGCTGCACTCAATATGCCAGCAACTTTGGAACACTCAGCAGTGGCCACAGGACTGGAAAAGGTCAGTTTTCATTCCAGTCCCAAAGAAAGGAAATACCAAAGAATGCTCAAACTACTGCACAATTGCACTCATCTCACATGCTAGTAAAGTAATGCTCAAAATTCTCCAAGCCAGGCTTCAGCAATACATGAACCATGAACTTCCTGATGCTCAAGCTGGATTTAGAAAAGGCAAAACAGAGGAACCAGAGATCAAATTGCCAACATCCGCTGGATCATGGAAAAAGCAAGAGAGTTCCAGAAAAACATCTATTTCTGCTTTATTGACTATGCCAAAGCCTTTGATTGTGTGGATCACAATAAACTGTGGAAAATTCTGAAAGAGATGGGAATACCAGACCACCTGACCTGCCTCTTGAGAAACCTGTATGCAGGTCAGGAAGCAACAGGTAGAACTGGACATGAAACAACACACTGGTTCCAAATAGGAAAAGGAGTACGTCAAGGCTGCATATTGTCACCCTGTTTATTTAACTTATATGCAGAGTACATCATGAGAAACACTGGACTGGAAGAAACACAAGCTGGAATCAAGATTGCCGGGAGAAATATCAATAACCTCAGATATGCAGATGACACCACTCTTATGGCAGAGAGTGAAGAGGAACTAAAAAGCCTCTTGATGAAAGTGAAAGAGGAGAGTGGAAAAGTTGGCTTAAAGCTCAACATTCAGAAAATGAAGATCATGGCATCCGGTCCCATCACTTCATGGGAAATAGATGGGGAAACAGTGGAAACAGTGTCAGACTTTATTTTTGGGGGCTCAAAAATCACTGCAGATGATGACTGCAGCCATGAAATTAAAAGACGCTTACTCCTTGGAAGAAAATTATGACCAACCTAGATAGTATATTCAAAAGCAGAGACATTACTTTGCTGACTAAGGTCCATCTAGTCAAGGCTATGGTTTTTCCAGTAGTCATGTATGGATGTGAGAGTTGGACTGTGAAGAAGGCTGAGCACCGAAAAATTGATGCTTTTGAACTGTGGTGTTGGAGAAGACTCTTGAGAGTCCTTTGGACTGCAAGGAGATCCAACCAGTCTATTCTGAAGATCAGCCTTGGGATTTCTTTGGAAGGAATGATGCTAAAGCTGAAACTCCAGTACTTTGGCCACCTCATGCGAAGAGTTGACTCATTGGGAAAGACTCTGATGCTGGGAGGGATTGGGAGCAGGAGGAGAAGGGGACGACAGAGGATGAGATGGCTGGATGGCATCACAGACTCGATGGACATGAGTCTGAGTGAACTCCGGGATTTGGTGATGGACAGGGAGGCCTGGTGTGCTGCAATTCATGGGGTCACAAAGAGTCGGACACGACTGAGCGACTGAACTGACTGAACTGAACTGAAGCAATTCAGAATTCTTTGGAGTTTCAAAACAAGTGTAGACTAGCTTAGCTGGAAGGAAACTGAGTGAAGAGTGAGGAATCCTACTAAAAAGAGAATCTAGGCTATTTTCAAGCAAACAAATTATTGGAGAGTAAAATATACTGCATTATTCACATACTCCATTATGTTTCTGACTCCAGTAAATAATTAATCCTCCATAAAATGAATACCTACCATAAGTTTCAGTTTGAGCTGAAGAATGTATTATATATAATGTCCTCAATAAAATTTTTAACTCTAAATAATGATAGCTGATTTAAAATAAAATAAAACCATTGTGTTTCAGATACAAGTGTCAGTTCTCAATCACAGTATTCTTAGTCTCAAGGTCCTCAAGACTCTAAGAATTTCCTGAGCAGTAATATATTTCTTAAAGTATCTTCACTCTGTAAATGCATTTTGTTTTCCTTCCTTCTTCTTGGACTATTGAAAATCATTACCATTGCAGGAAGACAAAGTTTTGTGCCTTTACAAATACTTTGTTTATTCTTAATGACTACAAGAGTGGAAGCCAAAAAGTAATTGCAATACATTCTAAACAAAAATTCCTTTTAGTCACAATTATGGTATTTGTGTAAACTTTAAAATCCTTAATTGTATATGTCTCAAATGACAAATTCTCCATTATCATTAAAATATAAAATATAATTTCCTAAAACAATTTTCTTTTCTAAAACAAAATCTGGAACTTGTAACTAATTCTGACTCTCAAAATATTCCAATGTAAATGGTCACTTTTTTGCAACTACCCTCCCCCAAAATGTAGCAAAAATTTCCATACATTCTGAGTTCTTAAAAAAATTATCTTATTGAAATAAAGTCTGAGCACTTATTTTATATAAACTCCCTATTATCTGCCTAGAATTTCATAAGTGGTTTTTTTCTGAAGCACATTAGTGCTATTATTTTTTACTCATTTGATTGTAAAATCTAATGACCTTCCTGCCAGCTTACTTGTTTCTCTCTCTTCTTTCCTCACATTTCTCTATGCCTGGGTTAGGGGATGCTCAGGTATTTAATCTGGAACAGACTGAGTTATGAGTTTGTTTTGGTTTTCTCTTTATAAATCAATCCCTATTACTAAAAAAAACTTGGCTTGTAAAAAGATAAGTTGCTTTGCTTTTATATAACATGGACAAATTTCTTATCGCTACCACCAAATTGACTACTATGGGGTTACTGACATTGCAACATTGGCCAAAACCTAGCCACTGCTTCTGATGAGAAATGTTTTGTTTGATCCTTGGCATCTTGATTCAGAACAATTTTGTCTTGATTCCCCATAGTAACTTCTATTTGTCCTTTTAATGCACTATCAGATCATACTGTAAATCCTGTTTATCTGTATCCTCTATTAGGCTATACTTTTCATAAGGGAAAGAAGTGTCTGCCTTGTACCTAACTATATCTGACATAAAATTTAAGAACATTTGTGTATAAAATTAACAATGAAAAATCCCTGACTTTAAGGCAATTGAGCAGGAAATTAAGAAGGAAACTAAGAAGGAATACAGAAGGGAAAGGCCTGAGTGGTGGGCAGGATATCTAACATCTTATTATTGACACTGTTATCTTAAATGCCCCTTGTGAGATACATCTTAGCTTCTTCCACGAGCGATTTGAACTAGAGATCATTGTCAGCTTTGGCTGTCTAATAATATCATTTGGCTATCCTTCCAAGTTAATTTGAACAGGAAGTGCAGAAGGGACGCTAAATTAATGTGCATCCTTGCAAATGTGCATGAATGTGTTATCATGAGAGGAAGGGAGGAGAAAGGGAGCAAGGGAAGGAAAGAGAGGTAAAGGGAGAAGGGAGAACAGATAGACTGAGAAATGTAGATTTGAGGCAGGAATGACGTTAGATACAGCAGTTGAATCAACTCAGACATGTCAGGTATAATTATTAATTATAGAAACGTCACAGCTGAAATGAAAATAAATCTGCACCAAAACTCTGCCTTTGATAAGAAAAAGCTTGAATGAAACTGATAATGTAGGGCAGGAGGTAAATTGTGTAGAATATAAGACTTAATTTGACCACCAGGGGGCAATAGGGTATTTTCTTATTTAAAATGTGATGTATTTAAAGAAAAAACTTAATTTAAAATTGTTCTTCAAAAGAGAGACACAGATGCAGAAAACAAATGTACGGATACCAAGGAGGAAAGCAGAGGTAGGATGAATTGGGAGACTGGGGTTGACATATACACACTGCTGCTGCTAAGTTGCTTCAGTTGTGTCGGTAGGCCACCAGGCTCCTCCATCCATGGGGTTTTCCAGGCAAGAGTACTGGAGTGGGGTGCCATTGCCTTCTCCGATATACACACTACTATATATAAAATAGATAACTAATAAGAACCTACTGTATAGCATAAGGAACTTTACCCAGTGCTCTGTGATGACCTAAATGGGAAGGAAATACAAAAAGAGGGGATAAAAGTATACATATGGACTCCCCATGTGGCTCAGTGGTAAAGAATCTTCCTGCCAAGTAAGCAAACTGGGTTTCATCTCTGAATTGGGATGATTCCCCCCAAAAAGGAAATGGCAACCCACTCCAGCATTCTTGCCTGGGGAATCCCATGGACAGAGGAGCCGGGCAGGTTACAGTCTGCATGCTAAGTTGTTTTAGTCGTATACGTTGTGACCCCATGGACCATAGCTCCCCAGGCTTTTTTGTCCACAGGATTCTTCAGGCAAGAATACTGGAGTGGATTGCCATTGCAACAGTCTACAGGGTTGCAAAAGAATCAGACACGACTTAGTGACTAAACAACAGCAACAACATAAGTGTACATAGAGCTGATTCACTGTGTATAGGAGAAACACAGCATTGTAAAGCAACTATACTCCAATAAAAATAAATAAAACAATGCATGTGTGCAGGCTCAGTCCTTCGGTCGTATCCTCTTCTTTGTGACCCCATAGACTGTAGCCCGGCAGGCTCTTTTGTCCATGGAATTATCCAGGCAAGAATACTGGAGTGGGTTGCAACTTCCTTTTCCAGGGATCTTCCCAGTCCAGGGACTGAACCTGTGTCTCTTGAGTCTCCTGCATTTACAAGTGGATTCTTTACCACTGACCACCTTGGAAGCCCCAAATAAAATAATGCACAGATGCAAAAAATTATTTCCTCAATAAGTCATATTTACTCAGTGCCCACTATATGCAGACACTTGAAAAAATATGTTGAGGAAATTCCTTAAATAATGTACACAGTTCATAAACATTTAAAATGGAATAATGATTAAATCCAAAATCAATTCTATGTTATCTAATTTAAGCCAAAGCTTTCTATTCAATTACGACATAAGTAGCCAATATATATGCTTCTTACAATAGTGAGCTATAATTTCTTTTTTGTCACTGACATTTAACATCATATTGATTTTAGTGTATAGCAATGATTCAATATGTGTATATATCATGAAATAGTCACCACAATAAACTAGTTAACATCCATCATCACACACAGTTGGATTTTTTTTTTTCTTTTTGAGAACTTCTAAGACCTACTCTCTTAGCAAACTATAATTTCTTGAGTGGCATCCTACATCCTCTGTGCAAATTTTCTGAATAGATTCCAATAACTAACTGAGTACTAATTATCTTTTGTAGTATTCAAACTGCTTCATATCATAGAAGGGAAAAAATCTTTGGGGTTTATGTTTTCAGGAAATCATGACATTTTTGTGTGAAAAATGACATATTTTTATGTCATTTTTCATGACATGTTATTTTATTTTCAGAATGTAAACCTGGAAGTACAAAAAGTCATTGCAGCCAGCTGTTCTGACTCCCCCTCTTCCTTTTTTGCAACTAAAGCAACGGAGAAAAAATATATATATATCTTCTCCAAAATCACACTACTTTCTAGTGCTTTACTGCCCAATGAGGTAGCAGCGGGCCACATGTCATTATTTGAATTTAAATCAGTTTCAAGAGAATAAAAATTTATAGTGCAGTTCCTCAATTTCACTAGCTATATTTCAAGTGCTCAATAGCTCTATAGGGCGAATGACTATTGTATTAGGCAGTTATGGAACATTTCCATCATTGCAAAGAGAATTATTTTGGAAGGCCCTGGACTAGAGAAAGAACTGGAATAAAACCAGGTCTCTTGAGATAATGGGCCAGAGAAATTGGATTAGAAAAGTGTAGGATCAGCAAACACAAAGAAAAATATAGCTTCAAGAAGGAAATAATAATGCAGCAGAGGTGTTAGGCAGATGGAAACTGAAAAGTGTCTGTTGATTCTGACATATAGCAAATCATTTTTTACAGCTTTAATACAGTGCCTGCTCACTTCCCAGAATCCTAACATAATATGATTTTCCAGAGAGGAAAAACCATTGTAACAAAATGAGATTAGTGAATTATAGCATATGGTAATACACAATTTCAGTTAATCAGCACTGAAACATTGTAACTAATTTTTGTAGTGTAAACTTTGCAAAAAGTTTGTGAAAATATAAACTGAAAGAAGAATGAACCAGTATAGCTCTTATGGAGACACCATGTCCATTGCATGGGATTTTATTTATATAAAATACTCTAGTGATTGGCAACCCACTCCAGTACTCTTGCCTGGAAAATCCCATGGACAGAGGAGCCTGGTAGGCTGCAGTCCACGGGGTCACTAAGAGTCGGACACAACTGAGCCACTTCACTTTTTCTTTTCACTTTCATGCACTGGAGAAGGATTTGGCAACCCACTCCAGTGTTCTCTCCTGGAGAATCCCAGGGACGGGCGAGCCTGGTGGGCTGCCGTCTATGGGGTCCCACAGAGTCGGACACGACTGAAGCGACTTAGCAGCAGCAGCAATGATGGGCGAGAGCATTTCAACAGGAAGAGCCTAAAGCCAAATCTCAGAATAGAATGAAAGAATGAATGGGGAGGAAGCAAAATATCAAGTACAAGGTGTTCCTTTACGATGACAGAGAAAAGAAAGAGAGCGGTGCTCTGCAGAAACAACTGTCTACTTCAAGATCCATAAATGACTCTCAGACTGGCTCATGAATCTTATGAAACTAAGTGCAAAATGTTCTAGGCTTGTGTCTGTGTGTCTTTTCCTGTAGATGGAGTGTGTAGTGTATCTACAGTCTATAGCCTAATGGGAAAATTCAAAGATAAAGAAAAAGCAGAAAACTGAGCAAGGTCCCAAAGGAAGAAAGTAAAAAAAAAAAATGTGGGGGGCGGGTCAGGAAGAGAGGGGAAATGCAAATCTTCAGTTCAGTTCAGTTCAGTCGCTCAGTCGTGTCCGACTCTTTGCAACCCCATGAATCGCAGCACGCCAGGCCTCCGTGTCCATCACCAAATCCCGCAGTTCACTCAGACTTGCGTCCATCGAGTCAGTGATGCCATCCAGCCATCTCATCCTCTGTCATCCCCTTCTCCTCCTGCCCCCAATCCCTCCCAGCATCAGAGTCTTTTCCAATGAGTCAACTCTTTGCATGAGGTGGCCAAAGTACTGGAGTTTCAGCTTTAGCATCATTCTTTCCAAAGAAATCCCAGGGCTGATCTTCAGAATGGACTGGTTGGATCTCCTTGCAGTCCAAGGGACTCTCAAGAGTCTTCTCCAACACCACAGTTCAAAAGCATCAATTTTTCGGCACTCAGCCTTCTTCACAGTCCAACTCTCACATCCATACATGACTACTGGAAAAACCATAGCCTTGACTAGACGGACCTTACGGCAAAGTAATATCTCTGCTTTTGAATATGCAAATCTTAGGGAAGAGAAAAAAGACTCAGTTTTGGTCATCTTAGGGAAGAAATGCTGTATATGTGGCTACATTCTTGAATAATCATATTGAGAAGTCCTGCAAAACTGTTTACAGAGCTTTAAGTCTCTTCTTGGTTTCACTAGGCCTCCTATAAGCAGAGAAATGTTTCTGTTAAACGATATGTTACATTTTGTGGGAAATGAGTAAAACCACTAATTATAAACTATTTTATCAATAAATACTAATTAAGCAGTTAATATAAGCTGATTAGACATGGTACTATGTTTTAATATTCTTACATATGTTTACTAGTACCAAGGCCAGAACTGTGCAAAGAAAAGCCTTGTCTAATATGACTAATAATTTTATATGTTTAGTACACTTGGGAGTCTTACTTTTCTTTCCTATTCTTCATGCATAATTTATTTTCTGCCTTCTCTAGTGTGTCCAAAATCCTCATTATACTTTACATTATGTAGCCACAGTTCTTAGGAAGCTTGTCTAATTACAATGTGATACTATTTCCTTTAACCCTTCTAGTTTATTCTAAAGTAGGTGTTAGGAAATTGCATTGTTGTTCTGTTATTGTTGTGATTGTTCCTTAATAATCTGTAATATAAAGTTTAATTGCAATAAAATATAACATTTATTAAGTAATTACTGTAAGTTAATGAGCCTTATATACATTGCATTATTTAACCATCCCAATGACTTTAGACACTGGTACATTATTATTTTGTTTTACAGATAAACTATGCAACAATTCTTGAATTTGCAGAGCTCATGCTGAGACACAGTGGTAAGAACAACACAGTCACTGACCCCTTGGATGTTACATTCTGAGAAGAAGATAAAAATCAAAAAGAGAGTGGCACAATGAATAACTAAATTACAATAAATAATGTGAAATGCCATAGCTGGGATAATTAACTTGACCTGGTAGGAGACAGCAAAGGGTTTCCTAAGGGTTTTTAAAATGAAGGATAAACTATTGAAGGGAAGATAAAGCAAGAGGCAAAATTGCTTGACAAACATAGAAGAAGCAGATCCAGAAAGAAGAATGAAGCAATAGTTAATTCTTTTTGTTTTTTATAACATGGTGAAGGGAAAATACCTGACTTATTTCCCTTCATAAACTTTCAGAATGCTGAATTTAGATGATTATCATTCACATTAGTTGATGTCTGTTGTGCATCAGAGAAGATGGTGTTGGCAAGATATGAACCCTGCTGGACTACTGTTTCATTCAAGATTTGCTCCCTCCGAGGAAACCAGAATTGAAAGACACACGTGCACCACAATGTTCATCGCAGCACTGTTTATAATAGCCAGGACATGGAAGCAATCTAGATGTCCATAGGCAGACAAATGGATAAGAAAGCTGTGGTACATATACACAATGGAGTATTACTCAGCCATTAAAATGAATACATTTGAATCAGTTCTGAGGTGGATGAAACTGGAGTTGATTATACAGAGTGAAGTAAGCCAGAAAGAAAAACACCAATACAGTATACTAACACATATATATGGAATTTAGAAAGATGGTAATGATAACCCTGTATGTGAGACAGCAAAAGAGACACAGATGTATAGAACAGTCTTTTGGACTCTGTGGGAGAGGGAGAGGGTGGGATGATTTGGGAAAATGGCATGGAAACATGTATAATATCATGTAAGAAACGAATCGCCAGTCTAGGTTCGATGCAGGATACAGGAGGCTTGGGGCTGATGCACTGGGATGACCCAGAGGGATGGTATGGGAAGGGAGATGGGAGGGGGCTTCAGGATTAGGAACACGTGTACACCCGTGGTGGATTCATGTTGATGTATGGCAAAACCAATACAATATTGTAAAGTAAAAAAATAATAATAATAATAAATAGTAAAAAAAAAAGAATACATTTGAATCAGTTCTAATGAGGTGGATGAAACTGGAGCCTATTATACAAAGTGAAGTAAGCCAGAAAGAAAAACACCAATACAGTATACAAATGCATATATATGGAATTTAGAAAGATGATAATAGTAACCCTACATGTGAGACAGCAAAAGAGACACAGATGCATAGAACAGACTGTTGGACTCCGTGGGAGAAGGTGAGGATTGATATGAGAGAATAGCACTGAAACATGTATATTATCATATGTGAAACAGATCGCCAGTCCATGTTCAATGCATGAGACAGGGTACTCAGGGCTGGTGCACTGGGATGACCCAGAGGGATGGGATGGGGAGGGAGGTGGGAGGAGGGTTCAGGATGGGGAACACATGTACACCCATGGCTGATTCATGTCAATGTATGGCAAAAACCACCACAATATTGTAAAGTAATTAGCCTCCAATTAAAAAAAATATATATTTGCTCCCTCCATCAGCTGGAATATTGGGGCATGGGGAGGTGGGGGTCCTGAAAGGCAGTTGCTTTTTGTTTCCAGAAGGGATGTAGTTGCTTCTGGAACAGAGTTTCCAGTGGGAATGTTGACTTAAAGAAAAACACACAACTTAAGAGTTGTGAGTTTAAGTTTTATTCAGGGACCTTGGAGAAGACAACAGCCGGAAGACAACTGCTCAGAGGCTCTGAGGAAATTGCTCCCAAGAAGTAGAGGAAAAGCCAGTTTACATACGACTTTTGGCTATGTATGCAGTCAAGCATATATCTTGGTAACAGGCTTCTGTTAGTCACATATAACAGATATCTCAGGTTAATGATTTTACTGCTTTTTTGATTATATGGGAAGATGTGAGAATCTGGGTCCACTAAAATAAATTCTTCCTGAGATATACACATCTATCTATGGGACCTGTTTACCCAGAGCACAGGGTGCCCCATGCTATTTTTCATCCTGAATTCCTCTCAGGGTTGTTGGTCAGAGACTTGCTGTGTCTAACAGCACATCCTTGTAGAACCTGATTGTGAACAACACACTTTGTTTTTCTTTGTTTACAGGGAGTTACAAGATGGCACTTACGAGTAGACTTTCTCGAATGTGAGAGTGGAGTCTAGAATGTGTAGGTGAATTTCTCCAGCTATGGCTATCAATGCATTATTCACTTAACAAGAGAAGAGCCAATCGAATATTGGGTGACTCTGGAAATTTCTTTCATTTCTGATGCTGTGACAAACTGAGGATGCCAGCATCTCTTCGGAGAATCATCTCTTGAATGCTTCTTTTGTGAAATCTCTCACTCCAAGTTTGTCTTTTCTTCTGATGGGATAAAGAGTTAAAGCATCAGTCAAGAGGAGAGGTGGGACAATATTTATATCCTGATGTTGATATTATAACTTCATGGGAAATTATATATCAACATTATTTTCAATTAATTTTGTGTTTTATTAAAGTAAAACATAAACATTGATTAAAATGTTAAATAGTCCTCAAAGACATGTATAAACATTCACTTTCTTGACTTTAGGCAGGCAACCCTTTAAATTATTTTAGCTTTAATCTGTAATCTTCTTCCAAATCTACAAATAGTATGTGGACAATGTTGTTTTTTGACTCATTAAAGTATTATTTATCAGATTTCTACTATGGAAAATTAGTGTTTCCCCCCTCTTTCACCCCTTGCCCATGCAAACATCCTGACCATGTTGCTATATGACACAGATTAAAACCACATTGGTTGCTTTGATAATAAGATTCTGCTAAGTCAAGAAGAGTACTGTAACCATATTTCCCTATTTGTGTGTGTGTGTGTGAGATTTTGTTTTGCTAGGGTTAATACTCAAATCACTTAAATTTCCTGATTTTTTTAAACTGTTGACTAAATATTCTCACACTCTTCAAAATTTCTGTAAAATACCTCATTTATTTCCACATCCAGTCTGAACTGGATCTCTTGGAGTCTGCAGTGTATCTCTCATTCTGGCACATTTGTTCTGTTTTGAAACCCTGTTTATTAGATCCCAGGAATATTTTTGTATTATTCTCTCTGGATAAATCACATTTTTAAATAATTTCTTAAAAACATGGAAAATAAAGTTTTGACAAATCTTATGTCTGAAAATTATTTATATCATTCAACTCAGTTCAGTTCAGTCACTCAGTCATGTCTGACTCTTTGTGACACCATGGACAGCAGTATGCCAGGCCTCCCTGTCCATCACCCTCTCCCGGAGTTTACTCAAACTCATGTCCATTGACTCGGTGATGCCATCTATCCATCTCATCCTCTGTCGTCCCCTTCTCCTCCCACTTTCAGTCTTTCTGAGCATCAGGGTCTTTTCAAATCAGTCAGGTCTTCGTGGCCAAAGTATTGGAGATTCAGCTTTAATATCAATCCTTCCAATGCATATTCAGGACTGATTTCCTTTAGGATGGACTGGTTGGATCTCCTTGCACTCCAAGGGACTCTCAAGAGTCTTCTCCAACACCACAGTTCAAAAGCATCAGGTTTTCAGTGCTCAGCTTTCTTTATAGTCCAACTCTCACATCCATACATGACCACTGGAAAAACCATAGCTTTGACTAGACAGGCCTTTGCTGGCAAGGTAATGTCTCTGCTTTTTAATAAGCTATCTAGGTTGGTCATAGCTTTTCTTCCAAGGAGCAAGCATCTTTTAATTTCATGGTTGCAGTCACTATCTGCTGTGATTTTGGAGCCCAAAAAAATAAAATCCACCATGGTTTCCACTGTTTCCCCATCTATTTCCCATGAAGTGATGGGACCAGATGCCATGATCTTATTTTTCTGAATGTTGAGTTTTAAGCCAACTTTTTCACTCTCCTCTTTCACTTTCATCAAGAGGTTCATTAGTTCCTCTTCACTTTCTGCCATAAGGGTGGTGTTAGCTGCATATCTGAGGTTATTGTTATTTCTCCCAGCAATCTTGATTCCAGCTTGTGCTTGTTCCAGCCCAGCATTTCTCATGATGTACTCTGCATTGAAGTTAAATAAGCAGGAAGACAATATACAGCCTTGACATACTCGTTTTCCTATTTGGAACTAGTCTGTTGTTCCATGTCCAGTTCTAACTGTTGCTTCTTGACCTGCATACAGATTTCTCAGGAAGCAGGTAAGGTGGTCTGGAATTCCCATCTCTTGAAGAATTTTCCAGTTTGTTGTCATACACACAGTCAAAGGCTTTGGCATATTCAATAAAGCAGAATATGTTTTTCTGGAACTCTCTTGCTTTTTTGATGATCAAAGGGATGTTGGCAATTTGATCTCTGTTTCTTCTGCCTTTTCTAAATCCAGCTTGAACATCTGGAAGTTCATGGTTCACATACTGTTGAAGCCTGGCTTGGAGAATTTTGAGCATTACTCTCCTAGCATGTGAGATAAGTGCAATTGTGCAGTAGTTTGAGCATTCTTTGGCATTGCCTTTCTTTGGGATTGAAATGAAAGCTGAACTTTTCCAGAAGTCCTATGGCCACTGCTGAGTTTTCCAAATTTGCTGGCATATTGAGTGTGGCATTTTCACAGCATCATCTTTTAGGATTTGAAACAGCTCAACTGGAATTCCATCACCTCCACTAGCTTTGTTCATAGTGATGCTTCCTAAGGCCCACTTGCTTTCGCCTTCCAGGATGTCTGGTTCTAGGTGAGTGACCACACCATTGTGATTATCTGGGTCATGAAGATATTTTTTTGTATAGTTTTGTGTATTCTTGCCACCTCTTCTTAATATCTTCTGCTTCTGTTAGGGCCATACCATTTCTGTCCTTTATTGAGCCCATCTTTGCATGAAATGTTCCCTTGGTATCTCTAATTTTCTTGAAGGGATCTCTTGTCTTTCCCATTCTATTATTTTCCTCTATTTCTTTCCATTGATCACCGAGGAAGGCTTTCTTATCGCTCCTTGCCATTCTTTGGAACTCTGCATTCAGATGGGTATATCTTTTCTTTTCTCCTTTGCCTTTCACTTCTCTTCTTTTCATAGCTGTTTTTTCATAGGCTTCCTCAGACAACCATTTTGCCTTTTTGTATTTCTTTTTCTTGGGGGTGGTTTTGATCACTGCTTCCTGTACAATGTCACAAACCTCCATCCACAGTTTTTCAGTCACTCTGTCTATCAGATCTAATTCCTTGAATCTATTTGTCACTTCCACTGGATAGTCATAAGGGATTTGATTTAGGTCATACCTGAATAGTCTAGAGGTTTTCCCTACTTTCTTAAATTTAGGTCTGAATTTGGCAATAAGCTAAACTGATGGTTTAGCTGTGTCTAAAATACTAGATTAGAGTTCATTCTTCTCTAGATATTTGAACTTAACACCCCATTGCCTTCTGGATTCCTGTAGCATGTGGTGGTTTTAATCTACAGATTTTATTAGAATTTCACTAGTTTTTCCACCAATGTATTAATGACTCAGGATACAATCCAGAATTCCACATTATCTATACTTGTCAAGCCTCCTTGGTCTCTACAATCTGTCATGGCCTCTTGGTCTTTCTTTGCCTTTAGTGACTTGGACACCTTTAATGTATTTGGACCAGTTATGTTTTAGTTTACCTCTCCATTTGAGTATGCTTTGTGTGCTCTCCTGATTAAATTGAATTTGTGAATATTCTGACAAAATATTACATGTCTTATTACTGGTGATGTTAATTTTTTAAACGTTTTATTTTGTCTTAGCCAATTATCAAACAATATTGTGATAGTTTCAAGTGAATAGCACAGGGACTCAGCCATGCTGCTGCTAAGTCACTTCAGTCGTGTCCAACTCTGTGCGACCCCAGAGACGGCAGCCCACCAGGCTCCGCCATCCCTGGGATTCTCCAGGCAAGAACACTGGAGTGGGTTGCCATTTCCTTCTCCAACGCATGAAAGCAAAAAGTGAAAGTGAAGTCACTGAGTCGTGCCAACTCTCAGCGACCCCATAGACTGCAGCCTACCAGGCTCCTCCGTCTATGGGATTTTCCAGGCAAGAGTACTGGAGTGAGGTGCCATCGACTCAGCCATACATATACATATATCCATTTTCCCCCAAAACTCCCCTCCCATCCAGGCTGCCTCTTTTTGATTATTTCTTTATGTTGGCCTCTGTCAGGATACTCCAATGTAAACCTGCTATTTTTTCCTTTGTAATCAATGTCTATTTTGTGACTAGATTCTTTGAGAATATGGAAATATCTATTTCTCTTTTATTTTGTCCCAATAATACTGCATTTCTTTTACAGTAGTTTTAGATTTATAAAAAAATTTTTGGAAACATAATACAAAGAGTCCTATATACCTTCTCTCCACCCCTCCCAACACACACACACACAGACACACACATAGAGTTTCCCTTACTATTAACATTTTTTATTAGTATGGTACATTTGTCACAATTAATGAACCGATGTTAATAAAATCATTAACTGGAATCCATAATTTTTAACCTTATATCCTTTTTGCTGTTCCAGGATCCCATCCAGCTTATCATCTTTATACTCAGTTGTATCCTTTTGGATATGACAGTTTCTGAGACTTTTCCTTGCTTTAATGCTATCAACAGTTTTGAAGAGTACCAGTCAGATAAGTTGGAAGTTGTTCCTCTATTGGGATTTGTCTGATGTTTTTCTTTTTGTCTGCAGATCCAAGTTTTGGGAAGAAGATCACAGAGGTAAAGTGCTATTTCCATCAAGTCAGTTCATAAGACTGCATACTATCAACAGGATTTATGACTATTCATGTTGATCACCTGGCTGAGGTAGGACTGTCACTTTAAGGTTACTCTTTTCCCCATTTCAATACTCTACCCTTTGGAAAGAAGTATCTATGTGTAACCCAGACTTAAGGGGTAAGGAGTTATGCTCCCTCTCCTTCAGTGTGGAGAATCTATATAAATTATTTAGATTCCTCTGCATGGAAGATTTGTCTCTTCTCCCACATTTATTATCGTATTCAATCATTTATTTATATCAGCATGAACTCATGGATATTTTATACTTTGGGTTATAATCCAACACTACTTTACTCATTTCATTGCTCAGATTGTTCTAGCTTTGGTCGTTAGTAGCTTTCAGTTGGCTCTCATGTCTCTTTGTTTTGATGTGCCCTATTTACTGTGAAGTTTTTTGAGCTTTTATTTTCTGGAAAAGCAAGATGCTCCAGACTTATCTTATATGTTACATGTCCCAGTCCTACAATCAACCCTCTCTCAAAGGAATCTGCTTGATTTTGTTGGAGAATGATATTATACTCAAGATTTGGGAGAAAGGTATGTAACTCTGTTATTGTTGTTCAGACGCTCAGTCATGTCCAACTCTTTGGGACCCCATGAACTACAGCATGCCAGGCTTCCCTGTCCTTCACCATCTCCCTGAGCTTGTTCAAACTCATGTCCATTGAGTCAGTGATGTCATCCAACCGTCTCATCCTCTGTCATCCCCTTCTCCTCCTGCCTTCAATCTTTCCCAGCATCAGAGTCTTTTGTAATCAGCCGGCTCTCACAGCAGGTGGCCAAAGTACTGGAGCTTCAGCGTCAGCATCAGTCCTTCCAATGAATATTCAGTGTTACTTTCCTTTATGATGGACTGGCTGGATCTCCTTGCAGTTCAAAGGACTCTCAAAAGTCTTCTCCAACACCACAGTTCAAAAGTGTCAATTCTGCAGTGCTCAGCCTTCTTTATGGTCCAACTCTCACAACCATAGCTTTGACTATAAAGACCTTTGTCGGCAAACTGATGTCTCTACCTTTTAAAATGCTGTTTAGGTTTGTCATAGCTTTTCTTCCAAGGAGCAAGCATCTCTTAATTTCATGTCTGCAGTCACAATCTGCCATGATTTTGGAGCCCAAGAAAATAAAATCTGTCAGTGTTTCCATTGTTTCCCCATCTATTTGCTTAAATGATGGAACTGGATGCCATGACCTTTGTTTTTTGAATGTTGAGCTTTAATCCAGCTTTTTCTGTCTGGGAGCTTTAATATCTTTATCTAAAAATTCTAGTATTTCATGGTTATTTTCTCTGTTGAGAAATTATTTCTACTTAAATGGATTGGCTATCTCTGGGCCCATTCAGT
Source organism: Oryx dammah (assembly GCF_014754425.2). Classification (NCBI taxonomy): domain Eukaryota; kingdom Metazoa; phylum Chordata; class Mammalia; order Artiodactyla; family Bovidae; genus Oryx; species Oryx dammah. The sequence continues at coordinate 106,148,202 of NW_024070211.1, read as the reverse complement.
TGGGAGACTTGGATCCTTCAATTCTGAGAAATTTCCTTGTGTTGTTTATTTTATGATTTATTCTCACTTATTCACCATATTTTCCTTCTGGAAGCTGAAGATTGAACCTTTGGAATTTTGTCTCTTATTTTATCTTTAATATACTGTTGTCTCTTTATTTGTACATACTTGATCATTTCCACAATATTATTATCAAACTCTTCCATCATTATCAGCATCATCACCATCAATCATATACTAAGATTTCAAGAGCTATTTTATATACTGATCCTTCAAAATAGTACATCCTATCTTTGTTCCATGGACCTATAACTCATTTCTCATATTAATTATATTTTCTTTGAATTTTCTTCTGTGCCTTACTCTGTCTTTACCTTCAAAAAGTTACTTTGTTCAGTAGATTTGATTGAGTTCTTCTTTGCCATGATGAAGTCATTCCTCAAATGTCAAGTGATTCTTGTTTAGTGATCACTAAGTAACTAATCAGATGCACTGTATATTTATGCATGGGTTTGAGGATTGATGAAGTAAATCGTGTGAACTAGAAGACTTAATTCTAGGATGATCCAGTAATCAGTTAATTATTGTTGAAGGTATGAATTATTGTTGAAGGTATCAGTAGCAATGAGTCTGTCCTGTGGGATATGCCAAATTTTGCAGGAGGAGATCCTAGAATCTGCTTTCTGAAATATAAAATGTGATTACCAAAACACCGGTGTTAATTAAGGGAAATTACCTGGAGCACAGGGGAGAGTCTCATCATCTAGAATACAAATTAAAAAAAAAAAAATTGCAGGATAATTGCTTTACAATGTTGTATTGGTTTTTGCTGTACAACAATATGAGTCACCTATAACTGTATATATATGCCCTCCCTTTTGAGCCTCCCTCCCACCCCTGCCTCCCACCCCTCTAGGTCCTCACAGAGCACCAAGCTGAGCTCCCTGTGCTGTACAGCAGCTTTCCACTAGCTTATCTATTTTACACATGATAGTGTATATATGTCAATGCTACTCTTTCAGTTTGCCCCACCCTCTCCTCCCCCTGCTGTGACCACAAGTCCCTTCTCTACATCTGCATCTCTATTCCTGCCCTGCAAATAGATTCATCAGTACCATTTTTCTAGATTCCATATGTATGTGCTAATCCACTATATTTGTTTTTCTCTTTCTGGCTTCAGTTCAGTTCAGTTCAGTCGCTCAGTCGTGGCCGACTCTTTGCGACCCCATGAATCACAGCACGCCAGGCCTCCCTGTCCATCACCATCTCCCGGAGTTTCACTCAGACTCACGTCCATTGAGTCCATGATGCCATCCAGCCATCTCATCCTGGGTCATCCCCTTCTCCTCCTGCCCCCAATCTCTCCCAGCATCAAAGTCTTTTCCAATGAGTCAACTCTTCTCATGAGGTGGCCAAAGTACTGGAGCTTCAGCTTTAGCATCATTCCTTCCAAAGAAATCCCAGGGCTGATGTCCTTCAGAATGGATTGGTTGGATCTCCTTGCAGTCCAAGGGACCTTCAAGAGTCTTCTCCAACTCCACAGTTCAAATGCATCAATTCTTCGGCACTCAGCCTTCTTCACAGTCCAACTCTCACATTCATACATGACCACAGGAAAAACCATAGCCTTGAGTAGGTGGACCTTAGTCACCAAAGTAATGTCTCTGCTTTTGAATGTACTATCTAGGTTGGTCATAACTTTTCTTCCAAGGAGTAAGCATCTTTTTATTTCATGGCTGCAGTCACCATCTGCAGTGATTTTGGAGCCCCCAAAAATAAAGTCTGACACTGTTTCAACTGTTTCCCCATCTTTTTCCCATGAAGTGATGGGACCAGATGCCATGATCTTCGTTTTCTGAATGTTGAGCTTTAAACCAACTTTTTCACTCTCCTCTTTCACTTTCATTAAGAGGCTTTTTAGCTCATCTTCACTTTCTGCCATAAGTGTGGTGTCATCTGCATATGTGAGGTTATTGATATTTCTCCCGGCAATCTTGATTCCAGCTTGTGTTTCTTCCAGTCCAGTGTTTCTCATGATGTATTCTTCATATAAGTTAAATAAGCAGGAAGACAATATACAGCCTTGATGTAGTCCTTTCCCTATTTGGAACCAGTCTGTTGTTCCATGTACAGTTCTAACTGTTGCTTCTTGACCTGCATACAGATTTCTCAAGAGGCAGGTTAGGTGGTCTGGTATTCCCATCACTTTCAGAATTTTCCACAGTTTATTGTGATCCACACAGTCAAAGGCTTTGGCATAGTCAATAAAGCAGAAATAGATGTTTTTCTGGAACTCTCTTGCTTTTTCCATGATCCAGTGGATGTTGGCAATTTGATCTCTGGTTCCTCTGCCTTTTCTAAAACCAGCTTGAACATCAGGGAGTTCATGGTTCATGTATTGCTGAAGTCTGGCTTGGAGAATTTTGAGCATTACTTTACTAGCCTGTGAGATGAGTGCAATTGTGTGGTAGTTTGAACATTCTTTGGCATTGCCTTTCTTAGGGATTGGAATGAAAACTGACCTTTTCCAGTCCTGTGGCCACTGCTGAGTTTTCCAAACTTGCTGGCGTATTGAATGCAGCACTTTCACAGCATCATCTTTCAGGATTTGGAACAGCTCAACTGGAATTCCATCACCTCCACTAGCTTTGTTCATAGTGATGGTTTCTAAGGCCCACTTGACTCCACTTTCTGGCTTACTTCACTCTATATAACAGGCTCTAGTTTCATCCACATCACTGCAACTAACTCAAATTCATTACTTTTTATGCCTAAGTAATATTCCATTGTAGATATGTCCTACAACTTCTTTATCCATTCATCTGTTGATGGATATCTAAGTTGCTAGAATAAAAATTGTTATTAGTGTTCTTGCTTTCAATTTAGCACCTCTCTCTATTCTTCTCTCTATTTAATTTTCAAGATTTCAGGTCTTTATAATCCAAATTTTCTAGAGAATATACTTCTTACCTTGAGTTGAGAAAGAGAGCAGCTAGTGGGATAGGCTAGAGTTGGACCTCCGAATGCCTACAGATTTTCAAACAACTCCCTATATTCAGCACCCAACTTAGCCCAGGAGCAAGTTTCCCAGGTCTCCCTAATTCCTGAGATTTTCTAGCTCTCTGCAGAGATGATTGTCTGGGCCTTCACAGCATCAGTGCTTTTTTATTATTTACTTTTTATTTATTTATGGCTGTGCTGAGTCTCGGTTGCTGCATGGGCTTTTCTCCACTTGTGGAAAGCAGGGCTTACTCTCTAGTTGTGGTACGCAGGCTTCTCCCTGCAGTGGCTTCTGCTGTAGAGCACAGGCTCTAGGGTGCACAAGCTTAAGAAGCTGCAGCTCCTGGACTTTCAAGCACAGGCTCAATAGCTGTGGTGCAGGGGCTTATTTGCTTCACAGCAAGTGGGATCTTCCCATATCAAGGATTGAACCCATGTCTCCTGTGCTGGCAGGTAGATTCTTCACCACTGAGCCACCAGGGAACCCCACCAGTATCACTCTTGATAGGTAAGAAACCTAATGCATTTGAAGACTAGAATCCAATATTGTAACTATTCAAATGATTGTTTTTCAATCTGAATTTCTTTCATGTAATTATAATTTAGGTTAAAGAAGTGTTTATTGATAAATTTAGTTATGCTTTTATAAGTTCTTAAATCTTTAGGTGTCACACATTTCCCCCCTAATTTGCAGTGTGGTGAGAGCATTCAGAATCATGCCCTCAGAAAATCCAATCAGAATGCTAATTGCAGATGTAGACATGGCAAGACAGAAGTTACTGGTCATCTCCAATATTTATTCTTACCCTTCTCTACATTATTAGAAGCCTCAACTTTTGGCTCATCAACTAGATATCAGAATATACATGACATTCCCTAGGTTGTATCTATGGGTTTAAGTTCTGGCCAACATTTTAGGAGCTCAAGAATGTGTAAAATAAAACTTTTAGAGTGCTATCTTTCATGAAATGGGTATCAATTACATTTTCTTTACTCCCTTTTCCTACCGTAATACAAATCTGTTGATGAACCATCCTGAATGCTGCAAACAATTTGTATAATATAGTAGAGATGGCAGATCAACAAAATTGAAAGAGCCTGATTTGGCAATATTTTATAATCCTGAACTCCCCTCTATATAGATTATTTGTTTTGAGAGAAATAAATTTATACTATATTTAAGCAACAGTTTTTTAGGTTTTTGTTACTGTAGTCAAATCCTACTTTTACATACTACATGCATATATTCAACTATTTCACATATAGACATAAAAATTATAATAGAACATTCAGATAACAACAAATTGTGATTTTGTAATTATCTTTGTTTTGCGTTTTATTATTTCACTAGAAAGTATTTTGAGTTTCTTCCAACACTGGTTAGAAATTACTTAATAGATGAATCTTAGATACAAAATTATAAGATGGAATGCACTGCGATCAACAACCTTTTGGCAGGTGAGGATTATACCACTGAAACATCAATGTTCACACTGATCAGGAACATTTTGAACACAGACTCCAGGTGTGTCTATGATTTGTCCAATCTGATTTTTGGCACCACAGAAAACTATGAGATCAATATAGGCAGAGAACGGTCCACTTTATACTATATGAATGTGTTTTCCAAATGAAATATTTGATGTATTTTTCCCTGCTGATGTCCAATATGTAATTTGGCTTTTCACTGATAGTTTCTGTTGACTATTTGGAACATTTTGGGGAAGAGTCAAAAATGGGGCATTGTTTACATATACATATACATATATTACAGGGAATCTGAGAAACTAGAACCAGTTTAGTAATTTATCAACTGATAATCAAAGCTCTAAAAGGATTTTTGCCCACTTTTTTTGTACGGGGACTCCAGCTGACTCTCACCATCTATGGTCTGCTCTTTCAATTCTGAGAATCCTTAAGAATCAAAGCATTTAGTTTGTTTCTCTGCAACTGTTTAAGCAACTTTTTACAGTTTTGTTCACTTTCCAAATTCTTATAGTTCTGGAACTTGGGACAGAATTGAAAACTATGGCAAGGTTTTCTTAGGACAGTTCTAAGAAGTTCAAATATAGTCAGAATCATAAGTAGAATATACAAAGAAAAATAATCATAAGGAACAGATTTTGGTTTTGCAGCACTGACTATGTAGGTAGGTTAGGATGATAAAAACTGAAAGGAAGGCTATTATAGATAGTATCTTTGTGTACTCCTCCAAAAAAATTCACATGTTGAAACCTTACTCTCCAATGTGACAACATTAGAAGACAGGGCCCTTGAGAAGTGATTAGGATTAGATGAACTCATAGAGGTTGAGCCCTTGTGAGTGGATTTAATCCCTTTATAAGAATCATGAGAGAGCTTTCCTCCTCTCTCAGTTCATCATGGGAGGATACAATGACAAACCTGCAGTCTGCAACACAGAACCTTCTCCACAGGCACCTTCTAGCCTCCAAAATTGTGAGAAATGATGTTCTGTTATTTATAAACCACCAAGTTTGTGATATGTCTTATATCAGGTCTAACTGACTAAGACAAAAAGGATCATAAGCATTCGCTTGTGATATTACACATGATGTGGGAAGTTAACTAGTATTTGCAAAAGAAAATATAAACTCTTAACAATCATAAAATTTGAGTGATTCAGAGACATGTTTCTACAATATGGTTTATTTTATATTCATCCTTAAAAATATCTGGGCCTGGATTTTGACAACAATCCCAAACCAATATCTGTTCCTTAGTAGGTTAGAATAACAGTTTTGTTTTGGAGAAGGAAATGGCAATCCACTCCAGTACTCTTGCCTGGAAAATCCCATGGACAGAGGAGCCTGGTAGGCTACCGTCCATGGGGTCGCAAAGAGTCGGACATGACTGAGCAACTTCACTTTCACTTCCCTTTGATGCTGAGTACTTTATGTCTCTGAGTGTCTTGGCATTCCCCACAGACAAAATTAGACTTTCTTATTTCTATCATTTCTCTTTAGACAGTTCTGTGCTTTGTATCAAGATTCTGCAGCCAGGGGAAATATTCACACTTGAGTGTCACAGAAGCATTAAAGTACATAAGTATCATAAATTCAGCAGAATGAAAGCAGATCAACAAATAATTTTCACATTCTTTATATTATAGGTGGCCTGTGATTTATCATGGTGGTGAATCACCACATTTTTCCAAGAAGCACTCAGTTAACTGAGAGTATGCTTGGGTTTCATTCTTTTAGCAGATTTACTAAGTACCTACTATATTACACCCTCTGTTCTAAGCACATCTTACAGCAAGGAATAAACAATTCCCCTTTGTCATGCAGCATGGATTCTGGTGGGAAAAAACAGAAAAAAATATCAGCAACTGATATTTAGCATGTCAGATAAATGTTACAGAGAAAAACAAGTAGTTGCTAGCTATGACAAGATTCAAAGTGTGAGTGTGGGATTTAATAGCCAAAACAGACTAGAGAAAAATCACCAATTAGGGAGGAAATTAGAAACTAGGCTGTTAAAATGGTTATCAGCATCCAAATGGATGAGAAATTTGTTAAGAGTCCCGACAGCATGGGAAAGTGTCAACCAGAAAATAAATCCTTAATTAATAAAAATATTATAAAGTCAGAAAAGTAAAAGTTACTTGGTTGTGTCCAACTCTTTGCAATCCCATGGACTGTAGTTCTCCAGGCCAGATTACTGTAGTGAGTAGCATTTCCCTTCTCCAAGGGATCTTCCCAACCCAGGGATCGAACCCTGGTCTCCCACATTGCGGGCAGATTCTTTACCAGCTGAGCCACAGGGGAAGCCAAAGATGAATGCTCGACCAGAAGAAGAAAAGGATGATACAAAGGAAGATATGTTTTGATTTGTTTGTATCTGGGGATAATTGTTTAAGGTTTTACCAACTCTAGATGTGGTGATGTAGAGTGAGAATCAAAACATCAGGCCCATTCACACTCCTGACACTAACATCTTTGAAGTTAGAATAAACAGCCTCCACTGAAGCAGGCTTCGAGGGAAATAATTCCCCCAGGGACTTATCTGGTCCAAGTGTAGTGTGATAGAAAAGGTTTCTCCTGATGAGCAGTAAGGGCAAGTGGGTCTAGAGATTCTACCTTTTGAGTACATACTCTGGAAGCACAGCTTGGAATATATCAGATTCTGAAGGCAGAAGCCTGGAAAACAAACTGCAAATAACCCCTCCCACCAAACATTTGCCCCGGTACAGCAACCCAAAGTGTGATTATCAGCTTTTATTATTATTAGCAGCATGCTGCTAAGTCACTTCAGCCGTGTCCGACTCTGTGCGACCCCATAGACGGCAGCCCACCAGGCTCCCCCGTCCCTGGGATTCTCCAGGCAAGAACACTGGAGTGGGTTGCCATTTCCTTCTCCAATGCATGAAAGTAAAAAGTGAAAGTGAAGTCGTTCAGACGTGCCCGACTCTTAGCGACCCAATGGACTGCAGCCTACCAGGCTCCTCCGTCCATGGGATTTTCCAGGCAAGAGTACTGGAGTGGGGTGCCATTGCCTTCTCTGACTATTAGCAGCATAATAATTGCTAAAAATTGTCAGATTAACATAGTAATATTATCTATAATAGAGAGAAAATATTTGCTCCAGAATAACAACAAAAATTGGCTGCTCAACTCAGAAGGTAAATCTAGTATCATTGGTTTCCTTTCTGTTTGCCTCTGGTTTCTATTATTGGTTTGCACAACCTCTTGGGATTAGTTGCTTGTTTTAATTGCACATTATACAATGGAGTATTTCTCTTTATTTTATGTCAGACATCTTATTTAAACTTTAAAGTATTCAATATTTTATATTGGTTAAATTTTTATCATGTTTTTATTATTTATTTTAAATTTTACCAAATTTTTATTATTTGTACTATGATTGAATGTACAGAAAGATGCATAGAATTTTACTGGGTGAGGAGGATGTGTAAGTTGAATTGCTTCAAGAAAAGTTCAGTGAATTAGAAAATCTACTTGGAATGTAAACACAAAAAAGTGTGAGGAAGAGAGGCTGGCAATTCACATGTTGTCTATTAAAAATAAATCAAGTGGATGTTTGACTCCAAAATAATGATTATTGGTTTTTGGCATGATAATTGTATTGGGTTTTTTTTTTTTGGCGGGGGGGGGGTATTCTTTAGAAGCCCTTATCATTCAGAGACATGTGCTGATTTTTTTGGATAAAATGAAATAACTATCAGTTCAGTTCAGTCTCTCAGTCGTGTCTGACTCTTTGCAACCCCATGAACTGCAGCATGCCAGGCCTCCCTGTCCATTACCAACTCCCAGAGTCCACCCAAACCCATGTCCATTGAGTCGGTGATGCCATCCAACCACCTCATCCTCTGTCATCCCCTTCTCCTCCTGCCCTCAATCTTTCCCAGCATCAGAGTCTTTTCCAGTGAGTCAGATCTTCACATCAGGTGGCCAGAGTATTGAAATAACTGTACTACTTTTAAATTAATCCAAGGTAAAAATGTGGGTATAGATAAAATAAAATTGACTTCATATTGACAGTAGTTGAGGCTGAGTACATAGGAGTTTATTATGCTTTCTATTTTTGTATATATTTGGAAATTTTCCATAGCAAATGTATAATTTAAGCAAGCAAACAAAATATAAGTAATAAGACCTTTTCTATGAATCATGGATGAAACATGCTGTTTCTGACATGGCTTGGACAGAACTTACCTTAGCCTGCTGCTGCTGCTGCTGCTGTTGCTGCAAAGTCGCTTCAGTCCTGTCTGACTCTGTGCGACCCCATAGACGGCAGCCGACTAGGCTCCTCTGTCCCTGGGATTCTACAGGCAAGCACACTGGAGTGGGTTGCCATTTCCTTCTCCAATGCATGAAAGTGAAAAGTGAAAGTGAAGTCGTTCACTCGTGCCCGACTCTTAGCGACCCCATGGACTGCAGCCCACCAGGCTCCTCAGTCCATGGGATTTTCCAAGCAAGAGTGCTGGAGTGAGTTGCCATTGCCTGCTCCGTACCTTAGCTTAGTTCTCCTTTATTTTTCTGTCCAATGCCTTGGAACATAAAATTTGAGCCTCTTATAAATACACATAATTTCTTTTACCTTTTCCTTATTTTTATTATTTATGTTGTAGGAGTCTTTGTTATTGTTGTTGTTGTTAAGGAAACTTCACTATTGAACAAGATTGGGTTATAAAATGAATGTTCTGTGATGTAGCAAAATTTTCCAAACTCCTTCTGGGAAAGCGGATCCAACATCTTCTTTCGCGACCCTGAAGTACGCTATTGCGCGCTATTTTTCGCGATGTGGATAACTGTTCCTCTGTCCTTGTGTTTCAAGTCACCAGAATGGGAACGAAATCTCATCTCCAGGGAGAAGGTTGCAGGGACTCCAACCCATTCTTTCCTAAACATCCGCACACCTTTTCTCCTCCTTCTACCCACACAGGAGCGCGAGCACACCTCTACAGCCACGTCCAGATTTGAATGCTGCAGGCCGACAACTGCCCCTGGCAGGCTCTATGGGGACGGCTAGGCAAGGAGAGAGAGGAAGCATCTAGAGGTGAAGATCTGAGTTTGCTGCCTTTTCCTCCTCTCCTGCTCCTGTCCCTCCCATTCGCTTCTCCTGGCCCACCCCCAACCGCATCCCAGCTCTTGCTCTATTCTCCATTCCTTCTTGCCCTAGCAGTCCTCTCCCCGCTGCCCCTCCTCACCCCACCTGCTCGTCTCGCCCCCTCCCTTCCCGAGCAGCGGGTAGAAGAGACGCCACAGCTGCTGTTACAGCAGCAGCCGCCGCCGCGGACGGTCCAGGTCATCATCACCCCGCCCACGCCCGGTCCGGAGGCTGAGGTCGCGCACTGGCCTGGGGATGAAGGAATCGGCGAGCGTGGCGTGGCTGGGAGAGGGGCGGGAGGAGTGAGCAGGACTCAAAAGCAGCTTCCCCGCGGCGGGCAGGACTCCACTGCGCCTCTGCGCTGGAGAGGTCTTTGGGTGACTGACTGGACGGCCGCCCCAGAGACACTTTCTAGCCGGCAATTCGGTGGGGTCCTTTGACTGCTGAGCTGTCGTGGCCTGGGTGGCATCAGCTGGTGAGGGCAGACGCCACCCTCTGAGCAACCAGAACTCAGGAAACCAGAGATCCCGGAGGAAAGAGAACGCAGGAGGAGAAAGAGGGTCCAGGGAGCCCAGCTTCTCAGGGTTCCCTTAGGTGCTGGTGGAAACCTGTCACATGGCAGCAAGTAAGTACCTTTTTCTTGCTGAGCGCCCAGTCCCAGGTTGGTGATCACTATCGTCTGCTGCCAGCCTGTCCGACCCACCCTGCCTCCCCCACCCCATACACACCCGTAGGGTCCCCAATAGGAAATTCTGGGCTCAGATTAAGAGAACTGCTTCAACAGCAGCCACGGTCTGTGAATGTTTTCCCTGCGCTGTATGTTATGTGTGGTCAGTTTTCTCATCTCACCAGGTAAGCTTCTGAAAGCAAGATGCTCTCGTAGTGTAAAATTTCTAAACACCTTATATGGCAATGACTTTTTGGTTACATGGTACAGTAATAGAACAGAAGGAATAAAAGCTTATGCCGGATAAAGTATACTTCTAACAAATCTTATCTCTTACTCCAAGTAACAGTGATTTCAAGATTGGTGCTTTTTGTGTACGAATCAATAGTATAAAATTAGCAGCACAAATGTGATAGGAAACGGCGTGCCCAGTTTTCATGGCTGGGCATTTTGGTACTCTTTGGATCAACAGGTTTTTGTTCTCATTTTTCCATTGTTTGGCTCTGTAATATGCATACCTTCTGAAGGTTTTCTTTTGAAAGTGATGATGATGTGTTCATGGTGACTCTGGTTATATGTTGCTTCTGATACTTAGGATATTGGTCTAAGAAGGACAAATGATGAATTCATGTGTAATAACACACTAATGGGTTCCTTTCATTAATGGAAATCATGGAGTTGTTTGGATATTGGCCAGGAAAATCTCTTGAAATGGGAAGGAGTTTGGGTGGTACTTTTTGTGAATATCTTTCTTCCTAGCTATCCTATAGTCTATAGCAAATATAAGGAAGTCGTGCCCTGCTATGACCAGCCCTAATTCAAGTTTCTATAACCCAACCTCTATTTTTACAAGTAAAGAAGACAAGACACATGAGTAATAATTTGATGAGCTTACTTGGCTTAATCACTGATGAGCTAATCATTGAAGAAAACTTTGAATTTAATATGACAAATAACTTTGAATTTAATGTGGCAAAACTTTAATTTTGTTTCTGTAAAATTGAAGTTATTAAACTTTTGATTAAGCTTTGTGTTTCTTATTTATAAATGACATAAAAAAAAACACAGATCCTGATAAGGACCAAATGACAGAGATTACATGAAGGGTTATGTAAAGGTAGTACCATGTGTAACTACTGCTTATATAAGGAATTGTTCCTCATTTTCATCCACTTCACTCTCTAGCTCTCAATTAAAGTCCAGTTCAATATAAGTTTTGACAGGCCTCACTAGAATGCACTAGAGGAAGCAAAATTCAAATTCAAGCCATGAACTATTGCCACCAGTATAATTTAAAGTATATTCAACCTGTGAGCCTCCATCCTTGCAAATTTGTGTGCCTTGGATAACAATTCATATTTAAACACTTTTGAATATTCTCAAGATATGCTTTCTTATCTTTCTCTTTTTAGTTTTAAATTTTGTTTTAGGTATATGTTCTTACTTCCTTGGAATGAAGCCATCAAATATTTGGATATTGCTGAATTTATTTGGTCCACTAATTAACACAGGGGAAGTCAAAGTTTAGGCATAAATACACTGTTCCTGACTGCTAGGATTTATTAAACTTCTGCACTGAGGGGAGAGGTACTATGAGCTCCTTTTTATCACCAATGTATTCAAAACAATAGGAGAAAAACCTGAAATAGGACATAGGCTCAGGAAAAGGAACCAACAGATTTCAGATGACAGGATACAGTGTTGCCATGTCAGTTACCACAGGAGAGGGGGCCCTGGAGCTAAGCACCTAGAAACTGAGTGCTCTGTTTCCTTGGGAGAGGCTCTGGGAGGATAGTTGACACATTCCCACTAACTGTGTGCAGGTAGGATGAATACAGGTTTAAAGCACACTGGAAATGGAAACAACCATATTTTACTCAATGTCTCAGTTAGGAAAGAAGTATCCTAATATGCCCTAGTCCTAGATCTCATTACGACAGGATCTGTAACACCACTGAGATATTCAACTCTCAACCTTACCGCCATAGACTTTTTCTTTAAAAACTTATGGTGGAGATGTAAGCCTGAAAGAGACATTCTTTGATTCCTGGGAGTCTGGTTCCATGATTTCAGCTGACTCCTGTCAGAACTGGTCCACTGTGAGAGGACATCTACAAACTCTTCCCACCCTGACAAGCAATCAGCCACGTGCTGACACCCACCATCTTATGACACTAAATTGTATGGACAAACCTCATTTCCCCCTGAGTTGGTCCCCTTTTCTTCTATTAATATGGGCTAACCAAGGCCATGCAAACAAGGTCTTACTCTGAAACACTGAAAAAGGGAACCTTTAATGGTGAAGAGAAAATTTTCGAGGTTGTACTCCATGCTGATACAGGGAAATCTCATTTGTCTAGATAACATATCTCTATTGTGTACACAGCATTTCTGATTGGATTGATTCAGTTTGTTGCTGACTGAGGACAGCCAGCTCTGTGGACAGTTTTGATTGTGGTGACAGCCAGGTGCTGGACTGTATCAGCATCAAACAGAAGCTTAATGAACATGTTGAAGCCCCTCTCAGGAAATTTCTGATTTTAAAGATCAAAGATTACTCCATCCAGGGCCCTTGGTTTTAAACTAGGACATAAGAGGATGCTGACTAGGGGGCCGTAGTCCCTGGTTGAATATATGGTGCTGAGTGGAATATTCCTTCTCTCCTTTAAATGACACAGACTGGCTTCCCATCCACCAACCTCTCATTCTTTGGGTTTTGGCAGAGACTGCATGGTTTAAGCAGCTGATAAGGCTTTGGCTCTGGTCCATATCTGGTCTCACCCTAGTGTGTTTTATGGCTCTTCTCTAGTTGCTTTCCAATTTGAGAAGGAGTTGGTGTCTGTGTATTTGGTTCTACATTTGAAAAGCTAGAGTAGTTTCAGGGTGGTATAAGTAGATCCCGTAAAAGCAGACCGACTGTTTCAGAGTGACCAGGAGCAGAGGTAAAGAGCCAATTCTAAGAGGCCTCTAGGGTTCCAGTGACTATGCGAGTTCTGGAATGTTTTTAAAATTTGTGTTCCACATATTCAGTAGCCAGCCTGAAACCATAGGCCAGAGGGTCTCAAGATTGCTAATGAGTCTAGAAGTTACATACATAGCAAGCTCTCCTTTGTATTATTCTCACAGGAGCAAGAATACTTTCCTCCCTCTTGAGCTCTTAGCTCTTAGGTGGCCTCTGGCCATTTCTTCTGATCAAGGGTCTGATTGACTAAGGTCACAAGAATAGCTAGTTCTGGAAAGATTCTGGCTTTTCCCCAGAGTGCTTGTTTTGGTGGCCTGGACAGACACAGCTATAAATTATTATCATATCCATAGAAACAAGGAAACAAGGGACCATGCTAGTGAACTGTGAGGTTGCCATAGAGAAACTCAAGTGGGCCTACTTAAAACCCAGGCAACTTTCCTTCATGTTCCTGGAACTCTTCTCTGCCTCCACTGCCAGCTCTAACTCTTAACCCTGGTGAGAGTTCATCTCCCATAGACACTTACTCTCCTGCATCCTATCAAAGTATGCATTGACCTTTCCATTGACCTTTCCTTGGGCTTGTTCTTTTCAGTGGAGGTGAAAAGAGACTGGGTGCTAAGACTCTCTCATAAGACACTCTTGTCCAGATTTCTTCTCCTCAGTATAAATCATAACACTGTGAATGTGTGGTATCTGAATTCCTGAACTGCTCCTCTCTGGAAAGATGACTCTTCCCAAGACCCGATCTCCTGGTTATATTAGTGAACCATCACTAGAATTTGAATCTGTTAGATTCGAGGAGAGTTTGGGTGGCTCAGACAGTAAAGAATCCACCTGCAATGCAGAAGACCTGAGTTTGATCCCTAGGTGGGGTCGATTCCCCTGGAGAAGGGAATGACTCCACTCCAGTATTCTTGCCAGGTGGGCTAAAGACCATGGGGTTGCAAAGAGTTGGACATGACTGAGCAACTAACCCTTTCACCTTTCACTTCAGTTCTCAAAGAAGAACTTTTAATTTGGCGGAAAGATGGAACATATTCCTTTTGATTTTTGCTGGTGCTTATTTATTTCCAAGACTTCTTTCCTAAGTTTTAAATTCAGAAAAGTACCCAGAATGAAAAATTCTTAAGAAATAAAATCGAAGCAAAATGGCAATGCATACTTATATTTTTGAGAAAATTACTTATTTACTACTTTCTTCTGCAGAATAACGTATTCTAGGAATGTGTTGGCTGAAATTTTCACAGTGAGGGAGTCCAGAATTAAGTGGATGTTTTGAAACCAAATCAGGATGACCACAGCTGCAGGCAGAATCTAGGTCCAAGTGTAGGAGTCAGATAATCAAAGCTAAACAAGAAGTAAGCAACTGAAGTGAAAAATATGATCCCAAAGCAGAAAAAGAAATAGGATGAAGTCACGGGGAACAGACAGCTATAAAATTCCAGGTGGATTGGCATTATTCTGGTCAATCTCCTTTATTCCTAAGCCTTCAGTGTGTAAACACTACATTTCTGGATTTTAATAATGAATGTACATGGTAAATTATGGTCAAGTGGTACTTTTCAGGTGGCACAGTGGTAAAGAACCTGCCTGCTAATGCAGGAGATGCAAGAGACACGGGTTCAATCCCTGGGTCAGGAAGATCCCCTGGAGGAGGAAATGGCAACACACTCCAGTATTCTTGCCTGGAGAATCCCATGGTCAGAGGAGAGCCTGGTGGGTTACAGTCCGTGGGGTCACAAAGAGTCAGACCTGACTGAGTGACTGAGCAAGCACGCATGAGTATAGAGATACTAACAAGAAAGCAACAGAGCTCGTTGTCACCTTTTCAGTCCCTCTCCATAGACATAGCAGTTTCTTCCTTTTAGAGGGAAAACATCATGCATATGCAAGCATATATGCCGCTGTGTATCTAATCCTCATAAAACATTTTATTCAAAGATGTTCTTTGAATGCAACGCAAGCTGTTCTCAACACTGTTTTTCACTAAATAATTTATTTGGTGAATCTTTCCATATGAACTTAAACTTCAGCAACATATTCATAGGGCAGTTTAACTGCTGGGTGAAAGAGTTCATTCAGCATTATTTTAGGGAGTATTGTCAAGCAGTCTTTCAGAAGAAAAATGCCCTTGTTTACACTCTCAGCTGAACCCTGAGAGGGCCCATTACTTCTGTATCCTAGCCTGCCAAAGATGGCATCCATTGGGAAGAATCTCAAGTATGTCTCTAGAGTTTTACTGCTAAAATTATTGATTGTTTTAATCTTACCGTATCTTTCGAACTACCATGACTCATCTTTCCTGATGCTTCCTAAAAGACAATTAAAATATTTTTGTATCCTTCATGAGAAAAAAGCAATGCATCTAATATCATTTAAGTTCTAATCCCTGGGGAAGAGAAAACAATTGAGAACTCTTGGTGAAAGGGCTTTGCATCAGAGAATTTAGCTGTGAGTCATTACAGAAACTGGGAAAGATGAAATATTATCCATAATACATCTATGAAGTGCAATCAGAAGGCTCCAATGAATAGAAATATGATCTAAATTCTTCACTTCACTAAAGCAGGTGTGGTTCCTATATTCTCAACAATACAGAGATTCCAGTTAATCATTACATTAACTCTGTCTCCCTCACTTATGCATGCAGTACCTCCTAGTCTCCAAATGTTTACAGCTTTGTTACTACTATCATTACATTTTTTTGCAATTATCTGAATGTAATTGGTGCAAGAGGCTTGCTGCATTATCCATGTCTAATAGCATAATTGTCTCAAAGTAGCTTGGAAAATATGTGAGAAGTCTTTTTACCCTTTATTTCCTATTTCCTGTCAGAGTGAAATTGACATTTGCTGTTATCACTTCTCTATGGATCTATGGTGCTAATTTTTGCTTCATTTTTTAGTTTGCATTATCTTGCTGTACAGGTCTACACCTTTGTAGGTTATGCTAAATCTTTTGGTAAATGTATTAAGAGAATTTATATATATATATATATATATATATATTATCCCTTACAGAGAAAAACATTTCATAATTCTCTTTTGGCGAAGCTACTTTTAGCATCTGTTTCTCATGACTAGGATCAAGTCTATCTTCCCAGAGAGTATATGGGTTGATTACTTAGATGCAGTAGTTTTAATTGCCTCAGGTGGGAAAAATGGAAGTGAAGAGGCTGTGAGTGCTCTGGACAGTCACCTCCTACATGTACAATACTGTCTTCCCAGCTTGACTGCATTACTGGTAGGCTGTGCTCTGGGAATCGAACTGAGGGACAGGGAAACAATGAGTAATAGGATATGGAGGGAGAGAAAAAAACAGACTTCTGGTAGCCCTTTCTTCCCTGGCCTTCATGATTTGTAAGACAATGCAGCTGCAATTGCTGATTGAGAATGCTGCTTATCCACACAGCCTCCTCCCTGGGAAGTAAGCTACAGAGGGGCCGAGCGTGAGACGACTGGTTGAGTGACTGTGTCATTCATCATCTAATTCAGACGCTTTCCTTTGAAAAGGACAGTGAATGACATAAGTAATTAGTTCTCAGCAACAAAAATACAATCAAATAATCCCTAGAACCCTGTGATTCCTGGTCATGCTACTGAGCTCTGAAACTGAGTGGGTCAGAAACAAAAGGAGAGGGTGGAAGGGAAAAGTTAGATTTATTATCTTGGGGGGAGCTGGGAGCAACAGGATAAAGTGGATGTTCCAGTTGCATATTTTATTTCAAACTTTAGACCTGTTTTGCACCAGGACATATGTAGTAGAATGGCAACATCTGTTAAGGTCAAGACACCCACAGAATCAGGAAAATTCTAGAGCTGAGGGAGATAAGGGGTCCAGAGAGGTGAAAAGCATGTGATCCTTTGGAGAAGTGATATTCTAAAGCAAGCATTTGCCTCAGAAATTCTGGTATAAGCCTCATCTGTCTCTCATACTTGGGATATCAGAGAACATAAAACAACATGTAATGATGTCTCTGCTTGCTTTATGAGGGTGGTTGGATGAAGCATGGCTATCAGCCAAGGAATCTTTCTCTCTAGCAGGCTGCATCAGGTTCATCCCAAGGGGCCCTAGCCCAAGATACTCTGAAATTGTCTGTCTGGGTTGGGCTGCTGACTCCTACATTTTCAATATTAGCACTAATATCCAGTCAAGAGCTGATATAATTCAAATCAGGTGCAATGAGAAAGTACTCTTTCCCCACAACTCTCAATATCGGGATGTTGATCCAAGGCCACCATCCTCTCCCTTTCTCCACCGTCTCAGAGGCCTCAGGATGCATAAACTGCAGGTTTGACACTCACATCTAGTCAACCACCCAGGGCCACATTATTGAAGGTTTTGTGCCCATCTCAAGCTAACCTAGAGCCAGAGTAGGTGCTGGAGGTGTATGGTTGGCCTTAGATGACAACTGGTCCAGAACCCTTCCATCTGATTTGCAGATTCAGGGCACCATTTGTGGATTTATGAGCTTGGTTCCACTGGTCAGAAGCTAAGCAAAATGA